>NC_046155.1:171311071-171611071 GCF_011064425.1 Rattus rattus | reverse complement strand
TGGGTCGGGCCGCAGTCCTGGCACCAGTGGGCCCGACACGCCCACCTGTGGCCTGAGTGGTGAGTAACACACAGCGGCACCAGGGTAGATGGTGACACATTCGTGGACAGACACAGTGACGCACAGTGACCAATATAGGCAGATGTGCAAGTCTGAGGGACAGAGACACAATGTTACACACAGAAGAGGGACACGTAAAGGTGCCGTTATGCATGGGCCCAGTGACAGACAGGATGACCAGTGACAGACCAAGATACAGAAGCACACACTGAAATGCTAAAAGACACCCGTCGCACACAGAACAGCAGAGAAGCAATATCAAAATGACACTAAGAAATGTAAAGAGCTGTATGACAAACATGACCTGAACACACACACACCCTCATATACACACATATATAATCACATACAATCATACATACACACATACACACACTCATTACATACAATCACATACATACACACTCACATACACACTCACATACATACACATTCACATACATACACATATACATATGCATACTCATACATACACTCAAACATACAACCACATACATACACATATACATACACACATACACCCATTCACATACACACCTGTGAACTTTTGTGGGTGAGGCTCCTACCATACCAAATTGTGACAGGAAGTGACTATTCTCTAGAACGGTGGAGGTCCAGGGGACTGAGTCAGAGCCAGATGACCTTCCTGGGAGCCCCCCCCCCCCACACACACACACACCCCCACACACACACACACACACACACACACACACACACACACACACGTTGTGTGACCTTGAGCAAGTCAAGCCGGCACCTTACCTCAGTTTTTGCCAGTAATAAAGTAAAGGGCCCTAGAAAGGGAGTATTCAAATTACTCATTACTTGTCAAGTTTTCTTGTTTAAGAGGCAGACACACTATGTAGCTATGTAGCCTAGGTTGGCCGGCAAACATTCCTGCCTATGCTTCCCAAGTGCTGAGACCACGGGTGTGGGCCCAACATCTGGGGCCATTTCTATGGTCATTACCTCACCTCAAAGTCTCCCAAGTATATAGCTCCCCCCGCCGCCCTACCCCGTGCTCAAGCTGGGACCCCAGGCCCCTAGCCTCAGTTTCCCACCCACAAGTCTTTTCCTTAGACTATGTCACGTGAACCCCACAGCCCAGCCCTCTCTATATTCCTATGCTTCCCCCTAATCCAACGACCCATCATCCCTCATAGGGTCCTCCTGTCTGTCCACACGTCCCACGTCTGATGGTGGTACTTTTCCACGCTGGACATTAGCCGGCTGTCCCTGGGGTGGGGGGGTCACACCTGCCCACGCCAGGCAAGGCCAGGCGAGCTGGTGGCCACCAGAAACCCCTACAGATGGCCCCACCCTCCCCTAAGGACCCTACAACAACACCCCGCCTCTCAGGCCACCTGAGGTCCCCAGTGGGGCAGCCTGAGGCCCGAGCCTGGGGACAGGAAGCCCCAGGCCTGGCTGCCCTGAAAGCCTCTTTCAACCCGGGCCTCCTCCCGCCGCCACCGACTCCTCCTGCGGAATAATATTTGGGCTGTTGGCCCGGGGGGCGGGGAGGGGGGCGGGGGCCAGATCCGGAGGCCGCCGGGGAGAAGCCAGAAACCGCAGGGCTTCCTGCCTCGGGCCGGCGACCCCCAGGCCCGGGGGAGGGCCGGGACCCGGGGAGACTGAGGGCCTTTCTCTCGGCCCCAGTTGTTTTTTCCAGGAACCGGGAGGAATTCCCCAGGACAGCCAGCCTGGTGGGACGGCTGACAACTGGGAGCCAGCAAGGCAGGGGGCGGGGGTGACACGCGGCCCGGGCAAGGCGGGACTGCGACAGAAATAGAGGGACCCGCCTGCCAGGCGGCAGGTAGAGGCGGAAACTCTGAACCCGGAGAGGGAGGCCAGAGAAGAGAGCCAAGGAGGGGCCAGAGTGTGGGTGACTAGAAAGACTGACAGAGTGGACCTAGCTCCATAGGTAAGTGATTGCCTAGCATGCTCTGGTCTCTGGGTTCCGGCCCCAGCACTGAATACACCAGAATAAATCGGCGTAGACCAGGTATACACCCCTGTAATCCTCGCATGAAGGCGGAGGCAGGGGAATTGCCGTGAGTTCCAGCATATCAGAATATGAGACCCTCTTTCAAAAACAAATAAGTAAATAAAATAAAAATTCTCTTTTCTCTCTCTCTCTCTCTCTCTCTCTCTCTCTCTCTCTCTCTCACACACACACACACACACACACACACCCCTTCAAGTCTAGCATTGTTTTCCCTTCCCCCAAATTGAATAGCCTATAGTTTCTGTACCCTTAGAGCTCGAGGTATGTGTGTGGGGTGTGTGTGTGTGTGTGTGTGTGTGTGTGTGTGTGTGTGTGTGTGTCTGTGTCTGCAAGGTGGGGGAGGGGCGATGGCCTTGGTCACTGCAAAGCCACCTCCTCCCTGGCTGCTCTGGCCCCACTACTGCGGGGGCTGCTATCTATGAACAAACTGTCCTTGGGGTCAGGGACAACAAAGAGCCAAAGGTCACATTGCTGCTTCCCCCCCCCCCAGCCCTTCCCCCACAGAGGCCACCAGCTCCCTGGGATAGGAAGAAGGGCACAGGGGAACACACATTTAGGTGTTTGAGCCTCACAGGGTCCGCCAAGAAAAAGACACCAGGAGACGGAGACGGTGCCGTTTTAATGGTCAAACACAGGCAGTACCCCAAGCCCCATACAAGAACTTGACGTCAGTAGGAACCCCCTACACCCACACTAGCCCTTCTCATGGGCAGCGGTGGGGGATGGCCTTCAGAGAAGTCACAGGGTCTGCTCACCTCTACCCCTCATCCAACCCCCACCAAGGAGATGGTGACAGCAGGCCTGTGGTCACCAACTTGGTGCATAACAGCACGTCGAGATGTCACCTTGCCAATAAGGTGACCTTCCATGCATCCAGAATGTCAAAAAAAAAGACATGGTGGTCAACTTGGCATCTGCTGTACCAAGAAGTCTGCCAAAAAAAGAAAAAAAAAAAAAAAAAAAGGTGATCCCTGGATACAATGGGCCAAAGAAGATGTGGCTGACACGGTGTGACTGTCACACATTCAAAAGGTCAATCAAGATGTCCATCGCAGCATCCGAAGGGCCAAACAATATGTCCTCCGACATCGCGGCCATCAGCCACCCAGTGGATCACTCACTTAACATGCAGCTTTTATAGTACACCAGTCCAACTGCCTTCACGGTATGTCCGACATGGCCACCTTCGCAACACTCCCAAATGCATCTGCCTTCACAATACCCCAACCCTAGGCCCACCGAAGAGTCCATGGCAGTTACCACAGTAGCCAATGGGTCATATCACAGTAATAGACCAAATACGATGTTAATTAACTGGACAAGCAGAGTGTAACCAGAAAGATCAGGGCCGAAGAACCCGGTCATCTGTCACAGCAAACCCCATCACCGCGTTTCTCCCAGTTGCGCCGCTAGGATGCATTGAGCAGAGAGCGGGAATAGAGGCTCTGGTAGTAGACCCCAGGTTCCCCGCTCTCAGCGCCGTAGCCCCCAAACCCCACATCTAGTTTGGAAGGTGTTGATGTCTGTTCTGACATCAGGTTGTTGATAGAGAAAGGGTGGTTGAAGTTGTAGGGCGCATCCAACTTCAGTTCCCCTGGGAGCTCCAGGCCAGTGAAATAGGGTGCGGATGAAGGAGGCGAGGCGCAGTCCAGACCCCCTACATCTTCCCCACTCTGGGCCTCGGGCTCAGACGGCGGCGTAGGCTGGGGCTGAGCCGGGGAAGTGACTGCAGTGGCAGCTGTAGTGGTGGCAGAGGTGGCTGACCCCACCGTTCCATTCCTGGTGGCAGATGTGGCACTGTTTCCTTTCTTTGCCTTCTCCTCCAGCTTGAAGCGCTTCTGACGGCGGAGATAGCAGCCGTTCTCAAACATGTTCCCGGAGCTGGGATGCAAGGCCCAGTAGGAGCCTTTGCCCGGCTTGTCTGGGGAGCGTGCCACCTTGACGAAGCAGTCATTGAAGGACAGCGAGTGCCGGATGGAGTTCTGCCAACGTTGCTGGTTCTCCCGGTAGTACGGGAAGAGGTCCATGATCCATTGGTAGATTTCACTCAGGGTCAGCATCTTGCCTGGTGCCTGCTGGATAGCCATGGTGATGAGAGAGATGTAGGAATAAGGTGGTTTGGCATGAGCCAGTGGCCGCCGGTACCCCTTGGCCATTTCCTTTCCGTGTACAAGCCCGGGCCCTGGGGCGCCATACCCGGAAGCACTGCCTCCGGTGCCGCTGCCTGCGCCCAGGCTTGGGAAGGTGGGCCCCAGGGGAGCGGTGGGGGCTGGGGGTGCCAGGGGTCCTGTAGGCAGAGGGGAGGCCTGAAGCCCTCCGGGAGGGTAGGGAGAGCTGAGAGGGTTCAAGGACATGTAGGAGTTGAGAGGGGCCATGGTGGGCACAGGATTCACTGGAGAATACACCTGGAGGGAGAGAGACAGATACATCAGTGGGCTCGCACTCTACCGCTCAGCAAAGGAGCTCTCGAGTACAGGTCTACGGATGACTTTACAGATAGTCCAAGCTAGCTTCAAACTCACTATGTAATCCAAGGATGACTTTGATTTCCTGATCTGTCTCCATCTTCCAACAGCTGGGTATACAGGTGTGGGCTGGCATATCCAGCCCACCTGCTTGCCTAACCTTTTCCATGAGTCCCGTCCATCATTAAGTCGCTTCCGAGGTAGCTACTTGCCCATGTCCTGTCCCCTGCTTGCACTCTAGGGCTCTGTCTCCTTCTATACCTTCAGGGTCATATTGGAACACAGTTTTCCAACTGTAGATAGTCTAAGATACCCTGTCTATTGATAATTATTGTATTCAAGAGTAAAACTTAAAGAAAGTCTTAAAAACGCATTCATTAATCTTAGATTCTTTTAGGGTATCCACCAGGTTAATTTCCCTTTTCTTTTTTTCCTTTTTGTTTTTGTTTGTCTTTGGTTTTGACTTTCTGTATTTTCGAGGCAGACAGGGTCTCACCTAGATCGTCTGCTTCTGCCTCACAAGGATTAAAGGCTGTGCTGGGATTAAAGGCTGTGCTACCAGTGCCCAGCAAGGGCATTTTCAAAATCACACTGAAGTATCGGTTCTACCAGGTGTGGTGGTACAGGCCTGTAATCCCAGCTATGTGGGTGGCTAATGATACAAGTTCAAGACCAGCCTAAGCTTCAGAGAGACTTCCAGGACAACTTGAATAACTTATTTGGATAGTGTCACAAAATAACTAAAAGAAGGACTAGGGAGGTGGCTCAGTAGTAGAGCCCCTGCCTAGAGTCCCCCAGTGAGGGACCAAGGGGTGTGGCTAAGTGGTAAATTGCTTACCTAGCATACAGGAAGCCCCCATTCACTCTCCTAAAGAGAAAGATTTTCATCAACCTTTTGTACCCTCTTTCTTATGAGAGTACTACAGGTTTTTCATTGATCTGCAACATCTGCTATTGCAATAGACCAAAGGTCTACCACCTACTTATGTTCTGCCTGTGGTGTGGCGAAAGTGGAAGGCAGTGTCCCTTTTCCCATTAAGCTCGATTTGTTTGTGTTTGAGACGAAGCCTCGGTGTGCAGCTTAGGCCCTCACGATCCCCTTCAAACAGCTTCTGAAGCCCCTTAGCTACACTAGCAAATGAGCACTACTTTAAATTAGGGGCCAGCAAATGGCTCAATGGGTAAAGCCCAAGAACACAAGTTCGGTCCTCAGGACCTGATGGGAGGAGAGAACTGGCTTTTGACGGTCGTCTGCTGCTGGCCACATATGCACTTGGCACTTGTGTGATCATATACATATACAATAAATAATAAATAAATGTAAATAAATAAGGTTTTAAACTGCATTAATGCATTTTTTAAACCATTTTAAAGTTTTACTTTTGAACACAACAATTATCAATGGACAGATACCAGACCAAAAGGAACTGGGACAGTGAACGGGCACGAGACTGCAGTCCTAACAGTGGGCAGGGAGAGGCAGGGGGCTACCTAGCAAGACTCTGTCTCAACAAACAAACAAACATGAAATCGTCTGGGGTCTGTAATTTTTTTTTTCTTTTTGGGGGTGTGTATGTTGTTTTTTCAGACAGGAAAAAACTGTCCTTGAACTTGCTCTGTAGACCAGGCTGGCCTTGAGCTCAAGGAGATCTGCCTGCCTCTGCCTCCCGAGTGCTGGGATTAAAGGCGGGCACTAGCACGGCTCACCTTCAAAACATTTTTAATAGCGGAAAGAGTTTGAGGGCTGGAGAGATGGCTCAGCAGTTAAGAGCAACCACTGCTCTTCCCAAAGACAGAGGTCAGTTCCCAGCACCAACAGCAGGCACCTCACAGCTGCCTATAATTCTAGCCCCAAGGGACCTGACACCTCTAGCCTTTTGAGCACCTGCCCTGATGTGTTCATAATCACACTCACATGCATAATTAGAAATAATTTTTAAAATGTCATAAAAATGGGTTTTAAATGTCTCGTTGCTTGGCATAGTGGTGCCTGGCGAGAAGAGAACCCTGACATTCAGGAGGCTGACACAGGCATTCAAGGCCAACCTAGTCTACATGACAACTTCCAGACCAGTCATGGCTGCATACTTAAAAAGGAAAGAGAAAGCCGGACAGTGATGGCGCACACGCCTTTCATTCCGGCACGCAGGAGACAGAGGCAAGAGGATCTCTGAGTTTGGGGCCAGCCTGGTCTACAGAGTTAGTTCCAGGACAGCCAGAGCTACACAGAAAAACCCGGTCTCAATAAAAAAAAAAAAAAAAAAAATTAGATTCTGAGCACAATAAAATTGAGAAATCAATTATTTGATTTGAAAATAATTGAGAAACCAATCCAAATTAGCCAAGTCAGCTAAAAAAAAATTGACTTGCATAACAAAATCCATGGGTTTTTTTTCCCTTGCTCTTCTTTTTAGATTTTACGCATATTATTGTTTTGCCTGCATGTGTGTGTACACGCCGTGTGAGTGCCTGATGGCCATGGAGCCAGACGAGGGCACCAGATCTCTTCTCCTGCAAGTTGTCTTCAGATCTCCAATTGCATTTGCGTGGGATACTCCCCCCTCCCCCAAATACTCAAGCACACACACATGCACACAAACCCATGCACGAATGTGTGCATGCACACCCAGAGAAACATACACGCATATGCACGCATACAAGGCAAACATTTACGGGTGTGCCCCATTTTCAGAACTATTCACACAGGGGAGCAGGTGCCTCTTAGCTCAGTGCGACATGGCACGCTGCTGTGCCTTCCAGAACCACCCTCAGGCACGCCGTGGGGGCTCACACCTGTGATCCTGCTGCTCCAGTGCCCAGGAGGGCCCGTGGGCACTGAGGAACACTCTGGGTTATACACTGAAATAGTTTTTGTGGTATATAAGTCAGCATCTGTATAGTTTTCAGCTGCTCTAGAGGGTTTTTTTTTTTTTTAAACTGCTTTTTTTAAGGCAGGGTCTTGCAGTGCAGCCCGTGTTGGCCTCTAGTCCTTCTACAGCAACCTCAGGCTCCCTAGTGCGTGGATTACAGGTATGGACCACCATACTGATAACAGGCACTTACTCACCAGCCACACTGTGCCAGGAACTTACCCAAGCATTTCACGGGTACTTTCTCTAATCCTTACCAACCTGTGTGTGCTATTACTGTGACACTGTTTCCTGGTTGATGCTGAGGCTTGAATCCCAGAATTACACATACTAGGCAGGGATCTACCACTAGGCTATGTCCCCAACCCCTCACTGGGGGATTCTATGCAGGGGCTCTACCACTGAGCCCTACCCCCAGCCCCTCACTGGAGGATTCCAGGCAGGGGCTCTACCACTGAGCCACGCCCCCAGTCCCTCACTGGGGGATTCTAGGCGAGGCGGGGCACTACAACTATTTCCCCTTGCTTTGAGAGGTGCTATGATTCCCATTTATGATTCCCAGCTGAGCCAGCTATGGCACAGAGAAGTTGTCAGGGGAAGAGGAAGAATTTTGATAGTCTAGAACCTGGGCCCTACCAGTGTCCTGTGGTCAAGGCAGTCACAAGGGTCCACACTTGTAGAGCTAACCATCTAGTGGTGAGTCAGTGATCCAGAGGGTAATGGAAAACATTACACCTATCAGATAGTTCTTTTCTTGTAGGTATACCTGCCCTGTCTGCCCACTGTCCTCCGTCCTCCCTGCCAACTCCCAGGTGGGGTCTTGTTGCATTGGCAGGGATCTTAGACTTGGTGGTGACTGACTGGAAACCACCTAATTTCTGGTTTTCTGCCACTTCGAGCACTAGCTAGACTAGAGGCCCAACAAACAAAGAAACCTGCCAGAACAGCTTAGGGAGGCACAGACAGGTGACAGCCACCTTCATCAGTCTCTCCAGGTAGCTTATTTCTCCTTCTCTTGGACAAGAGTGGCAAGAAGCCCAGGCTAGCCTTGAGCTAACCTAGGCTAACTTCCAACTCCTGATTTCTGTGGCTACCACCCAAGGGCAGAGATTACAAGCATGGGCCAGCACGGTAGGTTTCTACCATGCTGGGGACTGAAGCCTGGGCTGCTTGCATACCAAGCAAGCATTTCACCAACTGCGCTCCAGCCTAGGCCCCGACTGCTATTTTTGTTTTTGTCTTTTCTTTTTTTCCTGGAGCTGAGGACCGAACCCAGGGCCTTGTGCTTGCTAGGCAAGCGCTCTACCACTGAGCTAAATCCCCAACCCCAGCAACTGCTTTAAAAAAAAAAAAAAATTCCTTATATGAATATCTACAAGTGAGTGTGGGTGCTGGGGAAGCCCGGAAGACGGTTTCAGACCCTCTGGATGGGGAGTTACAGGCAGAGGTGAGCTGCCCAATGTGGATGCTGGGAATCATCGTCGGAACTCGGCATGGTACTCTTAACTCCGAAGCCGGCTCTCTCTCTCCCTCCTCTCTAGCAACCATAGGAAGCTCCTTCTAGCCGCCAAGAATGGCCTGCCCCTCCTGCCCCCACCTCTCAAATGCGGACTTTACAGGTGTTGTCCACACAGGGCTCTGTAAGCAGTTTTCTGTTTGTTCTCTCACAGTCTTCTTCCCTCCTCTCCCTCCCTCCTTCTGACACGGGATCTTGCTATACTGCCCTGGCCGCCTTCAACTGTGTAGCAATCTGCCTCCCCCTCCCTAGTGCTGGGATTAACGGTGTTTACCACCTCCCCTGACTCTCCCTCTGTCTGTATCCTGTATCTGGGACCCTAACTCTAACCCTCCCCTCACGGTGTCTACCTCCCTAGCCATCTCTTTCCTCTCCCACCTAGCGCTTGCTTGCCACCGCCTCCCTTTGCCTCAGTTTCCCCTCCTTGGCATTCTCTTCCTCCCTTCCCCCACTCCCCTTGTCTGCAGCACAGCTCAGTAATTCTTCATATAGCCATCTCTCCAGGAGCCTGGTTCCTGCGCTCCCCCATGCGCTGATCTTCCCACCCTGGTTGGCTGTTTCTGCCCCTGCTGTTCTAAGGGTTAAGTGTTGGCCTCAGGGGGTTCCACAGAGTCTCTTAATCCCTTGGCACCCCACTCCACTTCTCCAACCTTAGGACACCAGGCTTTTCCTTTTCTGGCTCCCCACCCACCCGGAAGTCCTTCTTGAGGTCTGACCTCAAGCACTCCAGCTGCTCTCATCCACCCTAGGCTTTCCCACGCCCCACGGCTGGGATGAACCTCTGAAGTCCGGGTCTGAACCGGATCTCCCCTCCCTCAGGGTGTGGCTGAGAGTGGGGGAAAGCCCTCAGGGGACCTGCCTCCCCACCTAGGAGGCTGGAATTTCTCCCTTTTTGTTTCCTTATTATTTCTGGAGAAGTGTGTGTTAGTGGAAGAAGCCTAATGTTGTTCCGGTTCCAGAACCAACCTGTGAACCCCAACATACTGCAAGGTACCCTACTGCCCTTCTCTGCAATGGGTGGGGCAGATGATGTGTGAGAGCTTAAGGTCCCATGGGGTTACTCCAGGATGCTCAATTTCCAAGAGCCGTGGAGCCAGAGGAAGACACAAGGTATCAACCTTGCTCCCACCAGCAGAAGCAATTAGTGGACAAGAAAATGTTGAGGGTTTGGTTTTGTTTTGTTTTTTGTGGGGCGGTCTTGCTCATTCTTAGTCCCAGAGGAATGCAGCCCACCCATTGTTCTCAGGAGCAAGGAGAGAGGAGGGCTCTCTTCCTGCTGGGAGCTGTGCTGTTGGTGCAGTGCAGGTGCCCCGCAGAAGGACCCCGGGGGCACCTTCAGACTAAAAGGAAGTGGGGGACACCAGACTTTGGCTACAAACCATTCCATTCTTTCCTTTTGTTAATCCTTCCAAAAATTACATTTAAGCTGGCCCTCGCCTAGCTCCCCCTTTCCCAAGGTCTCATTCTGTGGGTCAAGCTTGCTATGTAGCTGACCTTAAAACTTGTCATCCTCCTGCCTCAGCTTCTCAAATGCTAGATACACAGGCCTGCAGAACCAGAACTGGTCTGTCAATTTCTGTCTCCTCAACTGGGGGTCGGGGAGCATTCACATATACCCCCAAATTTTAGCCTTTTCTCCCTAGATCCCTCAACAAACTTCTTCAGATGTGTCTCGGGAAGGACCAACTCTCTTAAATCCAATTCTCAAACTCCCAATTACCTGAGAACCTCCACATACCACCCTGGCCTCTGCCTTTCCTACTAAGTCACCAACACCTCCAGCCCACTCCCTTTCCACCTCTCCACACTCCCAATTCCTTCCCGGTCAGCTCTGCCCCACCTCACACCTACCCAGACCCAGGACTGGCCCCTCCCGGGCGCATCGCCAAGTCCACAGCCGGCTACCCTTAGGGATCCAGGAGTCCAATTCCACGACTTGGAAATACAGACCCTAGCCACCTCCCTCAACCGCTAAACCTTGACTCATTGAAGAGCCCAACCATTCCAACATCTCACCTCCACTTTAAGCTGTTAGGAACCATAGGTCCAGAACCTCATGTCCTTCTTCCCACCATCACAATAGGGATTACAGGGTGCGTGAACAAAGCAGGAGTCCTTGCGATCGGACAAACGGGAGTTAGACGTGAAGAGGAACTTTCATTTGTTGGGGTGAAGGAATTAATGTAAGTCTACCAACGACTACTAGATGGTGGACAATCTGAAGGGAGTCCCTGCTGAGGGTCGGGGTAAGGATGACTGACTCCTACCACACAGATGTGGATCCCCGTGTCGTCTGATTTTCCAAGGCTGACGTCATCTGAGGTCTACCCAAGCCACCTGTTACATTAGATTCCTCAAAAGGACCCCCTGGCCACCCGATTTCTGCCCCTACTTTAGCTCTCCAGCTCATCTTTATCCCTGAATCCCAATTCTGACCCTAACCGCACAAAGTGCCCCCACCTCGGTCTTCAAATCCTGAATTCCGCCACAGACTGCTCCTTACCGCGGACTCCCAACCCCTCTTAGTCCCGGTATTTCTCCTCTCTACTATGAAGCTCACTTCTCGAGGTCCCCCAGCTTCTATCACTCTACCCTAGAGCTCCGATTCCCACCTCCAATTTGTTCACTGGAACACAGGGTCTTAACACCTTTCAAGCGTAGCCTCAAGGTTTCATTGCTACCCTTTTCTTTCGTTGGAGGCAAGCCATCGCATGGATCTGCTATCTAAATCGTTCTCCCAAGCCTTGCCCGCCTATCCCCGACTCCCACACCTAGACTCTGTTCTCAGGTCTGTGGCTCCCACCTGGGCCCACACCACAGCCCCTGCTCGCATTTAAGCACGCAGCCCCACACCTGCCCCCCATTTCCCGCTCCGCCATCCCCGAGGACACACCTCGCCCGCCTCCGGGTAGTAGCTCCACTCGGCCAGGTCATGGGCCTCCATCTTCACTGAGCCCAGCATCCCCCGGGCCTGTGCCCCCACACGCCTAGGCTGCGGGCCCCCCCCCCCGGGGGAACCGAGCGCTTCGGTCTCTCTACGGGCACTCGCCCCGAGTTCAGACCTGAGGCATACAGCCCGGGAGTCCCGCTGGCCCAGGCGCCTTGGGAGGCAGCCACTTTTTATAGCCGGGACACCCCCTCCCTGGCCCGCCCCAGGCTCCCCCCTCCCGCCTCCCCGAGGGCGGCGCGCTCGGATTGGGGCGCCCCCTGCGGGATCGCAAGAAGAGAGACCTCAGGCACCGGGATCCTCGGTCCTGGCACCTGGAAGTTAAGCGATGGGGTGAAGAGTGGGGAACTACAAGGGGTAGGATGGAGAGCCACATCCTACTGATCCCCAAAGGCCTAGAGCTACAACGCAGGAGCTGGGGAATCTTTTAGCCTCCAAGTGTTTCATCGTCACCATCTAACAGAGGGAAACTCCAGAGCCCCGCATGTCCTCCACGAAAGAAAGGAGGCTGGCAGAGCTCAGGATTCCACAAGTCCTATACGACACCGTAAGTAGCCCGCAGGGATTCTTGAAACCACATTCCCATTGGACAGACGGGAAGACTGAGGCTTTTGACGACTGCAAATGTTGCAGGTTCCATACAGGGTCAGGGTCGGCGGTGGAAAGGCTCAGGGCTTCTGCTTAGACCCATTAAGGCACCAGATCTCCTCCAAGACCCAGAAGCTCCACTCACAGCACTCTCTGCTCTAACGTCAGCCAGCCGTCTAGGGAGATGGACTCCGGACCGCTGGGAACTCCATTTCCCAGAAGCCTCCGTTCCCATTTCCGTCCGGCGCCTGCGCAGCTTGGACTACATTTCCCAGAAGGCATGGCGCTCGAAGGCCGGAAATGGCGGCCGCCCCGGTGGACGCCCGGGGAGGGCGGGCGGCTGCCGACGCGGCACGCCGTAGGGGCGGGGACGGACCGCGGTGTCGGACTCCATTTCCCGGCGGCCCTACTAGTGCAGCGCCTGCGCTGTGTCACGGCGGCGGGCGGAAGATGGCGGCGGCAGCGTCTGTGGAGAGGCGCTGCTGAGGGGGCGCGAGGGGGACGGAGGCCGGAGCCGCGGTGAGCGGGTGGCGGCGTGAGGTCCTGGGGTGAGGGGAGGAGGGGCGCTGACAAGGCCGGGGCGCGAGCGGCGGGGAGGGCCTCGGTGGAGGCCGGGAGCAGCGGGGTCGCGGGCCCCTGCTTCTTCCCACTGCTCTGGACTCTTCCTTGGCTTCTCAGTTCCCCGGAGCCAAAGTTCCAACGTGGACCCCACAGACCTCCTCGGCCTCCAGTCTGAGTCCTGGTTCATCCCCCCGCTCAGCACACAGCTGCAACTGGCCCTTCACCTCCCCAGCCTGCCCATGTGCCTCCCCACCACGGGGCCTTTGCACAGGCTGTTCCTCTCCAATCTCCCCGCCCTCGAAACATGCTGTTATCCTTCGGCCTAACTCCCTTTCATCCTTGGGGTTGGGGGGCTCGGCACCCCACGTCACGTATCCTGCGAAGCCTCTGTTGCTCTCCTTCCCCAAATCCGCCTGCTGAAGGCTCTCATAGGTCCCCGTGCCTTTCCTTTTCGTCACGTGTGGTCGAACTTGTTACTAGGGATTTATATGTGTGCTCTCTGAAGATGTCCCTGACCGTAAGCTCTGTGAAAGCGAGGACAAGGTGTGTCTTGGTGCCTGCCTTCCAGCACAGGTAGCACCGGTTACACGCTGGTGTTGCTCAGTTGATGTTCGTTGAATGAATGAGAAAAACACTCGAAGATCTACGCTTTAGGGTAACAGAGTCGTACTTCCTGGTGGCAGTTCAATGCTGAGCGCACAGCCAAGAGGGGAGTGGAGGGAGACAGTGCTAATGTTTCTGATAGCCTGACTGCAAGCATCCCAACTATTCCTCAATGGGAAGTCTGGCAGGAATCACTAATTACACTTACGTAACAAAATGATTTGTGGGGGCTGGAGAGATGGCTCAGAGGTTAAGAGCACTGACTGCTCTTCCAGAGGTTCTGAGTTCAAATCCCAGCAACCACATGGTGGCTTACAACCATCTGTAATGGGATCCGATGCCCTCTTCTGACCTACAGACAAACATCCAGGCAGACCACTGTATGCAAAATAAATAAATAAATAAATAAATAAATAAATATGATTTGCAACTGTTGAAAGAAGGGAAGGAGAAAAATAGATTGAGTTCCAGTATCAAGAAAAGTGATATAGAAATAGTTTATATACAAGTTGACAGTAACCCTCTGTCTTCAATGTTGACATGAGTGGATTCAGCCAATCTTAGATTGAAATATTCAGGAAAATGGTTTACACTGACCATTTGTAGACTCTAAAATTTTACATCAGTCCCTCAACAATACAATGTAACAACATTTACATAGTATGTTGCACTGAGTATTTTAGGTCATCTGTCATCTAGAGATGACTTAAGCCAGGCTTGTTGGCACAGACCTGTAATTCAGCTAGTGAAAGAGACTGGGGCAGGAGGATTACAAAGGTCTAGGCCTTGCCTGGACTTCAGATGAGTTTACTGGCAGCTTGGGCAACTTAGGGAGACTGTGTCTCAAAACCAATCCGCAAAAAGTTGCCTGGGATATAGCTCATTGATAGAGCACTTGCCTGGCAGCCAGAGCTCCTGGGTTCCCTATCAAACCAGAAGGTCTGTATGATACACGAACACTGATCTTTTGTTTGTGGTGATGTGGTGCTGGGGATGGAGCATGGGGCTTTGTGCTTTTCAAACAATTGACTACCAAGTGAGCAATGTGCCCAGCCCCAACAGTGCCTCGCCCACCAGCACCACCTCCTCCTCTTCCTCCTCCTCCTCTCCTCCTCTTCCTCTTCTTCCTTTTCCTCCTACTTCTCTCTCCTCTCCCCTTCCCCCCACTTCTGGAAGCTGTGGAGATCACCATTCCCTGCTGGTGCTCACAGGATCCCTGCACAGTCACTGTAGAGGTCTTCCACATTCCTTTCTCCCCTCTCTTGAAATAGGGTCTTGCTTAGCTGCCCAGCTGGCTTAGACCTCACAATTTTCCTGCCTCAGACTCCCAAGAGTGTTAATATTACAGGTGTGTGCACCTTCCTGGGTCTCCTATCAATTGTTTCCCATAGCTGGGCCATCCGTTGGCTTGTCTGTTTATCCCAGTATCAGGCCCAGGCCCCTCAGGGCCTTGCACATGCTGTGCAAAGCTTTCAGAGTCCTTCAGCATGTAGTGTGTAATAGTCTTTGTAGCCCGCCTCCCTATTTAGGAACACATGGTTGGATTATGCTGCTTGCTGCTAAAAGTAATGGCAAATGTGGGGCCTTGTCTGTGAGTCATTTCACGATTTTGTCAGTTTGGTTTTGTGATAATTATAGAAGTTCCTCTTCCCTTTCCACAGAAGGAATGGCTTAAGGATATATATTGTAATGAGTCTTTTCCCCCTCCTTTCTGTTTCCTTCCTTCTTTCCTCCTTCCTTCCTTTTCTGAGAGCGTATGATGTAGCACTGTCTAGTTTTGAGCTCACTGTGTAAGTGAGGCTGGCCTTGCACTGAGGTTTCTACCTACCTGCATCTGCATCTTGCAATCGTTGAGATGGAGGACGTGCAGCAACACACTTTTTTTGGAGGTGGGGTGTGGAGTCTGACTCTGCAGCCCTAGCTGGCCTGCAACCACGTGTGGCTGTGCACACCTGTAATTCCAGCTCTTGGGAGGCACAGAGAGAAGGAACAGGAGTTGATGGCCATCTCTGCCTACCTAGTCAGTCTGAGACCAGCCCAACCCTATATTAAAGGAAAAAATAAGAAGTAGATGTGAAGCACTGTATTCCCTATACGTGGACATAAACGCCATGCCATACCCACTGTAGAGGAGGGAGGAGGGCCGGACAGAGAAACTCACTCCCTTCTTTTCCAGGGAGAACCTGACAGCAGTCATGGCAAGTGGCAGCGGGGACAGTGTCACCCGCCGGAGTGTGGCATCACAGTTTTTCACACAAGAAGAAGGGCCAGGCATTGATGGCATGACCACTTCTGAAAGGGTGAGTGTAGCTTCAGGGCTGGGAGTGGGGAAGTGGGACTCCTGCTTCGAACGGTGCCATCCAGACAGCAGAGAACAGGAGGACTGCAGGGATTGACCTGGGCCAGCAAGGCTGGCCATAACGCCTGGTTCTTCCAACCTTCCAGGTGGTAGATCTCCTGAACCAGGCTGCGCTGATCACCAATGACTCAAAGATCACAGTGCTCAAACAGGTGAGGCGGGGTAAGGGTCAGGGAGGGCAGGACAAGGGCCTGGGGACAGAGCCACTGAGGGAGCACTGCTAGCACCTGCAGACACACATGCCTGCAATCATACATGCCTGTACACATACACTCACACACCTCCAATGCACTCATACATGGCTGTGCTCACTACAGCTGTGACGTACTCATGCCTGCACGTGCACTCACACGTGACCTGTGCCCCAGAGTGCAGTGCTGTGCAGCTCAGTCAGTGCTTCTCACGAACCAGGACAGGACGGGGGTGGGCTGGGAAGGTACCACCTGGAGTGTCTGCACAGCACAGCAGACCTCAGAGTTTACAGACTGAGCCTGAGGCCACTCTGAGCAACTGGACAAAGTAGCCTTTGGATTCTGGGGTTCATCAGCAGACCTGTGCCTGTCTTTGTTGCCTTTCCTCTTTGCAATGAGTAGGGTGGACAATGGTGACCTAGAATGGGCAAGGCTGTTGTGCAGAGAGAATTAGAGGAGGGGTCAGGAAGAGTCTGAAAGTGGACATTAGAACTAAGTGCTGAGGGTTGGGGATTTAGCTCAGTGGTAGAGCGCTTGCCTAGGAAGCGCAAGGTCCTGGGTTCGGTCCCCAGCCCCGGAAAAAAAAAAAAGAACTAAGTGCTGGAGGAAGAGAAGATGTAAGGCATAGCCACACACAGGCAGAATACCAGAGCATGTGCAGAAGTAGAAAAGGATAGGGGTCCTTGAACAAGATGGAGTTCAGAGATCATTGGATAGCACATCTAGGCACAGCTCAGTGGCAGAGCTCCTGCCTAGAGTTCCCAGTGAGGGGCTGATGACGTGGCTCACTTAGAGACTTTGCTGTTTATCAAGCACCAAATCCTTGGGATCTTCCCAGCACCATGAAGAAAAAATATAAAGACGGGACACACTGCCTAGGTTGGGACCCTGGTTGCACTTGGTCAGCATATGGCCAAGAGGAGCCAGTCCCTCCTGAGCTCTACAGTTCGTGCTGATGGTGGGGTGATTGTGAGGGTGCTGCCTAGTAGTATTTACAGTTGTATCATTGAGGTCTTGGACCAGCTTTGGGTTGCCAGAACAATGTCTGGGAGAAGGTATTATTTCAAAGAGAATGGTGTGCGACTGTATCGATGGCTCACTGTGAAAGCAAAAGGTTCTGGGTTCAAATCCCCAGTACCCATATAAAAGTTGGGCATGGCCACACATGCCTGTGACCTCAGCTCTTGGGGTGGAAACAGGTGAATCCTTGGTGAACTGCTGGACAGGTAAAAGGAGGCTGAACCTCAAGAAGACAAGCCCCAGGGTTTTGCCTTTTTCTTCTTTTCTTATGCTAGGGATTGAGCCTTGAGCCTTGATATGCTGGGTGTTCACTCACTCACTCACTCACTCAGTTTTTCAAGACAGGGTTTCACTGTGTAGCCCTGTCCCGGAACTCGCTCTGTAGACCAGGCTGGCCTCAAACTGACAGAGATCCACCTGCCTCTGGCTCCCAAGTGCTGGGATTAAAGACGTGGAACACCACGCCTGGCTGAGTTTATTTTGACAAGCATTCTGTGTTGTCCACTCAGAGGGCTTTGCACTCACTCTGCAGCTGAGGCAGGTGCTGAGCTCGTAATCTTCCTGCCTCATCAAGTAGCCGGGATCACAGGCCCATGACACTAGGCCCAACTCCCTCCGTGTCTAGAACTGAATGTCTGTCCTTACTGTTGACCAGGGCCTGCCCTATGTCTGGGCACAGTGAAGCCTCCGGGTGGCTTGTGAGAACATTCATCTATAAGAGTCTCATACAGCATAGCTTTGAGACTTGGGGTCAGGACTGCCATAGGCTCCACTGCTACTTGTCCCTATTCCTGTCTGCATAGACTGCATTTGCATTTATTTCTATTTGAGGTGTTTTTTATTTTGTTTTGCCTACATGTAAGTGCACCATGTGCATACAACCCTGACAAAGGCCAGACGAGGGCATTGGGTTCCCTAGGAACTGGAGTTATAGGTGGTTGTAGCTGGGTACTGGGAACCAAACCTAATCCTCTAGAAGAGCAGCCAGAGCTCTTAACTGTTGAGCAGTCTCCCCTCCTGCATTTGAATGAACCGTTTTCTCTGTGTCTAGTGTGCATGTGTTCTTGTTGACATGGTATAGGTGCTTAGCTGCTTGGCATGAGATGCAGTCATGTGGGCAGTCTTTAGAGGCCCAAAGCTGACATGTTTCTCTGTCACCCTCCACTTACTGAGGTGGAGTGGGACGTTCAGTAGAACCCAGAGCCTGCTGATCCTTAGTCTAGCTAGCCGGGTTCCCTGAGAATCTGCCTTTGCCTCCAAAGTGCTTGCAGAGAGCCATGCTCTGTCCCTGTGCTGGCGGAGGTCATGCTTTGCCCACTGAGCCATCTTGCTAGCCCTTAATTTTTAGTTTTTTACATGAACTCCATAGTCTAGCCTGCCTTGATACCATGACAGTCTTGCCTCAGCCTTCCTTGTACTAGGATTATAAGAACCACCATGCCTGCATTTGGGGCCTGGGTTTATGTCTGTTCCCCCTTCCCTCAAACTTACAGGTCCAAGAGCTGATCATCAACAAGGACCCCACCCTGCTGGACAACTTCCTGGACGTGAGTGACCAGCCTGAGGGTAGGATGAAGGGGAGGTGATGCTCCCTGGTGTGGCCTGACCTGTCTTCCTCCGACATTACAGGAGATCATCGCTTTCCAAGCAGACAAGTCCACTGAAGTGCGCAAGTTTGTCATTGGCTTCATCGAGGAGGCATGGTATGGGGCATCATTGAGAGGGCTTGGGTGTGGTGGCATGTGTCCCCCAGAGTCCCCCAGCACACACCTAGTGGGATCGAAGCCCTAGATGCTTCTCAACTAACACTTCATGGGTGATTTGATTGTAGAAAGCAGCTGTCTTTTCAGAATTCAGGCAGCAGTTCACGTGTCTCAGCCACCGAGTCATCCAGACTCTCTTCACGAGGCTGACACGACACGGGTACTGGGAATTGAACTCAGAGTGTCTTCTAGAGCAGTGTGCACTTTGAACTGCTAAGCCATATCTCTAGCCCACTCCACCCCTCCCACCCCCTTACTATTTTAAAATCACCAGTCTAGTTTTTGTTTTGCTTTTAGATGTAGCCCAGGCTATGCTGGAACCCACTCTGTAGCAGATCATGTCCTTCATTTTTTGGTCCTCCTGTCTCTGTTTTCTTGTTTCTGGAACAGGAGTTTGCCCCAATCCCTGGCCTCATGGTCTGGTTCTGAAGCAGGCGTCTTCCTGGGGGAATCACAACCTCACTTGTTGGTCTACCCCTTGCACATAGCTAGATGATCTGCTGAGTATTTGCCTGACCCTTCCTCCCTCTAGCCCTCTGTCACTACCTCTGCCTCACAAAACACCTTCATAACTGGTCTGCTTCTGCTTGACCTGTGACCGCAGGAGAGCATTGCCCTTGGTGCTGCTGTGCCCCACTTGAAATTCCCTGGATAAATCTCCACAGTAGAAGGTCAGCCTCACAGCAGGGCCTCTATGTCTTGCTGGCCTCCTTATCCTGGTGTCTGCCTCAAGTGAGGTTGGTTCTAATGGTGGTGACTGACGATAGCTGTGTTGAGTGAGCAAAGGCATCTAATCCTTGCCTGTTGATCTCCATGGCAGCCTCAGATGTGCCAGGCACCCTGTCTGTGACTCGGGAGGTCGATCTCTCTCCCTCCTCCTTCTCGGCTCTGTGAGGGGAGGGAGGAGATAAATTGCTCCTTTTCTTGCCCTCCTAGCCTGCCAGGAGTTTGAGTCTTATTTACTTTGTCGTTCAGCCGTCAGCAGGCTTTGATGCATTTCTTGATGTGCTTAATAGAGAAACTAGGCTTTGAAGACCAAGTGGGTTTCCCGAGTAGACTGGGTAGACCTAGGATGGTTTATCCTGTATGTCTCACTGCCGCGTGCACATTGTCGCACTAGCTGCTTTACTGGGAAAACCATCGGAGACAGGTTCCCACTATGACTTTGAACTTGGAGTAGTCTTGTCACACACGCACCCCTGCCCCTGGGGTCTCAGCCTCCCCAGGGCTGGTATTGTAGCTTGTCGCCATAAATTGTGCTAAATTTTCTGTGTTCACAAAAAAATAGTGTGTGTAGCAAATGCATCCCAGTATACAGAGACACAGTGAGGAGCAGAGCTGCCCGCTGCCCTGCTGCGTTCTAGCGTCTCACAGTCGTTTGTCTGAGATAGCATCTCACGTGGCCTAGGCCTGCAGCCAGTGCTGTTAGCAGCTGAGCCATCTCTTCAGCTCCTGCTTTGGATCTTCTTTGTTAGTGGCTTTGTTTATTTTTGTTTGTTTGTTTGTTTTGTTTGTTTGTTTGTTTTGCTTTTCGTTTTTTCCAATGTGTAGCCCTCGCTGTCCTGGAACGTGCTCTGTAGACCAGGCTGGCCTTGAACTGAGAGATCAATCTGTCTCTGCCTCCCAAGTGCTGGGATTAATGTGTGTGTGCCACCACCACCCAGCGTAATGTTTCATATTATTTAAATGGTGCACCTGATGTTTAGAATCAGATTGGAATTTATGTTTGTTCCTCAACCAGATTTCACTGGAGGTCTTGCATTCTTTTTTTTTTTTTTTTTATTAACTTTTATTAGAGTATTTCTTATATACATTTCGAGTGTTATTCCTTTCCGGTTTCCGGGCAAACATCCCTCTCCCCCCTCCCCTTATTTATGGGTGTTCCCCTCCTCATCCTCTCCCCTTGCCCCCCTCCCCCCAACAATCTAGTTCACTGGGGGTTCAGTCTTAGCAGGACCCAGGGCTTCCCCTTCCACTGGTGCTCTTACTAGGATATTCATTGCTACCTATGAGGTCAGAGTCCAGGGTCAGTCCAGGTATAGTCCTTAGGTAGTGGCTTAGTCCCTGGAGGAGGTCTTGCATTCTTACTGGCCACCAAAGTGACCCAGATTTCACTGGAGGTCTTGCATTCTTACTGGCCACCAAAATGACCCTGTTAGGTGAAGATGGAGCCGAGCTGGGACGTGTGGCTCAGGCTCACAGGCCTAGCATATGCAGAGCCATGGGTTCCATCCCCAGCACCACAGTGCTGCATATATAAATCCTAGTACACTGCATGTGGAGGCAGGAGAATCTGGAGCTCAAGGTTCTCCCTAGCCACATAGGTAGGTAGAAGCCAAGCTGGGACTGAGTGTCTCAGAGGAGATAATGATGTCGTGGTCACACTCAGATAGTCGTTGGCTGCCGCTCATGTAGCCACCTTGGTCTCATGAAGGACTATAGACTGTAGGACCAGCCATGTTCAGGACCCAGGGCAGCTCAATGATGGAGGCCTCAGCAGCATCTTCCACTACTGTAGGCGCTGCTGACAGAGATTCTGATGCCTCCACCTCAGGTTTTGACTTGTGGGCCATGTCCCCACCTCCTACCTCAAGGCCCACATGATATGACCACCTCTTCTTTCTCCCCCGCCCCTCAGCAAGCGGGACATTGAGCTGCTGCTAAAACTGATCGCCAACCTCAACATGCTATTGCGGGATGAAAACGTGAATGTGGTAAAGAAGGCCATCCTCACCATGACCCAGCTCTACAAGGTGGCCCTGCAGGTGAGGACCGGCTGGGCCTTCTGAGAATAGGCAGAGCCACATCACAGTCGGGTCTGGTTTGGTGCCAGCTGCTGAGCTCAGGGCTAGGCATACATTGGGCTGGCACTGCTCTTCTGAGTTACTCAAGCCCCGTTTTGTGCTTGTCTTGAACCATGGTTCATCTGAGTTGTCCAGGGAAACCTTGAATTTCTCTCTGTGCCTGTGCCTCTTCCCTTAGCTGGGTTATACCTATAGTGCAGGTCCTGGCTGGTGCAAGCTTGTCACAGTGAGGCTTGCTGTCCTAGCATAGTCAAGGCATCTACTACTGTCGTCTGAGTCCACTCTTTTTTATTTATTTATTTATTTATTTATTTATTTTTTATTTATTTTTTAAAGTATTTATTTCATGTATGTGAGTACACTGTAGCTGCCTTCAGACACCAGAAGAAGGCAACAGATCCCATTACAGATGGTTGTGAGCCACCATGTGGTTGCTGGGGTTTGAACTCAGGACCTCTGGAAGAGCAGTCAGTGCTCTTAACCACTAAGCCATCTCTCCAGCCCTTTATTTATTTTTTTAATATTTATTACGTATATATCATACAGCTTTCTGCCTGCATGTATGTCTGCAGGCCAGAAGAAGGCACTAGATCTGATTATAGATGGTTGTGAGCCACCATGTTGTTGGTGGGAATTGAACTCAGGACCTCTGGAAAAGCAGTCAGCGCTCTTAACCACTGAGCTACCTCTCCATCCCTGGGTCCACTCATTTATGCATTCAACAGATGTTTCCTGAGAGTTTCTGGCCTCAGGCCCTCTGCCAGGTAATGCAGGAAACATCCAGGACCAGGACTCTAGTCGCAGTCTTCACAGAGCTCCTAACTCATTGAGGGACATAGAAATAAAGAGTCACCTCAATCAGGCATGGGTTGTTTACCTCATGCATGTCACCCCAGCACATGGGAGACTGAGGCAGATAGAGTTCAAGGCCACCTTAGGCTACCTTAGAAGACCCTGTCTCAAAAAATAGCAATTTTTAAAAAAGGATCATGAGTCTTTAGAGATGGCTGAGCTGTTGGAAAGAGGACCCAGGTTCACTTCCCACCACTCACATGGTGTTTCACAACCATCTATAATAGCAGTCTCAGGATATCTCATGCAGTTGATATGTTATCTTGTCTCTTTTTGTCTCTACTCCTCCTGGCCTCTCAAAGTGGATGGTGAAGTCTCGGGTCATCAGCGACCTCCAGGAGGCCTGCTGGGACATGGTGTCCTCCATGGCTGCGGAAATCATACTGCTCTTGGATTCTGACAATGATGGCATCCGTACACATGCCATTAAGTTTGTGGAGGGCCTCATTGTCACTCTGTCACCCCGAATGGCTGACTCAGAGGTCCCCCGACGCCAGGAGCATGACATCAGTCTGGACCGCATCCCTCGAGATCACCCCTACATCCAGTACAGTGAGTATGGCAATGCCCTAGTGTTCTGTGTGCAGTCATACCACTCCCCTCAGTTTCCTTCTGTCTTCTTCCCACATTCCCTTTTTCTGTTTTGTTTCAGACAGTTTCACTTATCCTGGGTTAACGCCTTTTGAGTTTTTTTTGGTTTGTTTGTTTTGTTGTTGTTGTTGTTGCTTTTTAAGATTTTTTTATTTCATGTATGTGAGTACACTGTAGCTGTCTTCAGACACACCAGAAGAGGGCATCAGATCCCATTACAGATGGTTGTGAGCCACCATGTGGTTGCTGGGAATTGAACTCAGGACCTCTGGAAGAGCAGTCAGTGCTCTTAACCACTGAGCCATCTCTCCAGCCCGAGGTTAGCCTTTTGTAGCTAAGAGTACTTGAACTTTAGATCCTCTTACCAGAACCTTCCAAGTTGGGGAGATTACAGGCCTGGGCTGTAGATGAATTGGTAGAGTGCTTGCCTGGCGTAGAGCCCCAGGATTTCCTGAGCCATGCATGCATGCAGTGGGCATTACAAACCTGAAAAATTCCAGCACTTGGGTGGAGCCAGGAGGATCATGAGTTCGAGGCCAGCGCACCCTACATAGTAAGACCATGTCTTTAAAAATAGAAACTTGCCAGGCAGCATCCAGTGGTGCTGTTGCAGTGTGTTCTGTAGATACAAAAGTAGTGTGTTTTACTTCTTTCCTATAATGTGAGGCGGTGGCTTTGCACCAGAGTGTTAGGTGCTGACTCTGGAGGACTAGACTGAGAACAGGTACTGTTCCAGGGCCTGTGGGCTGTGTGCGTGTCTGCCTGTGGTCAGGTTGACAGAGGGCCCCAGTGACTGCTCCTCTCTTCTACCTCCCTAGATGTCCTATGGGAAGAAGGCAAGGCAGCTCTGGAGCAGCTTCTCAAGTTCATGGTGCACCCCGCCATCTCCTCCATCAACCTGACCACAGCGCTCGGCTCCCTTGCCAACATCGCCCGCCAGAGACCCATGTTCATGTCCGAGGTGATCCAGGCCTATGAGACTCTGCATGGTAGGTTGAGTACTCCACGCCCTCTCCTGGCCTCGTTGTTGGTTCCTAAGGAGCTGTTGAGCTCTGCTCACCGCGAGCTCCATGTTAGGTAAAGCTGTGGTGTGGATACTGCAGCGCTTGCTCAGGAGGGTCCCACAGGATCCCAACCCTCCAGCCTCCCCGACCCCTCAGGAGAGGAGGCTGGTGATAATTTCCCACATCAGAACCTGGAGAGAAGAACTCCAAAGAGTCTGGTGTTGAAGCATGAGTGGATGTTGGTCTGGTCTCTCTATCTCTGGATGCTTGTGTTGGCTTTGTTTTCTGGCTGTTTCCTGAAGCAGTGAAGATGGCCCCAGAGCTCAAGGCTCCCATCCTATCCACTTAGCAACAGAGGGAGAGAGAGTGCCGCTCTTTCCCCATCATTCCAGCAAAAGTCAGAGGCTGATGCTCATTGTTTATGATTGGCTGAGCAGAGACAGCGGGCCTACTGCTGAACCAATCACAGTGGCCAAGGAAGCATAGTGTTCTCATTGGCCCCAGGCTCTTGCACACTTGGACAGAGGGTGGAGACAGGGTGGTTCCCTCATAGGGAATGAGAGTGGCTCTAGCTGTGGAGTGGGTGCTGGGCACTGCCAAGGCCAAGGTCGAGGCCTTTTTCCCTGTGGAGCAGGGACTGTGTGTTCACTGAGGTGACTGAGACTCAGGCTGGTCAAACCAGAGGCAGGAGGATGGGCCTGAGCTGTGGCAGCAGTTGAGCGGCTTGTGGAAAAGGTGGCAGTTACAACAGCTCTCTCTCTCCAGTGTTAGCACAGGACTGCAGATCTGAGACCCCAGCCTTGGTGTGCAGACAAATAATGTTCAGGTTTTCTCACCTTAAAGGACCAGTGTGGTAGAAGTCTCTTGGGATTTTAGTCTTAGTGTGAAAGGGGGAGGCTACAAGTCCTATGAGTGCTGGCAGCCTGTGAGCTTCCCAAGGAATGTCAGCAAACACCCCGCCCAAATTTGGGACTGAGTATTGAGCCTGGCAGGCCTGATAGAGATCTGTCCACAGCACCGAGCTCCCGCCTCTGTCCTCACAGCCAACCTGCCCCCAACACTGGCCAAGTCCCAGGTGAGCAGCGTGCGTAAGAACCTCAAGCTGCACTTGCTGAGCGTGCTCAAGCACCCTGCCTCCTTGGAGTTCCAGGCCCAGATCACCACCCTGCTGGTGGACCTGGGCACGCCCCAGGCCGAGATCGCCCGTAACATGCCTAGCAGCAAGGACTCCCGCAAGCGGCCCCGGGACGATACAGATTCCACGCTCAAGAAGATGAAGCTGGGTGAGCTGGGGCATAAGGCCTGTGGTGGCTAGCGGCTCTCTCAAACTGTCTCTGTCTCTCAAACTGCTATCATACATGGTGCCCTACGCAGCATGATGCAGCAAGCATATCTAAGTAAAATAACTTTGGTGTATAGTACACTGAGTAAAGGCTTACGCTTGACCATCAGACTTCCAGATGGGAGCAAATGCCTCTGCCTCTGGACTGCCGGGGAGATGGTGTGCAGCCAGTTAGGGTTTATTTCAGTGTTGACAAAGGGAGGGAGGAGTGGCGAGTGTGTCTTGCCTTCCAAGGTTTTAACAGTGTAGAAGGCGCTTATCTTTTACCTGAGGTAGGTAGGTAGGTAGGTAGGAAGGTAGAAAAACTGGATTTTTCTTTCTTTAGCTTTGTAATTTTTAGCATTTTGGTTTTTGTTGAGACCTAGTCACATCCTTAGTTCCTCAGCCTCCTAGTGTGGGATGGCAGACGTGTGTCACCACCCCAGCTTTGACTTGTATTTAACAGTAGTGTGGGCCACAGCGGCCTCAGTACCAACAGGTTTTTAAAATGTCATCTGTGTTTGTTTATAGAACGTTTCTGGGGGGCTGGAAGAGCACTGACTGCTCTTCCATGGGTCCTGAGTTCAGTTCCCAGCACCCACACGGTGGCTCTCGACCATCTGTAAGGGGTCTGGTGCCCTCTCCTGGCCTGCAGATGTACATGCAGCAGAGCACGCACAGAGCAAGTGCAGTTATTTCTCAAGTTCTTTGAGGGGTTGTTTTGTTCTTGAGGTTTTTCATTCTTGTACAGGAAGTACCTTCCCCACTGAGCTATGTCACTGGCCCTACATTTTTTTTTAATTATTTTTTTTTAACTTTTTCTTTAGATTCATTTTATTTTATGTGTGATGTTCTGCCTGCACATATATGTGTGTTTACCACATGTATGGTTGGTATCTTCGGAGACACAAAAGGGCATTGAATCCCCTGGAACTGGAATTACAGATGGTAGGAACTGCTGTTTGGGTGTTTTTTAAGGCTAAGCTAAATCTACCCCATCCCATCTCTTCTTAATGGTGGCCAAGTGCTCTGTTACATGCATGGAAGCATTAACGTTCCTTTCGTGAAGAGTTTGTCGCTGCTGTAGGACTGTCCTGCACATCTAACCACAGAACACTCCAAAGGAAGGGACACCTCCGTAACGGGTTTCTGTTTGTTATTTGTCTAAAATCAATTTTCTCCTTTTTTAAAAAAAATTATATTTATATGAGTACACTGCATCTGGTGTGTCTGACACAGCAGAAGGGGGCATTGGATCCCTTTACAGATGGCTGTGAGCCACCATGTGGTTTCTGGGAATTGAACTCAGGACCTCTCGAAGAGCAGTCAGTGCTCTTAACCGCTGAGCCATCTCTCCAGCCCCAATTTTCTCTTTTTAAAAAAGATTTATTTGGTTTTTTTTTAAAGACTTTTTTTAAGATTGTGTGTAGCCCTGGCTGTCCTATAACTCACTCTATAGACCAGGCTGGCCTCAAACTCATAGAGATCTGCCTGCCTCTGCCTCTTGAAGCAATAGCAGAACTGTCTCCCACCGGGGGCACCTGCCTGGTTCCTGCAGGCTCCTGCATTCCATCTTCAATATTATCCATATGTCACCATCTTGGAGCTTACTGGGGTCAACTAGAGGTTTTTGGCTTTTTGCCATGTCCCTGGTGAGAACTGAGACCTGGAAGAGCTTTTGCTGACTGGGGACCTGTGGCACTTTTATGGCCATAGTACACTACAGCCTAGGTCCTTGCCTGCTGTATGGCTGCTCCTTGCAGTGGTTTGCTAAAGGAAGGCCATGTGGCTCCCTGAACACAGGCCTGCTGCAGTCTGGGAACCTGCTTCTTATTCCCTTCCCTTCTCAGAGCCCAACCTGGGAGAAGATGATGAGGACAAAGACTTGGAGCCTGGCCCATCGGGGACATCAAAGGCCTCAGCCCAGATCTCAGGCCAGTCAGACACAGACATCACTGCTGAGTTCTTGCAGCCTCTGCTGACACCTGACAATGTGGCCAATCTGGTGAGGAGGGTGACATCCAGGGACGGGCCTGATCCCAGTCCTTTCCCGGCCTGCCCTACACTATGGCTGTCTTGGTAGCATCAGCCAGGGCTTCCCTCCCTCCCTTAGAACTGTCCTTCTAGTGGCTATTTATTCTCAGTACCCCACTCCCCATCTGCTCACTCTGTTCTTGGGGTTGGGGCCTCTGTCACCCAGGTGACAGTCTGGCAGCCATTGGTTCCCCAGAAGCTAGGGCGAAAAGAGCAGCCCCAGCCCCAGCCCAGCCCTGACCTCAGTTCCTGCTGCGGCTCCCATGCTGTCCTAGGATGGGCTGGCTAAGTTCCCCTCCCTTGGCCTCGCACAGGTCCTCATCAGCATGGTGTACCTGCCCGAGACCATGCCTGCCTCCTTCCAAGCCATCTACACCCCCGTGGAGTCAGCAGGCACAGAAGCCCAGATCAAGCACCTGGCACGGCTCATGGCCACACAGATGACAGCTGCGGGACTGGGTCCTGGTGAGTTCCTGCTGAACCAGGCAGCACAGTGGTGCTGGACTCTGCTTACTGAGAGAGCCGTGGAAAGGAAGGTCACGTGTCATCTAACATGTCACCTGTCCTGGGTCCATCATTATGTACTCAGTGACTTCAGGTCCTGAGCTTTGAAATCCAACTGATGACACCACCAGAATCCAGGCTGACTTGTGTCAGGTTTCCCAGCCTCTGAGCCTTGGAGTCTGTCCCTCTTTGATCGGATCGTTTTGCTTTATGTGTGTGTCAGATGCCAGAAGAGGGTGTCAGATTCCTGGGAGAGTTAGGAGAGGTTGTGGGTGCTGGGAATGGAGCTTAGGTCCTCTGCAAGAGCAGCATGTGCCCTTCATGACTGAGCCATCTCTCTAGCCCAGGCTTTTGTCTTCCGTAAGACAGGGTCTTGCTGTACAGCCGTGCTGGCCTCTAACTTGCACCCGTTTTCTGGAGTAGCTTCCTGAGTGCTGAGATTGCGGGTGTGAACTGCTCTCAGCACCAGCATGGTCTTGAAGTATAACTTATGAACAGGAACACATCACGTGCACGACTACAGTGTCAACGTGGCTGTGAGCTTCACAAGACATGCTCCACTTTTGTGTGGGTTCCAAAGCTTGAACTCGGGTGCCCTTTATCCCCTGAGCCATCTTGCCATCCCTTGGTTCAGACATGGTTGCTGTGAACAGTGGCTATGTATGACTCTTTGGTGCCTCTGGTTTTCAACTGAGTGTGTTGTCAAGTCACCGTGCCCTCTGCTGCTAAAGTCAGTATAGTGAGCACACTCTAGTGGACACACCTGTCATCCCAGGAGGCAGAGGTAAGAGAGTCAGAGGTTCAGGATCATCCTTGGATGGATAGTGAGTTTAAGGACAGCCTGGGGTGCATGAGAGACCCTGACCCACAAACTTCAGAAGGGCTGGTGAGACAGCTCGGAGCGAACATGTTTGCTGTCCAACCCAAAGTGAGTCCTGGAACCACGTGGTGGAAGGAGAAAACTGCACACGTGCACCCTAGCATCTGTATGTATATCCCCATACAGATAAATAAGACATAATCGTGAGGACTGTGTTCCGATCCCTAACGTCCACAGAGAAGCCAAGGTGGTGTGCACCTGTAACCCCAGACTGGGTGGGACAGGCACAGGTGATCTGAGGATATTCCTGGTCAACTAGTCTGGCTGAAACAGGGTTCCGTGGGTGAACTGTTTTAGACAGTAATGTGGGTCTGGTTAAATGGCTCTCAGCTGGCAAAGGTGCCTGCTGCCCCACCCAAAGACCCGAGTTTAGTCCCAGCTCCACAAGTGTCCTCTGACCTCCGTATGTGTACACATGTACAACACATAAGTAAAATGTAAGAAGCGGGCAGGACGGCAGTGTGGGCTTTGAGCCTCGGCACTCAGGCGGATCCCTGTGTTTGACGTTTGTTCTATGTAGCAAGTCCAGGCTAATCGGCTGCACAGTGATATTCTTGTCTCAATAAGAAGTAAAGTGGAGATAAATGAAGATGCAAGCCTGCCTCTCCCGCGTGTGTATGCAGTCTAGCACTCAGCACACACACTTACAAGCATACTCATGCATGCCACACGGACATACATCTGAGGGAACCTGCTTGTGGTAAACATCTTGAGGCTGGGCACTGGCTGTGCTCCAGGATGGACTTGTCTGGCTCCATCCGCGGATCATTTGTTAGTTGGGCTACACAGTGCTGTGGGCCCTATACGTCATGGCAGAGCCTGGAGTGCAGGTGACATGCTGGGTCCTATGGCTGCCTCCGTTCAGGTGTGGAACAGACGAAACAGTGCAAGGAGGAGCCCAAGGAGGAGAAGGTGGTAAAGCCGGAGAGCGTCCTGATCAAGCGGCGCCTGTCAGTGCAGGGCCAGGCCATCTCTGTGGTGGGCTCTCAGAGCACCATGTCCCCCTTGGAGGAGGAAGTACCCCAGGCCAAGAGGAGGCCAGAACCCATCATTCCTGTCACACAGCCACGGTGAGTCCTCGTCTCGTTGGCATGTGGGCCCTGCAAATATAAGGTAGGCTGAGTGCTGGACCAGGTTCTCCCTCTGCCTCAGAGTCAGTGCTAGAACCACCAAGCGTTTGTGGGGTTCTGCAGCCACACCTCTTTTGTCCTAACTTGGGAGAATGGTCATGGTTCCCCTCCCTAGTGGACACTAAGTTAGAGACACAGCCATGCTGACAGTCAGGCAGTTTGCTTCCTGGATGTGCAACAGAGGCTCCGGTCAGCATCACTGTCTTCATTTTTCCCTTGTATCATAGAATCAGACCTAACCCCGCCCGAGCACCCCTGAGTGCACCTGCTTTCCTTCTGTCTCTTGCTCTGCTCCTGTCCCATCTGCAGCCCATACTGTAAGCCCTTTCAGGCTCTTTCTGCTGACTCTCCTCTGCCTGAGCCCCATCTGGTCCCGGCCTGTTCTCACAGGGAGACACTCCATGGCAACATGCCTTGTCCCTGCCCTCATGTAGGCTGGCAGGTGCTGGTGGGCGCAAGAAGATCTTCCGTCTGAGCGATGTGCTGAAGCCCCTGACAGATGCCCAGGTGGAAGCCATGAAGCTGGGAGCTGTGAAGCGGATCCTGAGGGCTGAGAAAGCTGTAGCCTGCAGTGGGGCGGCCCAGGTATGCTTCTCCACCTAGTGAGAAGTCCCTGTGGCACCAGCCCTTAGCTCAGCTGCTCTGAACTCCTCCAGGCTCTGCTACTCCATCCACTGCAAAATCAGCTCTGGCTTTCTAGACAGTAGAGACCGCACAGGACTGTGCTGAGGGCAGCTCTGATTTCAGATATCCCTGCCTTCAAGTTCTTTGCTTTATTTTTTTTTAATGTGTTCATTTGATTAATTTATCATAAATTATGCCTGCATGAGTTTATGTGCACTGTGTATGCAGGAGCCCACAAAGGCCAGAAGAGGATGTGGTCCCCTACTGGAGTTACAGGGATTTTTGAGCCACCATGTGGGTGTTCTTAACCACTGAGCAATCTCTCCAGCCTTATTTTCTGCTGTTTTGTTTGTTTTGTTGCACTGGTTCTTTGAGGTAGGGTTTCTCTGTGTAGCCTTAGCAGTCTTAGAACACATTCTGTATACCAGGCTGGTCTTGAACTCAGATCTGCCTGCCAATGTCTCCCAAGTGCTAGAACTAAAGGCGTGTGCCATCACTCCAGGCTTTTTCTCACCTTTAAAATATTTATTTGTGTGTGTTGTTTGGTGTGGACACCTTAGTTTCTGCACTAGCATGAGCAAGGCATGGGTTTTACGTCCAGGTCCACAAGAGTGTTCTGGGTGATAAGATACCATGCTGTCTTTCTTGGTTTTCACCACATCCTGTTCATGCCTAAAGGTGACAAAAAGAAAGTCTTGAGGATCTTTCCCTATGCAGTGAAGTATCTCGTTACTACCTACTGATTCCTAGGAGCCTGGGGCGACTTGGTGACATTTGATGGTTTGTTTCTTCCTTGTCCACTACCACATGATGGGAGACTGCTGTGTCTATGCCTTTTCATGCTGCCTTCCTTGATTGGCTGGTTGACTGGTTGATGATGATTCATTGATTGATTGGTGGTTTTGAGAGAATGTCTCACCCACCAGGCTGGCCTTGAGCTTCTGGGAGCTGGGATTGTAGCTGTTAGCCACTATACCCAGTTTATATGGGGTTTGCACTGGGCATTCCTGAACCTGGTGGCAGGAGTGCAAGGCGCTATTGAAGTCTGCTCCAGTGGGCACACCACACTGCCACGTGTGCTCACCCACTTGCAGGTGCGCATCAAGATCCTGGCCAGCCTCGTGACACAGTTCGACTCCGGATTCAAGGCAGAGGTGCTGTCCTTTATCCTGGAAGACGTCCGGGCCCGTCTGGACCTGGCTTTTGCCTGGCTCTACCAGGAGTACAATGCCTACCTGGCAGCGGGGCCTTCTGGCACTCTGGACAAGTATGAAGACTGCCTTATCTGCCTGCTCTCTGGACTGCAAGAGAAACCAGACCAGAAAGATGGGTGAGGGCTTGGCCATAAGCTCCATGTCCCCTTCTGTGTCTCAGTTCTCTTTCCTCCTTGGTGCTACCCAAGCTACCCTTCCCATGTCCCTCTCTGTGAAGTGTGTGCAGACCATGCTGGGGGCGGGGGTGGGTTGCTCATCAGGCTCACTCCTGACTCTGCTACTTGGTTGAGGGGCCTGTCCCTCTTAGGCTGCTTATTCCCATGTGTACTAACAGTTCCCAGAGCTGGGACAGTGGCTCAGTGGTAGAGCACCACCCTGGCATGAAACCCTTGGTTGCATCCTGAATTTTAGCACCCTATCTGCCATTCAGCAGCTTTGAGGCAGCAGACAGCCCCAGGGCTGGGGAAGCTGTTGTGAGCTGGGCCACAGCATGTGGCACCTGCCTTGCAAGACGTGGTCTTTCTTGGGCAGGATCTTTACCAAGGTGGTTTTGGAGGCCCCGCTGATCACTGAGAGTGCTTTGGAGGTGATACGGAAGTACTGTGAGGATGAGGTAAGCTAGCTGCTGCTCTGTGGTGTAGACCTTCATGCAGCTGTGGCATGAAGGCCCTGGGTCCTTGGTTTGCAAGAGGGAGCGGGACAAGAGTAAGCCGGCACAGCAGACTGAGCATCACTGCCCCCATCTGCAGAGTCGCGCCTACCTGGGCATGTCGACACTTGGAGACCTGATCTTCAAGCGCCCTTCTCGCCAATTCCAGTATCTGCACGTTCTCCTCGACCTCAGCTCTCACGAGAAGGACAGGGTGAGCTTGTGCCTGTAGCTGGCCAGAGTAGACTAGGGATGGGGTTGAGGAAGCTTCCTGGAGGAGGAGGTACGTGAGATACCATAACACATAATGGCTGTGCTCTCTGCAGCCTGACAGAAGCCTCCTCCTGGTGCCTTGTGTTCAGTCAGCATGGGCGCCATTAGCACAGCACCCTGGCCTGGCCCTGTGCTGTCATTTGGTACAAACTCGTGTCAGACCAGACTCTGCTCCTGTGACTCCCTCCCAGCAGATGGTGTGTGACTGAAACGAAGCTTGGCCAGTGACATGTCTTCCAGGCATTGGGCTGCCTGTCCTGCCAAGTTCCAAAGCCAAGGCCACTTGGCAGGGAGAGTCACTCTTGAGGAATGAGGAGCAAGTGAGGCAGGGAGCAATAAGATGGGACTGAGAGGTTGGGGATTTAGCTCAGTGGTAGAGCACTTGCCTAGGGAAGCGCAAGGCCCTGGGTTGGGTCCCCAGCTCCAATTAAAAAAAGAACAAAAAAAAAAAAAAAAAAAAAAAAAAAAAGATGGGACTGAGAAGTACAGCAGCCGCGGCCTGAGATTCGGGGCACTGCTGTCCAGGGCTCAGGCTGGGCTTTTCCCAGAAGCACCCTCCATTGCCACCCATACTTTGCCATCCCTCTGTCTTGCCCATTTTGCCCTCAGGTGCGCTCCCAGGCCCTGCTCTTCATTAAGCGCATGTATGAGAAGGAGCAGCTTCGAGAATATGTGGAGAAATTTGCCCTCAACTACCTGCAGCTCCTGGTCCACCCCAACCCACCCTCAGTGCTGTTTGGAGCTGACAAGGACACAGGTTTGGTGCAGGTTCATCTGATTTGTATCGAGCCCCACCCACTCCAGCCACTCCACTAGAATGGCTGCAGGGTAGTAGCAAGCAGGGCCAAGACAAACAGGCAAGGGTCTGCAGGGGTGGAAAACTAGAGGACCAGGAGAGCAACCCGTGAGTTCTAGGGCCATCTCAGGCCAAGTCCCTTAGAATAGTACCAGATCCTACCAAAGAGAGAGAAGGTCCAGCAGGGATGTGGAGAGCCACTCCCAGGGGGAGGGTGTGAGGCCCAGGGAGCGCATGTGAGCAGAGGTGTTTCCCTGCTGCACTGGAGATGGTGGCACGAAAGGTCAGCAGTGAGGATCTTCCTGCCAACTGTATGTAGGGACCAGCCTGGAGGATAGCAGGACTGCAGGTGGGCTGCCCTTGTGTCCGACAAATAGCTATTGTGAGGACGTTCATGTTGAGGCTGTAATCCGTCATGACAGAGCTCTGAGAGTGCAGAGTTAGCATCACACTGGAGAGTGACCTAGATTCCTAGGGACACTAGGGGACAGGGCTTTGGGAAGGGGATAGAGGCTTCTGTTGATATATGGCTCCATCCTGTCCTGTCAGAGGTGGCTGCGCCCTGGACAGAGGAAACAGTGAAGCAGTGTTTGTACCTATATCTGGCTCTCCTGCCTCAGAACCACAAGCTGATCCATGAGCTGGCAGCAGTGTACACGGAGGCCATCGCCGACATCAAGCGGACAGTGCTGAGAGTCATTGAGCAACCGGTGAGACTCCTAGCCCACTTGGGCAAAATGAGTCCCCAATTTCAGCTGCCCCTCTGGATTCATGGCTTTAGCTTGTCACATCGTTCTTTACTGTGGAGGAAGACATAGGACTGCTCAGGAGCAGAGCATGGGGTGGGCAGCCTAGCATCACACTCTCCCACTGATCTCGCTGCCCTGACCTGAGCCAGTGCCCCACACAGTGGCCACATTAGCATCTGAGCTCCTGTTTTGATTTCTACTAGTCTTTCCTCGTGTTGTCACCAGAGGTCCTGAGCCATGGGAGACCCCAGGAGACCTGTTCATATGGTTGCTCTGTTTGCTGCTGGGTTCAGAACCCCTTGTTTTAGAGTCAGTTCTGCCCCAACTTTGTTTTGTTATTTGAGCAGGTCTCATTGTTTAGAGACCTCCTGCCCTCCTGACATTTTTATACGGAAATTTTTCTGTAGAAATGGAGAAGGGCAGGGTAAGGATCTCCCTGAGGTGCCTTAGCCCCACACTGAGGAAAAGAAGTAAGTGCTAGGCAGGCTCAGTTGGCTGCACTGCCTCCCTCCGTGTCTGCACAGGGAGATGCCAGGGCAGCAGCCAGCATGCTCCCTGTTCACTGTGGCAAGTGCCTGCCTGCCGTGAAGTGGTCTAGCCTGCACCCTCAGCTAGAATGGAGTGACAGTGGTTTCAGGAGGGTGGGCAAAGACCAGGAAAACATCCCAAGGTGTTGTAACACAGGCTGGGACGGAAGGTGTGAGGTAGCAGGGCACTGATCTGCCAGAGAGGAGACATGACACATCCAGGCTCTGAGCTGACAGTCAGAGAGACCCGGAGCCCAGCAACCTTAACCACCCCAGGTTCTGCAGCCTCTTCAAATGCTCACCATAACCTGGTCTTCCTCACCTCTGCATCTAGATCCGAGGGATGGGCATGAACTCACCAGAGTTGCTGCTGCTGGTGGAAAACTGTCCCAAGGGGGCAGAGACGCTGGTCACCCGCTGCCTGCACAGCCTCACTGACAAAGGTGCCTGGGGCCCTGCCTTTTCCCTTCTGTCCCACCTGCTCTCCCCCACATGGGCTAGAGCTGCTGCGTCTCTAGTGGCTGTGCCCTCTGGGCTCCCCTGTGAAAACCATATGAGGTGCATTTAGGAAGGAGAGGCTGGGGATTCTACTCTGGAGTTGTCCTTGCCCGCCATAAACTTATGTCTGTCCCCTAGCCCATGCTCTGGTCCCTCTCTATCACCTCAGCTCAGCTTTTCTCTGTCTTCCCCTGAAGTGCCACCATCCCCAGAACTGGTGAAGCGGGTCCGGGACCTGTACCACAAGCGGCTGCCTGACGTGCGCTTCCTCATCCCTGTGCTCAACGGCTTGGAGAAGGTAGGAAAGGAGGAGAGGGCAGGGGGTCAGCCACCTCCATGGTGAAGGACTACAGTTCCACATCTTGCTCTGGAGCAGGTCTCCAGCCTCCTCAGTCCCAGTGGTGGGTGGGTGAGTGTGTGTCTGTGTATATACCATTGTATCTGACCTATGGGAAATACCCCAGATTGTGTCCCTAGTAAATTTTGGGGCCAAGGATGCTTCATCACCATGTGGACATGAATGGGGATGACACTGTCCACCAGGGGTAGGTGACAGCTTTGGCGAGGCGGGGAACATGTATCATGAGGCTTAGAGGCCTTTCAGGTATGGGTGGATAGTGGGCCCATCATCACTCTCCTCCTCCCACCCCCTTAGAAAGAGGTGATCCAGGCCCTGCCTAAGCTCATCAAACTCAACCCTATTGTGGTGAAGGAGGTCTTCAACCGCCTGCTAGGCACCCAGCATGGTAGGTGCCTTCCCTCCTAGCCAACCTTCAGCTTACCTCCTAACTGTACAGGGGCTCACGTGGGAAGGGCCCAGGAAGGCTACAGTGTTCTTAAAGACCAGCGTCTCTGTTGTCCACCACGGTGAGAAACAAAGAAAAATGTTTGAGGTGGAAAAATAGCCAGAGATGTACATGGGTTTCTCATCCCTGGCCCTTGTGGCCACCTAGAGACATAGTAGCAGGATGACGTGGCTCCATGGCACATCGGGTCTCCCCTCCGCTAACAGGAGGCCACCTCTGCTAAGTGCATCCTTTTCTACTCTGTCCCAACACAGCATGGAGTTCAGGCCACTTTGTTGTTCAGTGAGCTGGGCCCTGTCCTAACCCAACCCAGCCTGTAGCTGCCATGATCATGTGCTGTGTGGAGTCAGTCCTAGGCCAGCTGGTCCCTGCCTGCATCCTGGGTGTACAGCACAGAGGGGACAGTGGCGCCACAGCAAAGCAGTTCTAAAAGGTGGTGAAGACTTGAGGCCACTTTGCCCAGTATACTGTCCCCCAGGCCAAGAAGCAGAGAAGGCCTCACTTGTATTTGCCCGAGGCTGACCTAAGGCCCAGTTCTTTGCTGAGGCCCTGTCCTGTCTCCTTCTCCTGTCGGCACCATTGCAGGTGAGGGGAACTCTGCCCTGTCCCCCCTGAATCCGGGAGAGCTGCTGATTGCATTGCACAATATTGACTCTGTAAAGTGCGACATGAAGTCCATCATCAAAGGTGAGGCACCCCTGTTTCCACAGGACCCAGCTCCCACAGACAGGCCGGGCTTGTCACCCACATGGCTCTACTGCATCAAAGACTGGCCTGATGCCTGACCTGTCCCATCCTGATTGCCACACAAAGCACATAGACACATGTGCCCCAGCATCAGTTGGTCCTCGGGAGTGCAGGCTGCCCCTCTTTTCACCTACCCTGAGGAACTCAAGGAAGCAAGGAGGAACAGGGCTTCTGCAGACATGAGCAAGCGCAGGCCCAAGCTGAGGCAGCAGAGGATTCCATAGTGGGGCTTGGTGATGCACTGGCAGGCTTCCTCTGCCCAAGCATTGCCTGTGAGCTAGGCTTTCCCTTCATGCCACAAGCCCACTCCTGCCACCCACATCTGGTAAGTATGCTCAGATGGGGCATGGAGTTCCCAAAAGCTAAATCAGTTGCCAGGGTCACACAGTCTGAGCCAAACTGGAGCCAAACCAAGAAGGGCTCTGCTCATGAACCTCTCCTGGGAAGAAATCACCATCTTCCCTTTCTTCCCTCCCTTAGAGACTGGGCCATCCAGACTCAGTTCTGTCCCCAGAAGGGCCCTGCCTGTTATCCTACCATTTAACCTGTCTGCTCACTTTAGCGTGGCTTCCTCTCTGTCCCCACCTGAAGTGCTTCTTCAGGGGTTGCTTTCCTAGCTTCCCTTAGCAGCCTCACAGAACAGGGCTGGGAAGGCAAGGCAGAGGGGGCTGCAGGGGAAGGGAGGAGGGGTGTAGTGGACTGCAGGCGCGCGTGTGCGTGCACACACACACACACACACACACACACACACACACACACACACACTCTTTCACCACGCTGGGAATGAACGTAGAACAGCCTCCCATGTGCTAGGTAAGTGCTCTGTCTCCATCCACACACTTGCTTCTTGATCCTTAAATGCAGTGAGAGTAACTGACCCCATAGCAGCCTATTCCCAAGGGCAGTTTGCGCACAATTTGAAGGGATTTGGAAAGACACAGCCATCTTGGACCTAGAATAGAAATCTAGTCACAGAGAGGGAAGAAAAGGCCCTGCCAAAAGCTACCCAGGTGCACACTCCGGTAGCTTCTTTGGGAATTCTTGTCAGTTCACAATCCCCAGGCTTCCTAGGCCCTAGCACTCCACAGCTCTCACCACATCTCCTCTGTCTGCCCCATCAGGTGAAATCCTGGCCTTCTTGGATCCCAGCACAATGCTGGGGACACACTGGGACACTGACAGTTGACCCAGCCTGGCCAGGGCTCAGGAAGGGCTTTGTGAAGTGGGGTTACCTCCAGCAAGCAGATGCAATAGACATGAGGTGATAGCTGAGCCTGTCAGATCTAGGGCTGAGCAGAGGGTTCCAAGTGAGGGAGGAAACTGGCCTTGGCCTCATGCAGCCTCTGGGCGGAGGACAGGCTGGCCTTTCGGAGACTCTTGGGCTGCTGGAGGGAAAGGCGAGAGGTTGAGTGGGAAGCACAGGCTGGGTAGACAGACTGGTGTCAGGCCCATTTGGACCGCAGTGGACATTTCTCCACAGCAGCGGGCGCCCCCTCAGGCTCTGGCAGGCCTCTCTCCTCTGCCCTTCAGCCCTGTGTCTGCTGCAAGGTCCCTCCTTTCTCTTTAGGCCTCCTCCTTACAGGATCATCCTTCCCTCCATTGGCCTCTCAGGGATTGGGAGGGCAGGCGGGCTTTCTTCTGGCTCAATAAAGACTTCCTGGTTGACACACTCACATGGCCAGTGGTGTTTGGGGAAGGACTTCAGAGGCAGCTCCCGGGACCATACCTCAACCCAGTTGACCTTGACACTGCCCCTGCCACTCACTCCCAGGAGCTAGACCCCAAGCAAGACCTGCTCCATGCTTTCTTCAGTGTGACATCTTTCCACAACCCGTGAGGACCTGGCTTGGGTTGGGCCCTCCCCTCACCTCTTATCCCTCCCTTGCCTGTTACCCTTGTAGCGTCCCTCATGGTACTTGCTTTACACCATCACAGACCCTAATGACTGGTCAGCCGTCTGGCAGAGACCCACCTCTATTCTGAGGGTTCTAGGGGTGTTGGCAGCACTCCCTCCCTTGCCTTAGTGGGTTACAGCCACTCTTAGGCCCCAGGGTGCAGCAGCATACTCTGCCCTATTCCCAGGGCTTGTCCCCAGAAGAGGCTGTGTCCTCCAGATTGGTCCACTAGGGGTTGGACACACCTACCTCCGCCTTCTAGGGCAGGGTCATTAAGCATCCTCATAAAGGGCCCTGTGTGGTAGAGGTAGAGAAGCTTGGGGAGTGGGGTTCCCACTTAATGAGGGACATCCAGGCAGAGAGAGGACAGGCCACTCTCCGCCTCCTCACAGCCACCAACCTGTGTTTTGCGGAGCGGAATGTGTACACATCGGAAGTGCTGGCTGTGGTGATGCAGCAGCTGATGGAGCAAAGCCCTCTGCCCATGCTGCTCATGCGGACCGTCATCCAGTCCCTGACCATGTACCCCCGCCTGGGGGGCTTCGTCATGAACATCCTGGCCCGGCTCATCATGAAGCAGGTAACCTGCCCTGGCCCCAGGCACTCAGCCACAAGGGGACAAACCTCAGATGCCTGGAAGGCAGGATCTATCCCTGGACCGCCTGTCCTGCTAGCAGTGTTCCCTCACCACTCCCTGCAGCTGGCTACAGGGTGACCATTGAGAGCAGTTAGGGATATGAGAGGTGTGGGTACCTCCCTTTACCCTACTGTAGGCACTGCAGGGCACACAGCTCAGCTCAAAGCTTCCCATCTTTGAGGAGACTAGAATTAGGTTGGGTTGTTTTGCTATGTAGCCCAGAGTAACCATAACTCAAATTTGTGATGATCCTCTTGCCTGTGCCCTCCAAGTGCTGGGATTGCGAGCATGCCGCACCAACTCTTAGAAATACCGTGGAAATGGTAATTAAATCCATCCTCCATACCAGGCTGGGGTCGGACCACAGGCTGTCCCTGCGCAGCATCTGGCAAAGGTCCCGTGCCTCCAGCCTATTAAGTGTGGCCGATGGCACCTGCCAGAGGTGGTTATGAAAACAACACGAAGTGGTGCTGTCCTAACCTAGGGACTGGAGGCAGGGTCTCCTTCCTTCCCTGTGTCTTGTCCTGGTAGTTTACTGGATAGGCGGGTGTGTGAAGCCTGGCGTAAGCTGTCATAGGACAGCATATGGGTCCTGGTCATGGCTGTGTCTTCAGGAAGGTGGTGGCTGGTTGGGCCTGTGCCTAATGGCCCCCTCCTGCCCCACAGGTATGGAAGTACCCCAAGGTATGGGAGGGCTTCATCAAGTGCTGCCAGCGCACCAAGCCCCAGAGTTTCCAGGTCATCCTGCAGCTACCTCCACAGCAGCTTGGCGCAGTCTTTGACAAGTGCCCTGAGCTCCGGGAGCCACTGTTGGCCCATGTGCGCTCCTTCACCCCGCACCAGGTACCTGGGTGGGAGAGTGGAGCCAAGTGAGCAGGAGGGCTCTGGAAGGTTTGGCTCTGGGTACTGGGTTGCTGAGAGGCGCCTCTGGCAAGAGCGCTCTACAGCCCCGGCTCCCACCTTTCCCTTCACCTAGCAAGCACACATCCCCAACTCCATCATGACAATCCTGGAGGCCAGTGGCAAGCAGGAGCCGGAAGTCAAGGAAGCACCTTCAGGGTCCCTGGAAGAGGTGAGGGCAATGTGGCCCACCTGCCTGTGTGTCTCGCCCCAAAAGGCCTGGTCATTAAACCCACAGCCTCCCAGGATTTCTTCCCTGGTAAAGGAGCATGGCCACCCACCCCCACCCTCTGTACCAGGATGGAAAGTCTGTGTGGTGTGCTCTCTTCTCTGCTTTCAGCAGCGTTCAGTGCTCAGCTTCCTCCACCCTAATGCGCGGTAGCGGTGAGGTGGGGTGTGGTGTTAGTTTGATGTACCCTTCCTGAGCTGAGTGCCTCTCCCACCCCAGGATGACCTGGAGCCCTTGGCTCTGGCTTTGGCCCCTGCCCCTGCCCCACGGCCCCCTCAGGACCTCATCGGCCTTCGATTGGCTCAGGAGAAGGCCTTGAAGCGGCAGCTCGAAGAAGAACAGAAGCAGAAGCCCACAGGCGTCGGAACGCCCACTTCCTCAGTGTCCTCGACACCCTTGGTGGGGCCAGCAGCCCGAGCTGGTCCCATCCCGGCTGAGGAGGTTATGGAATACCGGGAGGAAGGTCCTGAATGCGAGACCCCGGCCATCTTCATCAGCATGGACGACGACTCAGGGCTGGCCGAAACCACACTTCTGGACTCTAGTCTCGAGGGACCCCTGCCTAAGGTAGGGAGACAGAGGGCTGCAGAGGGAAGCAGGAGCAGAGCCCCGGAACGGGGCTGAGTGGGTGACTGGCTCCTGACCCACTGCCACTTGCCTTCTCCCGCCGCCAGGAGGCAGCAGCAGTCGGACCGAGCTCCAAGGACGAGCGGAGCCCCCAGAACCTCAGCCATGCTGTGGAAGAAGCCTTGAAGACCTCCAGCCCAGAGGCCAGGGAACCCGAGAGCAAGGGGAACAGCTGACAACTGCGGGAGTTTGGGGGGAGGGGCGGGATGGGGCCTCCTAGAGCTTTGCCTTAACACAAATAAAGGAGGTGGCGCTCAGGACGTGGCTGTAGTGTCTGCGCAGGTTAGAAACCCTGAGGTTGAGCCCGTGCTAGATTGCGCCTGCGCATTCCGTTTCTCACCCTGCTCACCTTGCGGGAGCCCCGCGCTGATAACATAACGGCAGGCAGGGTCCAAGCTAGGGCAGCACTTGCTAGCCTTCCTCCTGCAGGCCCACACACTTTTTTGAGGCATGGGGGATCCACCGCCCAACCCTGACCCCTCCCAAAGCCGGAGGGCTTCCCAAAACTCAGACAGGGCACGGAGTCGTGAGTACTCGCAGCCTCTGTTGTCCATCCCGGAGGATGGGGTGCAGCGACCGCAGCGGGGCAGTCGGATCAGTCAGGGCAGTCAGGACCTGCAGGCAACTGGCCTGCCTCAGTGGCCACAGAGGCTCAGCCTGGCCCCGGATATTCAGGATGAGGAAGGCACCGACTTAGACATGACCTTAGGCTACCCGTCAGGCCTTCCCATGGAGTTCTCACAACAGGGTTACCTGGATGAGAGCGGGATGTTGCACCAGTTCCCGGAGGGCCAGAGCCTCTTAGAACAACTGGAGTCTAACTACCAAGACTCGGCCCCCGGAGTCCTGGACCAGTTCAACCTCTACTCAAGAGAGGATGACGCATTCAGCCAGGCCATACAGCATGGACCCTACATGAGAGATGACCCCACCCTCCACTTAGGGCCCTCTGATCTGGGCTTCATGCCCTTTGTTGGAGAGGTGCCTGACCCCGAGCCTCGTGAGCTGGCAGTACAGAACGCCAAGGCCTACCTGCTGCAGACCAGCGTGAGCTGCAACCTCAGCCTGTGAGAGGAGGTGGAGGGTGGAGGAGGTGGGCAGCAGACTGGGAAGGGCTCTAGCCAAGGCTGCCTCCCTCAGGTGTGGGGGTCTCTGGATGTCTAGCCTAGCGGAGAGTTGAGGAAGACAGCAGCAGGTGCAGACGCAGTGCCAGCACACCCCACCCTAACATCTAGTCCCAGCTACTAAGCCCGTCTCTGCAGGACACTGAACCGGAAGGCTGGGTTATTATCACACAGCTAAGAAGGGGTGGAACCAGTATTCTAGAACAAGGCCTCTGGTTCCCAGGACCCCCTACTTGTCAGAGTCAATGAACTGCAAACAGCACTGTCCACTGCTTCCATTCTGTGTGTTACAGAGAATGAAATATGGATGTCAGGTGTGGTGCGGTCAATGAGAAGGACAGGTGGCCAGGCAGGGGAGGGACCTGGAATAGTGTGTGTTTGTGTGTATGAGTGTATGTGTACATGTGTGTCTGTGTATGTATGTGTATACATGTGTGTGTATGTATGTAGTATGTGTAAGCTCATGCCTGTGGAGGCCATAAGACATTTCTTCTGGATCTGGAGTCAGAGGCAGATGCTGGCAGCTGGCTCTGGTTTTCTGCAAGAGCCGCGTGTACTCTTAACCACAGAGCTGTCTTTCTGGCCTTTTAAAGATGCTTTAAAACTTTGCAGAGTCTTTTGCCTACACGGTTGTCAGTGCACCACAGGCTTGCAGTGCCTTCAGAGGTTAGAAGATGGCACTGATCCCCCAGGTCCTCTGCAGGGAGGACGGCCTGTGCTCTTCTCCCTCTAAGATACATACTCGTATCATTTACTGTACAGTGACACCTCAGAACTTGAACCTTGGGCATCCTGCAAGCTAGACAAGCCCCCCCTTTTTTTTTTTTTTTTTTGGAGCTGGGGACCGAACCCAGGGCCTTGCGCTTCCTAGGCAAGCGCTCTACCACTGAGCTAAATCCCCACCCCCTAGACAAGCCCCTTAACCATGGAGCTACCCAGCCAGTCCCATTTCCTAGCCTCATCTCCTTCCACTTGAGACCTTTCACAGAGTGGTTTGGATGCCTCATGTAAATGCTTTGCAGTGGGACCAGCCTGGTTAAAAGGGTGTTGAGCCATGACCACAGGTTTCCTAAGCATTAGTTCCCTCATCTGGAGGTGTGTGTGTGTGTCTGTGTGTCTGTGTGTGTGTGTGTCTGTGTGTTTGTGTGTTTGCACGTGTGCAATGGCTGTAAGAATTCAACAGTGCTCTCAAACACTCACTTTGGTGCCTGGACCAAGTGTGTAGAAGCCATCGGGACTAATACTCTGTGCTGTCCATCCTCCATCCTCCCTTTCTCCTTTCCAGTGACACCAACCCTCCATCTCTCCCAGTCTACCAGGCACACCCCCACCCTAGGATCTTCCTGCCACCTGACCCATTGTCTGGGAGCCTCAACAATGTTGCTGCCTCTACCTTAATACCTTTCCCCACTTTCCTTCCCTCGCCTTATCCATTGGCTGTGGCCACTCCGACAGTATTAAATAGGAGTCATAAAGTCAGAGTTGTTCAAGGTGGACCTGGGCTCCATAGTGAGACCCTGTTACAGAAGGGAGTGACGGCTTAGGTCCCCATCCTGGCCATGTGTGGCCATCTGTGTCTATCAGAATGTCACTTGCACCAGAGCAGGGGCATTTTCTGTCCCCACCTGTGTGTCCCTAGCAGTAGAAAAAGGGACAGGCACAGAATAGCAGGCTGGGTGCACTGAGTGAGTGGTGTCCCCTGGGAGGCAGGTATGAGCACCTGGTGAACCTGCTGACCAAGATCCTGAACCAGCGGCCCGAGGACCCCTTGTCCATCCTGGAGTCTCTGAACCGCACCACGCAGTGGGAATGGTTCCACCCCAAGCTGGACACGCTGCGGGACGACCCCGAGATGCAGCCCACCTACGAGATGGCCGAAAAGCAAAAGGCTCTGTTTATCAGGGGTGGAGGAGAAGGTGAACAGGAAATGGAAGAGGAGGTGGTGAGTGAGCGGACAGATGGGGGGCAAGACTGGGGGTCGGGGTAGGGGCCAGCCGGTGCGCCGAAGCCGGTGCTGAGGTGTGAACAGCAGTTTCTGGGGCATCACAAGGTTTGGGAGCAAAGGACAGGCACTCGTGCCCTGTAGAAGCTGCCCCATGCCCTGTAGAAGCTGCCCCATGCCCTGTAGAAGCTGCCCCCATGCCCTGTAGAAGCTGCCCCCATGCCCTGTAGAAGCTGCCCCTGACTGCCATGTGAAGACGCATGGTCTCTCATCTCACCAGAATCCTGATGCATCGTCCCTCCCTTCATAAACATTTCCTGCTGCTTTTCCCAGAGTCTCTCACCTCAGAATCCATTCCTTCCTCTCCTGCCTCAGTTTCCCGAGTTAAAGCCTGCTAAGAATGCTTCCACCCAGCATCAAGAACATTCTACCATCCTTGGAGTATCTTAAGTCCTCAGTCTTTTGTTCCTGAACTGGCTGATGCATACAAGTTGGGGGAGGGGCTGGGAGCGTGGTTCAGTGGATAGAGAGAGGGCTTGCCCAGGGTGCACAAGGCCCTGGGTTCCATCCCCAGCACCGCATAAACTGGGTTTGGTGGTGGGCACCTGCGATGCCAGCTCCCTAGAAGGGGCAGAAATGCAGCTACATAGTGAGCTCCGGGTCAACCAGTCTGGGATCTTTGAGTCCCTGATTTGAATTTTGGGGTTTGGGGTTTTTTTTTGTATTTTGGTTTTTGTTTTTTTTTGGGGGGGGGGTGTTTTAAGGTGGAAAAGCCCAGTATTGCTGAGGGAAGAGAGTTGTGAGTTGAGGCTAATGTGGGCTACACAGATGGGTTTCAGACCTTCCAGGGCTCACAGTGAAATATTATCTTAATAATAATAATGATTTAAAAAAATTGGGGGAGGGCTAGAGAGATGGCTCAGTGGTTAGGAACACTGGCTACTCTTCCTGAGGACCTGGGTTCAATTCCCAGCAAGCACATGATACCATTCATAACTGTCTGTAAATCCAAGATCCAACACCCTCACATAGACTTAACATGCAGGCAAAACACCAATGCGCATAACGAAAATAAATTATTTTTTTAATTGGGTGAAATAAGTTGGTAAGATGACTCAGTAGGTGAAGATTTTTGCCACCTAATGTGACAACCTGAGTCTCCAGGACGCACCCATATGGTGGAAGGAGAGAGCAAACTTCCAAAAGGTATCCTCTGATCTTCACAGGAACAACTAACTGTAGTCTTTTTAAAGGTCTAACCTGGTGCTAGAGTCACAGCAGCTGGTCTAACCTGGTGCTAGAGTCACAGCAGCTGGTCTAACCTGGTGCTAGAGTCACAGCAGCTGGTCTAACCTGGTGCTAGAGTCACAGCAGCTCACAAACATCTGGTCAAACAACTTGGGATACATAAGACCCCATTTTTAGGAAAAAATTAGACGGGAGGATTCCAGGAGATCTCCGAGCTCCAAGAGCATCAGGCACACATATGATACATGGACATGGTATAGGCCAAACACTCAGACACATAAAACAGTTTCTCTGTGTAGCCCTGGCTGTCCTAGAATTTACTTTATAGACGACGCTGGCCTCAAGCCACCACCACCCAGCTAGGAAATCTCATACTAACACCCCTGTACCCTAAAAATCCAATCTGAGGGTAGAGCTCAATGGTAAAGCATTGTCTATCATCCCATTGTGAGGGGCTGGGGGCATGGCTCAGTGGCAGAAAGACTGCCCAATATGCAAAGGGCTGTGAGTTTGATTCCCAGCACTGGGGACATAGCTCTGTGCTTAGCTAGGATGCATTAAGGGCTGACATCAACCACCAGCACCATGCTCACTGGCATGTGCATCTGCAAGCCAAGCACTTAGAACATGGAGAGAGAAGGTTGTAAGTTCAAGTCCAGCCTTGGGCTATGTAGCCGAGCTTAAGGGTACCATGGGTCCAAGAGACCTTGTCTCACAACAAACAGCATGGTCACAAATGGTAGGTAGGCCTTTCCTAACAGCAGAAACAGGACGAGAGAAAGAAGAAGTGAGTTTTTTTTTTTTTTTACACCAGCAAGTCAAGGCTCATCATAGAATAAAACATGTTCATGTGGCCTCTAAGTGTCAGACCAACCTGTGTTGAAATACATCTACACCAGAATATGCTCTCTGGGGACCGGGTAGCTGAATTCTATCAACTCTCCAAGGAAGACTTCACACCAGTTCTTCTTAACCTGTTCCATAAAATGGAAAAAGAAAGAACATTCCCAAACTCATTGTATGAAGCCAGTGTTGACACCAAAAACTGGGTAAAACACCCTACAAAAAGAAGAAAACTACAGACTGTTTTTTTTTTGATGAACATAGGTGCCAACATTTAAAAAAATAATTTTAGCATTTCTTTTTCTTTAAATATTTTATTTATTTAGTATATATGAGTACATTGTAGCTGTCTTCAGATACACCAGAATCTGTTACAGATGGTTGTGAGCCACCATGTGGTTGCTGGGATTTGAACTCAGGACTTCTGGAAGAGCAGTCAGTGCTCTTAACCCCTGAGCCATCTCTCCAGCCCCATGCCAACATTCTTCAGAAAATGTTTGCAAACTGAAATCATAAACACATGAAGACCATTCATTGTGACCAAGTGTACTGTATCCTAGAGTGGCAGGATCTGTCTGCTACTTGCAATCAATAGATGTGATACGCCATCAACACTCTGGTTACAGAAACCGCACATAGTTATTTCAGTTGACTCAGAAAAGGCATTTGACAAAGTTCGCCTTGGTGATAAAAAGTTCTGGAGACCTTACTGAACAGACCTCAGAATGACAGAAGGCCTCTTTCCCTCAGCAAACCTACAGGCAACATTGTATTAAACGGAGGCAAACTGAGAGCAGGTCTCTAAACCCAGGACTGATAAAGAATGCTCTCTCCTAGTCAGTAGACTGCTCCAAGCCACGACTGTGGCAATTAGACAAGAGAAAGGCATAGGGGTCTCGCAGGACATCCAGTCACATTGTGTACCCTGAGACTGTGAACTGGAAACATCTGTTCCTTGTTGTGGAGTGCCTCAGCCCTAGCACAACCTTTACCACAAGAGCTTTCTGTTGAAACAAATACTTGTGGCGTGGCTCAGCCCTAGCACACATCTTTGATGAGCATAGACACAACCGTTCTTAGCAAAATGTTTGCAAACCGAATTCATGAACTCATGCAGCGCCCAAGTGGGCTCCATCCCAGAATGGCAAGGGCTTAAAAAAAAAGTCAGCGAGGTGGTCTAGGTCACGATGTGGAGCAAGCAACCAATGTACGGGTGAACACAGGTGAACAGAAAGCACGGCCACTGAGTTGAAAGGTATTTCAGACGGCTTGGAGAAGGAAGGAGAAAAAGCCTTTTTCTTCTGGGGCATCAGGAGAGTAGGAAGGTCGGCTGGGTGCTTTCTATGCCTCTCTGAACGAGCAGACTCACCCCAGCATCGGGCTCCTGAGTCTTCGTTGGTCAAATCGAATGGCTGGGATTCAAATAGAAAAGAAGTCCGGCAAAAGCTCGTAGAAGCCGGCTGTTTGAGCTTGTGGAGTCCTCTGCGCCGACGTTTTCAGGGCCAGCCTACCTCGTCCCTTTGCGCCAGGACCGCTACCACCACCTTCAAGGGTGTGGACCTTAATAGCAGGAAGAGCTCCCGGGGTTTAGGGCCTGCAGCCGGTGGGTCCAATTTTTCATTAGGCTTTGATGAGCCAACAGAACAGCCTGTGAGGAAGGACCAGATGGCTTCTAACAGGACATCTAAAGAACCTCACCCCCCATCTTGGGCCAAATCCGTAGGTGCCAAGTCTAGTGGTGGCAGGGAAGATTCGGAGTCGCCTGGAACACAGAGAAGAAACTTCTGAAACAAGCTCTGGAGATTTCTTAGACCTCAAGGGAGAAGATGATACGCATGAAAATGTGGACACAGACTTCCAAGGCAACCTGGCATAGATGGAAGAGAGCAGGTGCCCGCTGCTCCTGTGCCCAGCCCAGTGGCTCGGGCCCCAGCGCCATCCAGGAGAAAACCCCTGGCAGCAAGTCCAGCCTGGTCTTGGGTTAGCTTCTGTTGTTGGAACTCTGCCCTTCTGTTTGTTTTTCCATGCTTGTGAACCTGACTGTACATCTGTCAGATTTGTTTCATTAAAAGAGAAGCACAGGGCTGGAGAGATGGCTCAGCAGTTAAGAGCACTGACTGCTCTTCCAGAGGTCCTGAGTTCAATTCCCAAGAACCACATGGTGGCTCACGACCATCTGTAATAAGGTCTGATGTCCTCTTGTGGTGTGTCTGAAGACAGCTACATTGTACTTCTATATAATAAATAAATCTTTGAGAGAGAGAGAGAGAGAGAGAGAGAGAGAGAGAGAGAGAGAGAGATGCTCTTAGAAAGAAAGAAAAGGATGAAGTCAAAATGTCTCTTTGTAGATGGCATGAGCCTTTATTTAGAAGTCCCTATTGAATCGACTAGAAAATTCTTGGACCTAATAAACACAGTAAAGTTTCAGGATATAAAAATTAACAGGTAGAAAGAAAGAAACAAAGAAACAAACAAACAAAAAAAGAAAGAAACAAAGAAAGAGGAAAGAAGAGACAGCTGGGCCATGGTGGCAACTGCCTTTAACCACAGCACTCAGGAGGCAGAGTTCTAGGCCAGCCTGGTCTACAGAGTGACTTCCAGGGCAGCCAGGGCCACACAGAGAAAAATCGAGCAAACCTAAAGAATTCATGTAGAAGCATAAAACACCACCAACAGCCAACACAGCCTCAAGGAGTAAGTGCTCTGCCAGAGAGGTTACCATGACTGCGCTTACAGTACACTGTAGATGAGAAAGAACATGAGGTCAGGTGACGAGGGAGAGTGGAGGGGCCAGGAAGAGTTGGGGGAGGGGAAAGAATATGATCAAATACATTGTATGAAAATGTTTCAAGTCACAGTGCAGCACTATGGTGACAAGGTCAGCCTAGCACTGGCATAAAAAGACAGACTAGGGGTTGGGGATTTAGCTCAGTGGTAGAGCGCTTGCCTAGGAAGCGCAAGGCCCTGGGTTCGGTCCCCAGCTCCGGAAAAAAAAAAAAGACAGACTAAACAATGGAATACAATTGAAGACCTGGAAATCGGATCGCAAAGTGATAGTCACTTAATTTTTGTCAAAGGAAGCAGAGATGTAATTTGAACAAAAGCCCAGTCAATAAGTGGGCTCTGGCAAAATGGTTCTGCCTGCGTAAGAATGAAATTAGATTCGCATTCCCACTGTACAAGAACCAACTCAAAACGGATTGAGGACTTTAACTTATAACCAGAAACAAAAGCCAGGCGGTGGTGGAGGTGGGGGTGCACACCTTTGATTCCAGCCATTGGGAGGCAAAAGCAGGCAGATCTCTGAGTTAGAGGCTAGCCTGGTCTACTGGTCTACAGAGCAAGTTCCAGAACACCCAGGGCTACACAGAGAAACCCTGTCTCAGAAACTAGCTTAACTAAATAAAATGAAGAATTATATGAGAGGGGGTTGGGGATTTAGCTCAGTGGTAGAGCGCTTGCCTAGCAAGCGCAAGGCCCTGGGTTCGGTCCCCAGCTCTGAGAAAAAAAAAATTATATATGAAAAAAAAAATTATATAGAAAGAGAGAGAGAGAGAGAGAGAGAGAGAGAGGTGACTGTATGTGAGCAAGAACTTTTAAAACAGAACACCAACTGCCTAGGAGTTATCAACAATTGAAAAAAGGATTTCTGCACAGCAAAGGACTCAGTCAGCACAGCCCACAGCATAGCAGAAAACCTTGGCAGTTATGCTTCAGAGCCAGGGCTGATGACAGGACTGCAAGAAACTGCCACTCAACACGTGGGCAAGTGCGCTCAATGGGCAGTTTTCAAAAGGGGAAAGACAAACGGCCAGCTGCTGTCCTACAGTGTTCCATAGCCCCGAGCCATAGAGAGACGCTGGTTAAAACTACTGCGGTACCACATCCACCCCCACCAGAATGGCTCTCACCAACAAATCTGACAAAAGTTGGAGGGGGTGTGGAAAGGAGCCCTTTACTGTTGGTTGGGCTAAGAATGAATACGGCCACTGTGGAAACCAGTTTGAGGATTTCTCAAATATTAAAAGCAGAATGACCACAGGATTGAGCCACTTCCCTCCTGGGCTGCTTCTACCTAAGAGCTCTCCATTCACCGCCACCGAAGAGATGTTTGCACAGAGCCCGCCCTGTCGGTTGCTGCTTTATTCACCACAGAATTGGAATCGACGTAGTTTTGACCTCCCACATATGAATGGAAGATAAAAAGTGTGTGTGTGTGTGTGTGTGTGTGTGTGTGTGTGACAGAATACTAGCAATGCTATTTGGCCCTGAAGAAAATGAGGTTAAGGAGTTTGCAGGGACTTGGGATATAGGATATTGTGAGGCCACAACCTCAGACACACCACATGCTTGCCCTCGGATGTGGCTGGCAGCCACTATGTAGGGCAAGCTTCTGTGTGTGGGTACAGTATATCAGGAGGCGGACAGGAGGGCTGGCTCTAGAGATGCAGGGAGGCTGAATGCAAGTAGTGGACACAGGCAGGAAAGAGGACATAGTTAATTTTCTAGTTCTAATCCCGACGTGGGAGTTTTTTTTCTTGGTTTTGGCAATAGATAACCTGCACTGGATACATTAGATACTGAAAGCCTAATATTTAGTGTGAAGTAGCTATTCTGAATGTCAATTCTAACTGCATAGGAAGAAGTGAATAAAAAGAGGACCAGAAAGTGGGACACACACGTTTGCGGGCGCGCGCACACACACACACACACACACACACAGAGGCAGAGACTCCAAAGACGGCTAGAAAACATCCCGAGGTCCAGCACCGCTTGATCTCAGTGGCTATGACAGTTCTGTGCTTAGCTCAGTCCAACTCGGGCTGTTTCAGTCTTGCCGGATTGAAGAGTGTTGAGCTTCACGGCCCGCGGCCCACTGCGGAGCAGAGTGGGCAGTCCCCAGAGGAAGGCATGAACCTTGGTGAGTAACCTGCAAAGGTCACAGAGCAGAGGTCACAGGGCACAGTTGCGCACTTACGTTCTTGCCTACTTCTGTTCCCCCCGCGCCCCCCCCCAGGATTCTTGTCTCCACATTACTTTTCTGCCCCCTCCCGCCCCCCATTCTCCACCGGACTTTGAGTTCATGGGCACAGTCAAAAGGAATGATGATATGTAGTCCTGGCTGAATGGAACTTGCTATGTAGACCAGGCTGGCTTCGAACTCAGAGATCCATCAGCCTTTGCCTTTTAAAGGCATGAGCTACCATGCCTGGCAACAGTGGCATTTTTGTCCAGTAGAACAAGAAGGCCAGGGTAGTAGGGCAATCCAGCTATGCCCCTATGGGCTAATTCTACTGTCTCTCCATTACTATTAGGATGCAGAGCATGGCCGCCCATGTATTGTTGCCTGTTGGTACTCAAAGAGCTACTGTGGCTGCAGGCTTCACATGGTTCATTTCAGTCAAGTTAAAGAGAAAAGGATTCTCTCCTGGCGTGCTTCCTTCCTTCCTTCCTTCCTTCCTTCCTTCCTTCCTTCCTTCCTTCCTTCCTTCCTTCCTTTTTTCCATCAAGTGACACTCTCCCCAGGACATTCCCAAACTGGTGGCTTAAGTCGCCCAAGTCTGTTGACTCTGGTGGCGGAGTCAAGCTGGGAGAATGGCTCAGGTCTTGCTGATGGCGCAGTTCCATTCTCAGGACCCGAGCGGGTCGCAGGGGGATGAGGCTAGGAAGCCTTCAGCCGTCCTTCTAACCATTTCTCCATTCCCGTTGCAGACTGACAGCCCCGTGCCCAACATCATGGAGACAGCTTTCTACTTCGAGCAGGCGGGCGTGGGGCTGAGCTCGGATGAAAGCTTCCGAATCTTCCTGGCCCTGAGGCAGCTGGTGGAGCAGCAGCCCATCCACTCATGCCGCTTCTGGGGCAAGATCCTGGGCCTGAGCCGCAGCTACCTGGTGGCCGAGGTGGAGTTCCGCGAGGGCGAGGAGGAGGGAGAGGAGGAGGAGGTGGAGGAGATGACCGAGGGAGGCGAGGTCTTGGAGACGCACGGTGAGGAGGAGGGCGAGGAGGATGAGGAGAAGATAGTGGACGCCGTGCCCAAGCCGCAGTGGAAGCCGCCGCCAGTCATCCCCAAGGAGGAGAGCCGCAGCGGCGCCAACAAATACCTGTACTTCGTGTGCAACGAGCCGGGCCGCCCGTGGACGCGCCTGCCGCACGTGACGCCCGCGCAGATCGTGTGCGCGCGCAAGATCAAAAAGTTCTTCACCGGCTTCCTGGACACTCCGGTCATCAGCTACCCGCCCTTCCCCGGCAACGAGGCCAACTATCTGCGCGCACAAATTGCGCGCATCTCCGCCGCCACGCACATCAGCCCGCTGGGCTTCTACCAGTTCGGCGAGGAGGAGGGCGATGAAGAGGAGGAGGGCGGCGCGGGGCGCGACTCGTTCGAGGAGAACCCTGACTTTGAGGGCATCCCCGTGTTGGAGCTCGTGGACTCCATGGCCAACTGGGTACATCACATGCAGCACATCCTGCCTCAGGTGAGGATGGAGCCTGGGTGAGCTTCCCTCCCTGAACCCTGCCCAGGACCAGCCCCAATCCACCCCAGCATCCATCCTTTCCACCCACCCACCCGCCCACCTACCCATCTATCCACTCGTCCATTCATCCAACCATGACCCAAAGCAACTTGGGAAGGAAAAGGTTTATTTGGCTACATATCCACCGAGGGAAGTCTGGGCAGGAGCCTGGATACAGGACGGAAGCAGAGGCCATGGAGGAGCGCTGCTTGCCGGCTCAGTTCCCATGGTTTGAATCAGCCGACTTTCTTACACAGTCCCAGACCACTTGTCCAGGGAAAGCATCACCCACAGTGCGCTGAGCCCTCCCACACCAATCGTCAATCAAGAACATTCCCCTACAGACTCGCTTGCAGGCCAATCTCATGGAGGCTTTTTCTCAGCTGAGGTCCGTTCTTCCCAGATGACTTTAACTTGTATCAGGTTGATAAACATCACACATCAGCCGCAGCAGCAAACCACTGCCACAGGCATAAGCTACCACACTTGCTTAAAATAACTCCTTTTGTGACCAAGGACCGATCCCCATTCATAGCGGAGAAAACAGGAGGTAGCTTGATGCTGAGGACCTGCCTGTATTTATTATTCAAAGAGCCGGATCAGAGGGAGTTCAAGGGCATGGACTAAGTAAGACCCTGTGTTTAAAACAACAGGGCTCGATGTGGGGGCGCACACCTTTAGTCCCAGCACGCAGAAGCCAGAGGCAGGTGGAGCTTTGGGAGTTCGAGGCCAGCCTGGATTATAGAGAAACCCTGCATGGAAAAACAAAACAACAAAATCGAACCAAATGTAGATCAGTAAAAAGCTTCCCTTGTGTCAGTATCTCTCTCTCACACACACATAACACACATACATACATAACACATATACATAAACATATGCACATACATGTACATTCACACACATACACATAATACACACATATATAGACATACACATGTATATACATTCACACATACATATACATACACATACACACATATACACACATTCATTCACACACACATACATATACATACACATACACACATACATTCACACACATACATACACACAATACACATATACATACATTCACACCCATATACACATATATACACACACACACACAATACACGCACATGCACATATCTACATGCATACACATACATACATACCCACATATATATTCACACACATGTATACACACATGCACACATATACATTCACACACATACATACACACATGCACACATGCATACCTAGACACACACAGAGACCAACAGGAGTGTTCATTGGCTTGACAGAACCCAAGAGCCATCCAGCGAGGGAGGCACAGGTGACCCTACCACTGCTGAATGACAGTCCCTGGGCACCTCTTATGGACAATGTGTCCGCCATAGAAGCCTGTGCCAAGGCAGTTGCTATCACATAACTGGGGCTGCCTGCCACTCGCTACAGGGACAAGACCACTGTTCTAGGGGCCTGTGGCCCTCCACCTTCTCCCACAGTAGGCCCTGCTCTGTCTTAGGGTGGCCCCTGACTTTGCTGTTCCACCCCCAGGGGCGCTGTACGTGGGTGAACCCACTGCAGAAGACAGAGGAGGAAGAGGAGCTGGGGGAGGAGGAAGAGAAGGCGGACGAGGGGATGGAGGAGGTAGAGCAGGAGGTTGGCCCTCCGCTTCTGACCCCTCTCTCAGAAGACGCAGGTAAGTCCCTTGTGGGCAGGCGCAGTGCCAGCCTTCGAGGGGTTGGGGGGCTGGGGCGAGCAGCACACACTGGGAACACTGATATCCTCTGGGTCTCAGCGGGGATTTCTTTTGTGCAGCAGGCATGGGGTCAGGCCTGGCAGCACAGGTCTGCCATCCCAGCCTCAGGGAAGGAAGACTTGTGTTCCTCTCTCTCTAAAGCTAATCTGGCATGCGACACTGACCATGGCCCTGAGGCAGAATCTCTTCCCTGGTTTTCTCTCCTTTGGGGGTCATGATGGCGGTTGCTGTTTACGGTAGGTCACACCCTGAAGCCCAGACAGCCCCTGAACTCCAAGCCATCTCCCATGGTCTCCCTGGTGCTGGGATTGCTGGCCTGTGTTGCTGGAGAGAGGAAGAGGAAGCCGGGGTGGGGGGCAGGTCCATAGCCGTACACCCGGCTAAGAGAATGCTTGTAGCTCCCTGCTAGTGGCGTGGCCACCAGACCTCACTGCCACCCAGAAAAGGAGGTGACAACGTGAGCATCCTCCTTTCCTCGGTGGGTCGCTGCAGCAGACAGGTAACGTGGCTTCCCTGGGGCCACAGCAGGAGAGAGAGGCCAGAGTCAGGGATTTGTCTCAGTGTGATCTGTAGCTCTTGCATAGTCCCCTCCATCCCTTCCCTCTGTCTCTCCACCTTTGTGGTAAGGCAGGGTGTGGGGACCCTTGACCCTACCACCCCTTTCCTTCTCCAACAGAAATCATGCACCTGTCGCCCTGGACCACCCGCCTCTCCTGCAGCCTCAGCCCTCAGTACTCGGTGGCCGTCGTGCGCTCCAACCTCTGGCCAGGGGCCTATGCCTACGCCACTGGCAAGTACGACGTTGCCCCAACTCAAGGGTCCGCCGATGGTATAGAAATCTTACCTACCAGGATCCATGATAGTTGCTCTCAAAAGATTGACAAGTCCCTCCAGGCATGGTGGCACAGGTCCTCCCTCTCAAAAGCTGGGGGGCAGAGGCAGAGAGATCTCTGTGAGTTCAAGGGAAGCCTGGTCTATATAGTTCTAGTACAGCCTGGTCTACACAGAGACCCTGTCCCAAAAAATACATATAAATATTACATGTATATATCATATACAATGTATTATATAATATATAATACACATAAATATATAGCATATATATGTATATGACTGTATATATGTATATGATATATATATATATATATATATATATGCTGCAGCCACCTCCACTCCCCCTCCCTTCTTACCTTTAAATTGCCTCTAAATCCCTAAATCAGTTTGGCTGCGATCCCAACTCGGTCCACCAGAGGGCAGAACTTTTCTGTTCTGAACTCGAACTTGCTCTGGGTTTTTTCATACTGAAGGAATTTCATGCAAACTTGACACTTGAACCAGATTCTTGCCGATTATGATTTTTGTCCAGAATCTGAGAGAGGGGTTTTTCTAACGCTCTTATTCTATGGCTACACCACGCATTATTTCTCTGTGTGGACTTGACTGTCCTGGAACTTGCTCTGCCTCAGAGCCCCGACCTGCCTCTGCCTCTCCAGTGCGGGAGTTAAAGGGTTCTCCTGGTCCATATGTTCTCCCTCCCATCCACTCGCCCATTCATTTGTCATCCATCAGTTCATCCATCTACACACCCATCAGTTCAGTCATCTATCCATCTATCCATCCATCCATCCATCCATCCATCCATCCATCCATCCATCTTTTGTCTTTTACAGAAGAACATTCTAAGCAAAGCCATGTGTATTATTTACGTGTATGTGTGCACAGGCGTGTGTGCCCAGGTTAGTTTATGTGCACCGTATCATGCAGGCACTTTTGACAGCCAGTAGAGGGCACTGCTGGGCCTCCAGGACTTGAGTTATAGGTGGTTGTGGGCCTCCTGATGTAGGCACTGAAAACCGAACCAGTGGGCACTCTTAGCAGCAAAGCCATCGCTGTGGCCAAAGAAAAATTTTGTTTTGTCTTATGTAGGATTCTTCCTCTTCTTCCTCCTCCTCTTCCTCTTCCTCTTCCTCTTTTTCTTCCTCCTCCTCCTTCTCCCCCTTCTTCTTTTGAGACATGATTGTCTGGAACTCACTATGTTGACCAGGCTGGCCTCGAACTCACAAAGATTTACCTGCCTTTGGCCCCAAATGCTGGATTAAAGGCGTGCGCCGTTAAATACCTATGGATCTTTTAACATTTAGTGTGGCTGAGCACGCATGCTCAGGTTGGAAGGTGGAGGTTGGAAGACACAGGAGTGGTCACTAACCTGCTAGCTCCTTGAACTTCCACAAAAGATTCTCCCACCTCTGCCTCCCGTCTCTCGCTAAGAATGCCGAGTTGCAGCTGGGCACCACCAAATCCGACTTCTTATGTGCACTCCAGGATCAGACCTGGGCACATTGGCTTGTGCTGCCATCTCTCTGGCCCCAAAAGAGCCTTTCTGTCGTTGATACAGGGTTTCACTATGCTGCCCTGGCTGACCTTGAACTCCTAATCCTTCTGCTTCCACTTCTGCAGCATTGGGATTGTAGGTGCATATCATCATCCTAGGCTCTACATATGAGTCCGATGTGGGGACGGACACACACCTTTAGTTCCAGCACTGCAGACGCAGAGGTGGGGGCGAGGGCGGGGGTGGGGGCGGGGGCGGGGGCGGAGGGGGGGGAGGGGAGGCGGAGGCAGAGGAAGAGGCAGAGACGAAGGGAGGCAGACAGACCTCTGAGTTCGAGGCCAGCCTGAGCTACAAAGAGAAACTCTGTCTCAAAAAAAAGAAAGAAAAAGTCCTGAATGTTGCTCTGTGGCAGCTGCATGAGGGACCCCAGACCTTTGCTGGAAAGACAGCCCTGGATGTGTCCATGGGGGATACATGGGGCAAATGCAGTCATCAGTTGTACAAGACCTGTTACAAAGTAGATTAGTTCCTAATCTCATGTCTTGAGTCCTCCGGGATTCTGCAGAGAAGCAACCTTCATTCTTTAATCCACAGGGAAAGAAAGTACCAGTGAGGGACAGACAGATAGGAATATTCTAGACCAGTTTTACATATGGAATGTGTAGGACTCACTGATAATCTGGCAAAGATGAAAATTCTAGTTCTGAAAGGCCTGGGGTTCAGGCTTATTGTTTGTACTATGGTGCTGGGATTGAACGCAGGGTTTTAGCCAGTTCTTGGCAAGTGCCCTATTGCTTAGCCACGCCCCCAGCCCCTCCCTGGGGGATTCTAGGCAGGGGCTCTACCACTGAGCCACATTCCCAAGCTTTCATTTTACTTTAAAAAAAAAAAGATGTATTTATTTATTTATTATATATAAGTACGCTGTAGATGTCTTCAGGCACACCAGAAGAGGGCATCAGATCCCATTACAGATGGTTGTGAGCCACCATGTGGTTGCTGGGAATTGAACTCAGGACCTCTGGGAGAGCAGTCAGTGCTCTTAACCACTGAGCCATCTCTCCAGCCCTTTATTTTACTTTTTAAGGAAAGATTTTTCTATTTTTATTTAATGTACATCGGTGTTCTGCCTGCATGTATGTCTGTGTGAGGGTGCCAGACCCCCTAGAACTGTAGTTACAGACAGCTGCGAGCTGCCGTGTGGATCAAACCTGGGTCCTCTAGAAGAACAGTCAGTGTTCTTAACTGTTGTGCTCTCTCCGCAGCTGCCGCCCTGCCCGTCATTTCTAGACAAGGGCCCTGAGCCCTGAATGTCTTGGAACTTGCTTTGTAGCCCAGGTTGGCCTTGAACTCAGAGATCTGCCTACCTCTGCCTTCCAACCGCTGGGACCAAAGGCGTGTGCCACCACTGCCCAGTGTTTATTTTTCACTCTTTATTTCATAACAAGTCTTTGGAATCTGGGACATGTTTTCCATTAAAATGAATCTCAGTTTCATTTTGAAGTTTTCATTAGGAAGACTTGCTCAGCTGGTGGTGTGGACTCGTGATTCCAATAATCAGGTAGAAAACACCGGAAGGGGGTTGGGGATTTAGCTCAGTGGTAGAGCGCTTGCCTAGCAAGCGCAAGGCCCTGGGTTCGGTCCCCAGCTCTGGAAAAAAAAAAAAGAAAGAAAAAGAAAACACCGGAAGAAGATGGGGTGTTCCAAGGCCAGCTTTGGCTGCAGAGTGAGCTTAAGGTCATGTTGAGCAACCTAGAATGTATTTCAAGATGAAAAAAGAGCTGAGGCTTGGTGGTAAATCCCTGGCTTAAAATCTCCTTGTGAGGAGCTGGGGGCATGCATGGCTCAGAGGTAGAGCCCCTGCCTAGAATTCCCCATGGCTTCAATCTCCATTACCACTAGGAAAAAGAAATTAGCCTTAAAGAGGCTCTGGCATCTATGGCCAGCCTGGGATACGTGGTGACACACTTCCCTAAAGAGAAAAAAAAAAAAAGATAAAAGAAATGAAAGCAGATTCATGTACTCAGTCCTTCCAGGGCTCCTGGGAGGTTTTCCAATAACCAAATTAAGTATCTGGTTTATTTTTAGAATCGAAATTAACTAAAATTAATTCAAAGCCACACCCCCTCCAAAAAAAAAAAATAACCCAGCAGAACATGCATTCTTCTCTAAGTGTCCATAGAAACACTCCAAGACAGAGTGTGAACCGAGTCCTCAAACAGGGCTCAGTGGACATAAGGCACTCATAATCGGGCCAGATGAGCTCTGTGACTCCCCTGACATGCGAATCAGTAAAGAAAGGACATTGAGGATGCTGCCAAGGTGAGACTGACCAGTAACCAATAGATCCAGTAATGATTACCGATGGAAGAAGACAGCAGGGGCTGAGGAAATGGCTCAGTGGGTAAAGCACTTGCTGCCCAAGCCAGGAGCAATTTTAGCTCCAAACCCCATGGAAAGGCCAGGGGCAGCACCATGCATATTTAACCCCAGTGCTGAGAGGGAACAGGCAGAGGTGGATGGATCCCGGGAGTTTCTCCTGAGCCAGCTTGGCTCCTCAGCCAGACCCGGTGAGCGCCAGACCCGGAGATGAGACTCAAAACAGAAGAGCCGCTCGGTGGCACATGCCTTTTAATCCCCACACCCGGGAGGCAGAGACTGGCAGATCTGTACAAGTCTGAGGCCAGCCTTGTCTACGTACTGTGTTCCGCACCAACCAGAGGTGCGAAGGGAGACCCTGTCTCAAAAAATAAATAGGCCCAGCAGTTAAGAGCACGCGCTACTTTGCTGAAGGCCTGAGATCCGCACCCCTGTTTGGCAGCTTTGTGGGGGAATCTGCGTTGGGTTCTGAGGACCTTCACCTGTAACGCCAGCACTAGGGGGGGCTGTCGCCCTCTTCTGGACTCTGTGGGCACTGCACTCAAGTATACTCAAGTATACAAACACAGACAGATAGTCCTACAGATGGAAACACACACACACACACACACACACACACACACACACACACACACACACACAGAGCCAAATTCAGTTTCCCGGTCCCCTTGCCACTTGTTGGTATGGCCACTTCAGATCCGGTGAACAGAACAGTGTTCAGTAAACTTTTGTGGAATGGACAGATGGGCAGAGAAACCCAGTGCGTACCTCTCGCCTGCCCACTGGTGACTGGGCAATGATGCTATGTCACCCTTAGACTCACCCTCAAAAAGAATGTCTCTCTGTTTCTCTAGGAAGTTTGAGAACCTATACATTGGCTGGGGTCACAAGTATAGCCCCGAGAACTTCAATCCAATGCTGCCAGCTCTGATTCAACAGGAGTACCCCAGTGGCCCCGAAATCATGGAGATGAGCGACCCCACAGTGGAGGAGGAGCAGGCCCTGAAGGCTGCTCAGGAGCAGGCCCTGGCAGCCGCTGAGGAAGAGGAGGAGGATGATGAAGAGGATGAGGATGAGGACCTGGAGGACTGAGGTCCCCAAGGCCCTCCCCATAGCCTTCCCCCTTATTTGTAGAACAGACTGTATTTTTCCTATTGGTTTTGTTCCCTGGCCTTGCAGGACACAGGTAGAAAACCACCCAGTGCTCTAAATAAAACTCCCACAGCACAGCCGCTTAGCCACACATTCATTCAGAATCCTGGGAAGCTGGCTCATTCACTCCTCCTCCATGTTTGTTTGTTTGTTTGTTTGATTTTTGGTTTTTCAAGTCAGCATTTCTCTGTGTGTCCTTGGCTGTCCTGGAACTTGCTCTGTAAACCAGGCTGGCCTGGAACTCAAGAGATCAACCTCGGGGTTGGGGATTTAGCTCAGTGGTAGAGCGCTTGCCTAGCAAGCACAAGGCCCCGGGTTCGGTCCCCAGCTCCGAAAAAAAGAAAAGAAAAAAAAGAGAGAGATCAACCTGCCTCTGCTCCCCCAAGTGCTGGATTTAATCCCAATTTGTTTTTAAAAGATTTAAAAAATATTGTGTGTGTGTGTGTGTGTGTGTATGTGTGTGTGTGTGTGTGTGTGTGTGTGTGTGTGCAGATGCCCTCAGAGACCAGAAGAAGGGTTAGATCCCATGTCACTAGAGTTACAAGTGGTTTTAACCCCCACCCCCACCCCATGTGGGTACTGGGAACTGAAATTAGATCATTCAGCCCCATTTGTCTTTTATTTTTAAAGTTTGTTTGAGAGGTTGATGATATAGCTCAGTGTTCAGAGCACTACCTGGTCTTCTACAAGTCCCTGGGCTTGATTCCCAAGCACCTTCATGGGACTTGGCAGTGCTAAATGCTTGCGTAGCATGCACAAAGTTCTGGGTTCAAGCCCCACCCACCATTGTACACGGTGTAATACTGACCTGGAAGAGAGAGAACCAAGAAGATCTGGAGTTCATGGTGGTTTCTCTACAAGGTGAGGTAGAGGTCAGCCAGAACTAGAGACCTTGTCTCACAAAAGGGTGGTGGGGAGGGGGCAAAACAAAACAAAATTTTCTTCTGTTGATGTGATAAAACATAAAATACTTCGACAAAGGGCAGCTTAGGGGAGAAAGAGCTATTTCAGTTTGCAATTCCTGGCCACTGTCCATCAGGGTAGGGAAATCAAGGCAGGGAGGTCGCCAGAGTAGACCAGAAAGAAGGAATGCATGTGTGTTTGCTTCCTTGTGCAGCCTGCCTCTCCACTCTTTTTTTTTTCTTTTCTTTTCTTTTTTTCGGAGCTGGGGACCGAACCCAGGGCCTTGCGCTTGCTAGGCAAGTGCTCTATCACTGAGCTAAATCCCCAACCCCCTGTCTCTCCACTCTTACACAGTTCCGGACCCCCTGACTAGGGAATGGCGCCTCCCACAATGGACTGGGTCTTCCTGTATCAGTTAATGCATTCTCCCACATCCACATCTACAGGCCAACCCAATGTAGACTGTTCCTCATTGTAATTCTAGGTAGATAAGGTAGCAAAATTGACAAGGTAACAACCATCATCACCAAAACAAAACAAAACTGGAAGGCAGGGTCAGAAAGGTCACAGATGGCTACACTTCACTCTGACAGCAGCAGAGGACCACAGGTGTCAGTGAGAAGGGAGGAGACTTTAGTCTGCCAGTCAAATATTGAAGGGCAAAATACTGTTGAGCATCTAAAATGAAATGAGAAGCTGATGGTGGTGTCTCAGGCCTGAAATCCAAGCACTCCTGGAAACAGACTCCAGAGGTTGGGTCAAGTTTGAAGACAGCCTGGGCTACAAGTGTGAGACCAAACAAAGGTCAGTAAAATGCTTGCTGCCAAGCATGAGGACCTGCATTCCATCCTTAGAATCCACATAGTGGAAGGGCACTTGGCTCTTTCTGACCTCTATATGCTCGTCCACGCACAAATACACGCAAAAATAAATGCAATATTTTTTAATTAAAAAAAAAAAAAAACCAGACAAGAATCGCCTGGAGTCAGCTGTAACAACACGAGGATTCTGAATAGGCTTTGAGGTTTCTCCGTTGCTGGGCAAACGGTTCCCAGGGCGATGTTGTTAGGGTCTAGGGGCGTTCCCGACAGTCACGCCTCGTAGCCAACCACACCCGAGCATCTGTCGCGTCGACCACGCCCACATCTTGCCCCCGCCCACAGTTCCAGAACCGTTACCTCAGCAACTGTCCCGGCTCCTCCCGCCTCCGCGTCTGGGTGCCAATCGTAGAGGCGTCACCCGGACGACGACCCTACCCCTTCCGGTGCCAGCCCTGCAACTTCCGGCTGGGGGGTCGGGCGGTGGGCGGTCTGGCTGCGGCGCAGCCCGGGGGGCGGCCAAGATGGCGGCGGGCGGCGCGGAGGGCGGCCCGGGCCCCAGCGCCGCCATGGGTGACTGCGCGGAGATCAAGTCGCAGTTTCGCACCCGCGAGGGCTTCTACAAGCTGCTTCCCGGCGATGCGACGCGCAGGTCCGGCCCGACCTCCGCTCAGACCCCGGCGCCGCCTCAGCCCACTCAGCCCCCGCCAGGGCCCGCCTCAGCCTCCGGGCCTGGCGCCGCAGGTCCCGCATCGTCCCCGCCGCCCGCCGGCCCTGGGCCCGGGCCCGCGCTGCCCGCTGTCCGCCTCAGCCTGGTGCGCCTAGGCGACCCCGATGGCGCTGGGGAGCCGCCCTCCACGCCCTCGGGATTGGGCGCGGGAGGAGACCGTGTCTGCTTCAACCTGGGCCGTGAGCTTTACTTTTATCCCGGCTGCTGCCGCCGCGGGAGCCAACGGGTGAGTGAGTGCTCCGCTTTGTGGGGACTTGGGTGCCGATAGCATTGGGGTCCCAGAATGACAGAAGGACCCGAGGTTGGGCATCCCAGGGGAACCTGGATTCTGGAGCTAATGGAGTCCTAAGAGGTTGCAGGGCAATCTTTGCGTGGGGGTTCTTGGGGGTGGTAAGTTGGTGTTCAGGAGGTGATGGGGCTTCTGGGAGGAAATGGGGGAGGGGGCCACGGATTCTGAGGTGACAGGCATTCTGCAGGCAATGGGGAATCCTAGGAGGATGCAGGCCGGGGTGGGGGTGGGGGGATGGAGAACAGAGAAGTACATACTGCATTCTGGGCCTGTTGGGGGGAGACTTAAGACTTGTCATACCCAGGAGTGACAGGATTTGTAAGTGATGGAAGTCTTACAGACAAAAGGCAGGGAGGACTTGGTGTGTAGCTTAGGAGTCGACGAGCAAAGTAACAGGTGAATGCGCTCCAAAGAATATGATGTCTAATGGCTTGGGAAGAACTGATGGGGAGTTTTGAATTGATGGGGTTCCTGGCCGGGGACATCCCCAGGTGTGACAGACATCTGTAAAGCAATCCTAGAAGGGGGGGGGGCAAAGTGAGGGAGTAGAGGAGACAGAGATGGGGATTCTGAGAATGCAGTGGTGATTGTGTACCCAAAATATGAGGGGTTGTAATGACTGATGGCTGTGTGAACTATGACAGAAGTCCTGGAGTTTAGGGACTCCAGATTGAACAAAATGTGTGTTTTGAAAGCATGAGGACCTGAGTTTGGATCCCTGTACCCCATGTAAAAGGCTGCTGCTGTGTGAGTCTGTAACCCAAATTTGGAGAGCACAGAGGCAGAAGGACCCTCCGGTTTTGCTGGCAGCTAGTCTAGCTGAATTGGTGAGCTCCAGGTTCAGTGAGAGACCCTGTGTCGAATGTAAGATGCAAAGCCACAGAGAAAGATGCTCAATGTTGGCCTCTGACCTCTACATCCACATACGTAATGCACAACAACCACACAGGTGTATATACTACATGTACATGTAGAAAATAATGAAAGAAATCCTAAGGTGTTGGAATTTTTGAGTCCTTGGATCTTGGAGGTCTTAGAATATTGTCCTCCTGGAGCTGCTACTGTGATGGTGGCAGGGAAGGATGGCGGAGTCAGCTCCAGGCCAGGGGACTCTGATCACTGACACTGTGGGCAAGTGTCCCTAAATTACAATGGAAAGGCTCTGTGGTCTTTCCTGGGTGGTGTGTGATTGTGTGCATGTGAGCATGTGTGTGCTGTCCTTCTGGGTTGAGAGGAATCCCCTCCCAGCCTGTGGTTGCCTGTTCCTCCCCACCCACCTCCCCACTTCCCTCGAGGTTAACCCTGCTTCCTCTTGGTGGTTTTCCCTGACCTCAGCTCCCTCTTCCTTCCTCTCCCCGCTCTAACTCGTTAACTCGTCTTCTCCCATGGTTCAAGTCCATTGATCTCAACAAGCCCATCGACAAGAGGATCTACAAGGGGACCCAGCCCACCTGCCACGACTTCAACCAGTTCACAGCTGCCACAGAGACCATTTCCCTGCTGGTGGGCTTCTCTGCCGGCCAGGTGCAGTATCTGGACCTCATCAAGAAAGACACCAGCAAGCTATTCAATGAAGAGGTGATTGAGGACTTGAACTGTTCCTTTCTCATTATCTATCCTGCACTAAACTGCCTGGAAATAGAGTAGGCTTGAGAGGGGCAGGATGAAGGGGAGAGGAACGAATGACTGACAGCCATGACAGCCATTGATGTCACCATTGTGTGTACAATCTCCCAGTTTTCTGCTGAGCCAGCCCTATGCTGAAAGAATGCTTTACTGCTTGGGTTCTTATCTTCTGATGCATAAGAAAATATGGTGCCCATCTCACAGATTAGAAGACTGAGGCTCATAGTCACTTGGGATGTTTTGATATTCTCTCTAGTTTCAAATTCTGGGCTCTTTGGGCTTTGGATTCTAGTTCCTCCTATATTACTGACTTACTGTGTGGTTTTGGAAAAGTGTGTTGTCTGAGCCTTAGTTTTCTTAGGATTTGTGTCCTCTTATTCACAAGGACTGCTTGGTTGGGCTAGCCTGGCTTCAAAGGAGCCAGGAGACCTTAGAAGCAGCAGGCAGGGCCTTGTGCTCTGTCATACTGACTCTGGTCCAGGGGAGGTGAGCCACAAATGTTCTCAGAATAAGCAAGTGGCTGAAGGGCGTGAAGCAGCAGAGCAATGAGTGCATTAGAAACTCCCGTGCCCGTTCACAGCACAGTGGTCCCTCCTGTGCAGGTCTCTATCCAGTGATAGCTCAGTAGCAGACAGAAGGCCTGCCCCTGCCACTCTCAGGCTGGGCAACAGGTCACAGAGATTCATCAGGTGTCCTGTGTGCAGCCCTGTCAGCCAGGGGCTGGCATTTGAAGTGAAGCTGGAAGGAGGGAAAGAAACCTCCAGGGAAGGGCATTCAAGTAGAGAGAAAGGGTTGGGCCTCATAGCACTGGTCTGTTACCGCAAATATTTGGGAGGCTGAGGCAGGAGAATCAAAAGTTCAAGGTCTGTCTGGGCTACAGGCTAGAAGGAACAGCTTAGATAAACTCCCCCAAACAGGACAGCCATTGGGCCGTGTTGCTAGGGTAGCAGTTGAGGGAGAGAAGACAGAAGATGTGTTCTGAGAAGGAACAGGGTGCTGGCTCAGGTTGTCCTGGGAGCTGTAGGAAGGATCGTAGCTGAGGAGTGGACTGGCACACCTGGCTCCCACATAGGACGATTGGAGGCCTGGTGGCTTTATCAGCTCTGAGCAGGGAGCAGCTTGGTCCCAGGAGAGAAGTTGGGTCATCATAGTGGCTGCCTCAAGCTTCAGGCAGGGCAGTGCGAGGGGCTGACTCTGATTTCAAACTCTGACCACCGAGGAGACAGCTGTGGTTGTCTGAGGCCAGCAGTGAGGCACTGTGGGTGGTGATGGTGGAGCAGAGAGACTGGGTTCTGGGCGCACTTTGCTCTGGAAACCCATGGCTTTTGTTGGAAGATGAGACTTGACTGTGGGTAGAGGAGAGATGCTTGGAGGGATTTGACCTGTGCAGCTGGAAGGGTGAGGCTGCCCTCAGTTTGTGTGGGGACAGTGCTCAGGCATGTTCTTTGGATGCTGTTCAGCTGCTGGGGCCAGACTAGGGATGGGGACCCTTTCTCTGGTGCTGTGGAGTTGAAGACAGAGCCACCGTTAAGTGTGTAGAGGACAGTGGAGGCTCCACGGAGCTCTTTTGTGGCGTCCCTTCTTCCCAGTGTCCCTGTGTCTCCTGCCAACTGTCCCAGTCAGTGGAGAGCTGGAGTCCTGTCAGGAGTACTCACCACTTCCCAACCCTACCCTGTCGTTCCCTTTGCAGCGGCTGATTGACAAGACCAAGGTGACATATCTGAAGTGGCTGCCTGAGTCAGAGAGTCTGTTCCTTGCTTCCCATGCCAGTGGCCACCTGTACCTCTACAATGTCAGCCACCCCTGCGCCTCCACCCCACCCCAGTACAGTCTGCTGAAACAGGGTGAGGGCTTTGCTGTCTATGCAGCCAAAAGCAAGGCACCCCGAAATCCACTAGCCAAGTGGGCAGTGGGTGAGGGGCCCCTCAACGAGTTTGCATTCTCGCCTGATGGCCGACACCTCGCCTGTGTCAGCCAGGATGGCTGCCTGCGTGTCTTCCACTTTGACAGCATGCTTCTTCGTGGGCTCATGAAGAGCTACTTTGGGGGTCTGCTGTGTGTGTGCTGGAGCCCTGATGGCCGCTATGTGGTGACAGGAGGGGAAGATGACTTGGTCACTGTGTGGTCCTTCACGGAGGGTCGTGTGGTGGCTCGAGGCCATGGCCACAAGTCCTGGGTCAATGCTGTAGCCTTTGATCCGTACACCACTCGCGCAGAGGAGACAGCCTCAGCCAGTGGTGATGGAGACCCCAGTGGTGAAGAGGAGGAGCCTGAGGCCACCAGCTCAGATACAGGAGCTCCAGTGTCCCCACTGCCCAAGGCTGGCTCCGTCACTTACCGCTTTGGCTCAGCTGGCCAGGACACACAGTTCTGCCTGTGGGACCTCACAGAAGACGTGCTCTCCCCTCACCCGCCTCTGGCCCGCACCCGCACCCTTCCAGGCACACCTGGTGCCACCCCACCAGCCTCTGGAGGTTCTCGGGCCGGAGAGACAGGTGCAGGCCCCCTGCCCCGCTCCCTGTCACGGTCCAACAGCCTCCCACACCCAGCTGGTGGTGGCAAGGCTGGCGGGCCTAGCGTATCGATGGAGCCTGGCGTACCATTCAGCATTGGCCGCTTTGCCACACTGACCCTGCAGGAGCGGCGGGACCGGGGGGCTGAGAAGGAACACAAGCGCTACCACAGCCTGGGGAACATCAGCCGTGGGGGCAGTGGGGGCAATAGCAGCAATGACAAGCTCAACGGCCCCGCCCCCCGCAGCCGCTTGGACCCAGCCAAGGTGCTGGGCACAGCCCTGTGCCCTCGAATCCATGAGGTCCCACTGCTGGAGCCTCTGGTGTGCAAGAAGATCGCTCAGGAGCGCCTCACCGTGCTTCTGTTCCTGGAGGACTGCATCATCACTGCCTGCCAAGAGGGCCTCGTCTGCACCTGGGCCCGGCCCGGCAAGGCGGTGAGTCCCCGCCTGCCCACGCTGGGGCACCAGTTCTGTCCCTGCCTTTCTGAATGATGGGCCTCCCAGATGCCAGGTATTGGTCAGAGAGAGGTCAGGTATAGGAGACAGAACGGTAGGGACCATCTCTAAGACCTCTGATGGCCCCTGGGGTTCACCCTTAGTACTCAAGGCAGGACCACTTTTTATGGGAAATCTGTGTTTTAAATGGTGAAACTATTTAGGGCTGCTGGTCTAGGGATGTGATTGAGCTGAGGGCCCACTTTTGGCCTGTCTTTGGCCTGCCTCTTAGATACTCTGTTTCTGAGCCAGCTGCTGAAGGCCTGGATGGGAATTAGTCAGGATCCAGGCCTGCACTTCTTCTTGCTGCTGTGTGGTCCCAGTCACTGTTTCTCAGATGGGCTATGTGCTGGCTGTGCTCGCAGTCGGTGAGGTGTGGGCCTGTTGCCTGGTTGGGCTGGGGCTGGGCTGTTTGTCCTTTAGGGTGTGGTCTCAGTGTCTCGGACCCCACTCTGCCCTCGCTCCTTCAGATCCTTGTTTTGGAAGGTTCAGAGTCCAGGAGCCTTGGAACGCAGGGAGGGCAGCTGCAGGGCAACTGTCAGGATCGCAGGGCTGGGGGAGTTGACTGAGTTCTCAAAGATGCCCTCTATCTCCCTAGTTCACAGACGAGGAGACCGAGACCCAGGCAGGGGAAGCAAGTTGGCCCAGGTCACCCAGCAAGTCAGTGGTAGAGGTAGGACAACCCCCAAGCTGCAAGCGGACCGGTTTCTTTCTTCTCCACTCTCCTCCCTGTCTGTCCAGGTTGCCTGGGGCCATGAATTCCTGTAAAAGGCTGCCCTGGGTCAGGGAAGGCTGCTGAGCTGTTTGTTCCCAGCCGGGCAGCAGCTCTAGGCCTGCGGGTGGCTCCTTTTCCAAGCGCTGGCGGAAGCCTGGGTGCTGTCTAATCCAGCTTTCTCCTCTTGTCCTCCCCAGGGCATCTCCTCCCAACCAGGCAGCTCCCCCAGTGGCACTGTGGTGTGAAACGTGGATGTCCCATGTCCCTGGCCTCCTAGCCATAACCCTCCCTGCTGACCTCAAGAATCACTGTATTAACACGACTAATCGTGACGGAAGGACTCCTCCAAGCCCCCACCCTGCACAAATACTGGGGGTCCCCTAGGTTGGCCCAGCCATGGGGATGTAGTGGCCTGTGTGGCCTTGACTCTGTCCTCTGAAACATCAGTGTTAACCGTCCCTGTCCCAGCATGTGACTGTTCACTCCTGGGAGAGACTTAGCCCACAACAGCCCAGCTCCACAGCACCCCTTGGGTGAGAGGGCAGGGCAGGGGCTCCCCCTCCAGCCTGAACCCCACCCCTTGCTATGGTCTGTGCTTTTGAAAGTGTTAAATTATGGACGCCCCCAGGGCCCTCCTTGTCCCCCTAGCCCTCTTATTTATACTAAAGTCCTTGTTTGCACGGTGTCTCCGTTCCCTGGGGCAGGGTGGGGTGGAGGTTGCAGTATTTCCAGGGTTGCACAGCTCTGGGCTGTGCTCTGACCAAAGGAAGCCCAATCTCAGCTGCCTCCCCATCCCTGAGCCCTGATCAGAGAACCCTCTGGAAGATGACTCTGACCCCAGAGTCAACAGGCTGAGATAGCCTTCCTACTAGGTCCTTGGAGGTGTTCGAAACTTGTCTTAAGCATCAGGACTCTCCAGGCATGCTCTCCTTGGGGCAGAGGAGGATGCTGGGGATTGATCTGCACTGCACTGCCTCTGGACTTGCCTTTGCAGCTTGCTGCCCCTGGCCCTTTGTGACTGGCTGTCTAGTGCCAGCTGGAGGCCATTGGTTTCCTCCCCAGAGGACTGGCCACCCTAGAAAGAAACTAACATGTCTCCTGGCTGGCTGTCCAGGCAGCTCCGCCCTCAACCCCAAAATGTTTCTGTCTCTAATCCTAGCCCAGGCAGGAATGTGGCTGCCCCGGCCTGTGGCCAAGGAGCTATTTTGGGGTCTCTTGCTTGAGGAGGGCCTGGATCCACCACACTGCCTCCCCCAGGCTCCGGCCAGCAGGTCACCCCTGGCCCTGGCGGCTGAGCAAGCTCCCTCCCGATCGTCTACCTTCTGCCAAAGGGGGGTGGGGGGTAATACAGCAGGCCCAGGGGCTAAATTTAACTGTCCCAAAGTTGGAATCCATTGCTGAGTCACGAAGAAGCTGCCCCTGGTCCCGGCCCCCCTCCGCTGTAGGCCCAGGCATCAGCCTTTTCCTTACCCTCCCAGCTCTGAGTCCAGACTGGCTCTTCTGGGCACTGACACCTCACACCTGTAACTTCTGTACCCTCTGTGTGGGTGGGGAGAGGCAATGGGGGGCAACCCTGGAGTCTTACTCTGTCCCCTGACTTGGGCACAAAAGAGTTTTGAGGGGCCCTGGAAGAAGGAAGTTGGGGTGTTGGTTCAGGAGGGGTTAAAGCTGGGAGGCGGGAGGGGGCTGGGCCAAGGGGTGGGGAAAAGAGGAGGAGGCCTCAGGCTTAGAACTGGCCAGAGAGACCCAAGGGATCGTCAGGGACAGGCAGACATGCAGCCAGGGTTCTGGGGCCTGGACAGGGGCAGCCAGGCCCCGTGACGGGAGGACCCCGAGCTCCGGCCCGGGGAGGGGCCATGGTGTTGCCTGCCCAACATGTCAGCCGAAGTGCGGCTGAGGCAGCTCCAGCAGCTGGTGCTGGACCCAGGCTTCCTGGGGCTGGAGCCCCTGCTCGACCTTCTCCTGGGCGTCCACCAGGAGCTGGGCGCCTCCCACCTAGCCCAGGACAAGTATGTGGCCGACTTCTTGCAATGGGGTAAGTATGGGCAGGAAGGCAGAGGTGGGTCTACAGGGCAAAAATGGGCTATGGCAGGGCAGGAGGGCCTGGAGAGTTCTCGTAAGGGAGCCAAGCAGAACTCAGGGCTTGATCCCAGGCTCCCCTGGTGGGGTCAGGGAGGCCACCCATGACTCAGCCAATGCAAGCCTGGGTGGGCACAGCCTCATGCTATCCCTGCGCCCACACTAGGACCTGGCAGCTTTCTCTTCTAGGACCCTTATAGCCCTCCCTGGTTTCCCAGAGTGGGGAGGGATAGCATGGGGCAGCTGCCAGGGTGTGGCCCATAGGCAGGTGTTTGGCGTCTGCCTCCCCAGCTGCCCTGACAGGTGTCCAGGAGCTATGAGGGCACAGTGACTCACAGAGGCCCTGGGGGAGAGCCAGCCCGGCAGACAGGCGCCACCAAGCACCCCTTCTGTTCCCCAAATTAAGGAGGAAGGAACAACTTTAGCTTCTGAGTGCCTATCCCTAGCATCTTGGTACCTCCCCCACCTTTGTGATCCCTCCTGGCTTCTCATGGCTCTCATGGTCCTAGCTCAAGACCTCTAATGCCCCTGCTGACTTAAATGCCCTTCCCTACAGGTCTTCTCAGGCCTAGTGTACAGGCCTAGAACCTTACCTGCCCCTGCCCAACATTCAGCCAAAGCCCTGGCTTACCTCACCTTCTCACAAGTAACAGCCTGTGTTGTTGCTCTGTACCTTTCATTAGAGTCCTGGTCCTGGTCCTCAGGTTGTCTGCCAATGTCTGACCCTAGTTCATTCTCCCTCCTACCCCGCTTCACAGATAGAAAGGTGGAGGTCACTGATTAGGCCACTAAGCCTGTGACAGACTTTTTCTCCTCTCCAGCCCTCAGTATCTCCCTCAAACTGCTTTGTGCAGAGTATGGGGTTGGCCTGGCAGGGTAAACTGAGAACTGGGGTGGGGGCAGGGGTCTGACCCTCTGGGAAGGAGCAGTCCTTTTGTGGCCTGAGCAGCATCCTGTGGGCCCCTCCCCTGCCAGGCCTGGGCGGGGGAGGGGGCCTGGGTTCCCGCTGCCTTAAAAGGGCTCAGCGCCTTGGCTCTCTCCTGCCCCCCCCCCCCAAGCCTCGGCCCTGGCTGTGTCTTCCCTGTCTGCCCACTTTCCCGAACCCCTTTCTTCTCTGTGACCCCCATCTCCTCTCTTCCCTACACATTCCTCCTCCACCTTTACTCCCGGTTGTTCTGTCAGCTTCCCTAAGGGAGACCTGACCTCCCTCTGCCCTTCCCCCACCCCCAGTCGCCAGCCTCAGACCTAGCTGCCCTCCCTTTCTGCTGAGCCACCCTAGCACAGGACGTTATCCTCTGGAGCTTTGGTTATAAGAAGACTTCTGCACCCTTCAGAGACCAAGAATGCGCTTCCAACAGTGCCCAGGATGCCGGTGGGCTGTGTCCCTCCCCCACTTCACTTTGTGCTGGCTGTGCTAGATACAGCTGCAGTTGGAGGCTGTGGCCTGAGACATTAAATGAGAGCCCCCGGTGACCTGACTTAGCACCCTGGGAGGGAAGGAAGGGCCTTAAGCTCTGGCTTCTCCCTCTGACTCCCTTTCTGCCCTGCAGCCCTGCAGAAACAGGCAATTCTTGGTCCCCCAAACATCACAGAGATTTTGAAAGCAGAGCCCTAAAGCCAATTTAAGGGGCAGAAAGAAGACGACTAAGGTCACCACCCTTGCCTAGTGTTCTGGTGACCCTTGGTTCTTCTCCTCCCCCCCCTCCCACCTAGTGGAGCCCATTGCAGCAAGGCTTAAGGAGGTCCGACTGCAGAGGGATGACTTTGAAATTTTGAAGGTGATCGGGCGTGGGGCGTTCAGTGAGGTGAGTCTTGAGTGGCCTGGGAGTGGAACTTTACTTGAGGTGGGTGGGGCATAACAGCTGGGGCAGAGCCTTAAAAATTGATGAATGAGTTTGAATTTAAGGCTGGGGTGGGGGCGGGGCTTGTGGTTAGGGGGTGGTGTGCGAGCTGGGGGCGTGGCTAAGGCTGGGTGGAGATAAGGGTGGAGCTCTGTCTGGATGAGTCTTGCTGGTTTTCCCTTCCACCTCTACTGTCATCCCGGTTCTGCCTTTAGGTAGCGGTGGTGAAGATGAAACAGACCGGCCAAGTGTATGCCATGAAGATTATGAATAAGTGGGACATGCTGAAGAGAGGCGAGGTGAGGGTCAGGGATGAGGGCGGCGCCCTCATCGCTCCAACTCACCTCCTGCAGCTTCCCTTCTACCTCACAGGTGTCATGCTTCCGGGAAGAAAGGGATGTATTAGTGAAAGGGGACCGGCGCTGGATCACACAGTTGCACTTTGCCTTCCAGGATGAGAACTACCTGGTGAGCTCCGGGTTCAGGTGACTAGGAAAGAGTGACAATTACATTGCCCTAAGTCAGGAAGGCTGGAGAAGGGAGAAGCTGCTCTAGGCTGGGGGGCCGGTAGGATTGTGTCTCAGGTACAGAAGGGACCTTCCTTGAGACAGGAGGTGATATCTGGTTTGGCCTTCCGATGTCTGGGGCGCTCTCACTCTGCGGGGGTGCCCTGTGCTTGGGAACGGGGTGTCTCTGGGAGTCTTGGGGGCTACCAAACCCCTGTGACACACCTGCTCCCAGTACCTGGTCATGGAATACTACGTGGGCGGGGACCTGCTAACGCTGCTGAGCAAGTTTGGGGAGCGGATCCCCGCCGAGATGGCGCGCTTCTACCTGGCCGAGATTGTCATGGCCATAGACTCGGTGCACCGGCTGGGCTACGTGCACAGGTGGGCGTGGCGGGGCCCTTGGAGGGTTAGCAGAGTTTGTGTGGGAAGGAAGGGTACCTGAAGGTCGGATCCCATTGGGGACAGGACCGGGGTCTAGAATTGTAGAATCCTGGTTGGGATGGAACCAGACCGGAGCCTGGGGACCTAAGAGGGAACATTTTCAAGAAAGCACACTTTCCCTTTTCTATGTACAGGGACATCAAACCAGATAACATTCTGCTGGACCGATGTGGGCACATTCGCCTGGCAGACTTTGGCTCCTGCCTCAAATTGCAGCCTGATGGAACGGTAGGAAGACCCTGGTGCAAATCTCCCCATGGTGAAGGACCAGATGTAGGAGGCGGGGCTGTGGTGAAGTGCAGGAGGGGAGCTTGGTCAGGATGTCCTGTACACCAGGTGTGGACAGTCAGAGAAAAGGTCTTAAGCATTCAGGTCTGGTTGGCACAGGTGAGGTCGCTGGTGGCTGTGGGCACCCCGGACTACCTGTCTCCTGAGATTCTGCAGGCTGTTGGTGGAGGGCCTGGGGCAGGCAGCTACGGGCCAGAGTGTGACTGGTGGGCACTGGGCGTGTTTGCCTACGAAATGTTCTATGGGCAGACACCCTTCTACGCCGACTCCACAGCCGAGACGTATGCCAAAATTGTGCATTACAGGGTAAGCATGGGCACCATGTAGGGAGGTATTTATGTGTCTAACTGTTTTCCCTGCATGTTTGTGTGTGCCCTGAGTAAGTGCCCGTGAAGGTCTGAGGGCATGGGATCCCCTGGTACTGGAGTCACAGACTGTTGTCTGCTGCCATGTTGAGTGCTGGGAAACAGAACCATGACTGCTCATAAAGGACTGAGCCAGCTCTGCAGCCCAGGGCTAAGTCCTAAGTTTCTCTCTCAATAGGAACACTTGTCTCTGCCTCGGGCAGACATGGGTGTCCCTGAGGAAGCTCAGGACCTCATTCGTGGGCTGCTGTGTCCTGCTGAGATAAGACTCGGTAGAGGTGGGGCAGGTGACTTCCAGAAGCATCCTTTCTTCTTTGGCCTTGATTGGGAGGGTCTCCGGGACAGCGTGCCCCCCTTCACACCAGACTTCGAGGGTGCCACAGACACATGCAATTTTGATGTGGTGGAGGACCGGCTCACTGCCATGGTGAGCGGGGGCGGGGTACGTACCTGCAGTTCCTGATTGGTTGAGGGGACTTCCCTAACCTCTTCCATAAAATTGGGGTGATTGGCCAGATGTGGTGGTGCATACCTTTAACCCCAGAACTTCATAGGCAGAGGCAGGGGGATCTCTGGTGACTCCAGGCCAGTCAGGGTTACACAGTGAGACCCTCCCTTGAAAAAGAAAGTGCTGATGGCCTTTCCAGGTTCCAAATCATTATCCTAGAGCACTGCCATGTGTCCACTCAGGTGTGAGGACACATAGGTGACCAGTCCCCAAGACAGTGAGTGAGGTCTCACTCTTAGCATTACTAAAATGGAACTCGGGGGGCTGGGCTCTTGACCCAGCCTGGAATGTGCTGGAGGACTTCCTGGAGGAGGAAACTGAGCTAAGCCCAGAAGGATGCCGAGGTCCTTTCTCAGGCGAGTGCTCTCAGCGTTTAACAATAGCTTCTGCCCTGGGCCCTGTCAGAGAGAAAAGTCTGGTACGGGCAGAGCCCCGAAGGAAGCAACAGGACAGAAGAGAAAATGATGGAGTTGTTTAATGGGGGCAGTTATGCCATGAACATAGAGGGGCAAAGGGCCATCTCAGATAACTGCTAGCCACACAGCCCTGTCCCTCTTCTGCAGGAGACACTGTCCGACATGCAGGAAGACATGGCACTCGGGGTGCACCTGCCTTTCGTGGGTTACTCCTACTCTTGCATGGCCTTAAGGTAAGTCCACTGCTGGGGCCTAGGATTCATAGCTGTCTCAGTTAGGGTTTCTGCTGCTGTGATTAACCTTGACCAAAAGCAAGCTGGGGAGGAAAGGGTTTACACTTCCCCATGGTAGCCCATTGCTGAAGGAAGTCAGGACAGGAACTCAAAATGGGGCAGGAACCTGGAACTGACGCTGAGGCGATGGAGGGAGCTGCCATGACGTGGTTCTATGACTTCTTCAGACTGTTTGCCTGTAGAAACCAGGACCCCAGGCCAGTGATGGCTCCACCCACAACAGGCTGAGCCTCCCCATTAACCACTAGTTAAGAAAATGCCCTATAGGCTTGCCTGTAGCTTGATCTTTTGAGGCATTTTCCTTTCTTTTTTAAGTCTTTTAGAGACAGGGTCTTACTGTGTAGCTCTGGCTGTCCTGGGATTCACTCTGTAGACCAGGCTGCTCTTATTTATTTATATATACATGAGCACACTGTAGCTGTCCTCAGACACACCAGAAGAGGGCATCAGATCTCATTACAGACGATTGTGAGCCACCATGTGGTGGCTGGGAATTGAACTCAGGACCTCTGGAAGAGCGGTCAGGGCTCTTAACCACTGAGCCATCTCTCCAGCCCTGTAGAGGGAAGCATTCCCTTAACTGAGGCAGGAGACACTGTCAGACGTGCAGGAGACACGCCTTGATGACTGACTAGCTTGTATCGAGTGGACGTGAGCCTAGGAAAGCAGGTACACATGTGCTTTGTTTATTTTTGGTTTTGCTTTTGAGACCAGGCCTCTGGTTTCCTAGCTCTGTCCGTCCTGCCCATTGCACTGTGACATCTCAGTCCAGCCGTCTAACCTAAGAATCTTAGACTCAGCCTTCCCGAATCCTGCTAGTGACCTTCATGTTTGTAGGGCATCCCACAGTCCTCAGGATCTTAGAAAACAAACCTGAAATTTGACAGTTTATTTTAAGAGCATATAACAATAAAACAACTTTTAAGTTTTAAAAAGTTTTCTGTCTTGTTTTCTGAGGCAGGATCTTGTTAATATAGTCTAAGCTGGCCTTGGGGTGCTGCGATTTATGGGCACGTACTACCATGCCTGGTCTTATATAAAGCCTTTTAAAAGCATCCACTATGCTAGCTGTGGTGGCACAAACCTACAATCCCAGTATTTAGAAGGTGGAGGCAAGAGGATCACAAGTTCAAGGCCATCCTGGGCTATATAGTAATCTAAGGCTAGCCTGGTGTACAGGAGACTCTGTCTAAAGAAAGGAAGGAAGGAAGGAAGAAAGAAAGAAAGAGAGAAAGAAAGAGAAAGAACGAACATCCACTATTGCATAACCTATAACCCTACCATTGAGGAGGTTGAGGCTGGAGGATCAGCCTGATAGTGAGAGCTTGTTTCAAAATACCAAAACAAACAAACATTGGCGGTAGGAGAATCACAAGTTTAAGGCTAGCCTGGTGTACACCTTGGTCTCAGAGAAAAAAAGAAGTCAATTATTCAAATAACACAGTTCATCATGGGCTGGGAGCATGGCTCAATCCAAGAGCGCATCCCTGGCATTGGCTGGAGCTGCAGCAGTTGGTAAAGTGCTCAGTGTGTGAGCCTCGGCACAGCATTCAGTCTGCATGGTGGCTCACACCTCTAATCCCGCACTGCAGATCAGAAGTTCATGGTCAGCATTGGCTATAGCCTGTTCCAGGCCAGCTTATGTCACATGAGCTCTTGTCTCAAAAAAGTGCAAAAGACAATAATGATAAACCACTAAATAAATAAATAAATAAATAAAAGAAAGAAAGAAAGAAAGAGAAAGAAAGGAAGAAAGAAAGAAAGGAAGAAAGAAAGGCCTAGGTAGGTATGGTGCTCACTTTTTATCCCTTGGGAGGCAGAGGCAGAGGCAGGACGTCCTCTGCATTTGAGGCCAACCTGGTCTACAGAGTAAGTTCCAGGACAGCCAGGGCTGCACAGAGAAACCATGACTCAACTACAAAGAGAACTTACTTAGCATTTATGAGGTCCTGGGATTAATCCCTGTTGCCACAAAATAAAAATGAAGAGACTGGATCTTAGGAGTAAACTAGGAAGCAGAGAACACGTAGAGGACGCTCACACAAGTGCCCAGCATCAGACATGCCTCAGGTCTGCACAGGTAAGGACAACTTATTTCACGATCTGCAAGCAGCACCTCATGCTGGTTAGAACATGTTGGACCCAGCCCACTCTCTGTAGTTATACAGCTCAGGCAGCCAGCAAGGCAGCCAAGGTGCTGAGGCCCTGGCAGTCGTCTGCTCTCTTCCCTCTGCCCTGAACCTCCTCTAGCCATGGGGTCTTAGGGGCCTGGCCTGGTACCCACAGGCTAGGGAGTCCTAGATCCCTATTTGGTAGCCTCTTCCTCTTCTCAGAGACAATCAGGTCACGGAACCCACCCCTATGGAACTAGAGGCCCTGCAGTTGCCTGTGTCAGACTTGCAAGGGCTTGACTTGCAGCCCCCCGTGTCCCCACCGGATCAAGCGGTGAGTAGACTGAGAGGTGGGCAAAGCTTCCTGGGTGGGTGTACCTGCAGTGCTAACAGTGAGGCTGTTGATTCAGTAAGGGACTGTCCCCAGTTGGCCCAGTAGCACATCCTGTAACCTTAGCTACTCAGGAGGCACAGGCAGAAGGATCCCAAATTCAAGGCTTGCTCGAGTTATGTAATGAGACCCTGTCTTGGAATAAAAAACAAAGAAAACTAGGGATAGCTCAGAGATAGATGCTTTCCCGGCATGGGGGTGGGGTCAGAAAGCAACACCAACTGGGCGGGGCCTGGGAGGGAGGGGCTGCCAACCACTGAGTCTGAGGTAGAGGTTCTTATGGTCAGTTGGTGAACAAGTTCAGAGGCCCTCAGGTGGGATGCTGGTTTCTTAAAAGCTATAGGAAGGTCGGTGGCATTGGAAGGAGGGGTGTTGCAGATAACGACAAGACACAAACTGGGGAGGCCTATGGGTAAAGTCAGGGTTGTCTGAAGCACTGTGGAGCTCGGAGAGACATGCTAAACTTCTGACTCCAGCCCTCCTGTTCCCGGGTTACTGGACTGTCTGTCCCCAGAGACCCAGGGCTGGGAATAGGGGTGGGAGGAATGGAGGTGGAGGGAAGTGCTGGACTGATATAGCCCCATGTCCCAACTCTGATCCCCACCGACAGGCTGAAGAGGCTGACCCAGCGACTGTCCCTGTCCCTGCGGCTGAGACAGAGACCATGGTGACGCTGCGGGAGCTCCAGGAAGCCTTGGAAGAAGAGGTTCTCACCCGGCAGAGCCTGAGCCGAGAGCTGGAGGCCATCCGTACCGCTAACCAGAACTTCTCCAGGTAGGGGGTCAAGGTGCTGGGGGGAGGGGAAGGGAGCAGCAACCTTTGCAGTCTCCTCACCTGATAGGTCGCCTCACCGCCCTATCTTTCCACAGCCAACTACAGGAGGCCGAGGTCCGGAACCGAGACCTGGAGGCGCATGTTCGGCAGCTACAGGAGCGGATGGAGATGCTGCAGGCCCCAGGAGCTGCAGGCGAGTCCCTCACCCACTCCCAGCCAGGAGGACGCCGGGTGGAGATGGGGCACGTTGGGTGTATGAACCCTGGGGCAGGGGAGGAGTCCAGGCTGGGACACCGCAGTCGCGCCACCGCCCTTCTTCGCCCTCCACGCTCCATACACCTCTCTCTTCTCCTTCCAGCTGTCACGGGGGTCCCCAGTCCCCGGGCCACGGATCCACCTTCCCATGTAAGACCCCTCTCTTCCCTCCCCGACTCCCCGCTTAGATCTGCTACCCACAGCCCGTCTCCCGTCCACATTTAGGGTCCACCCTCCTTGGGGGTTCCGGAAGAAAGATGCCCTTCATTCATTCACTCAGCATGCACCATCTACCAGCTCTCCCTCATCTCAGGCTTTCACCAAATCCTCCCCAAGGAAACTGCCTACACTCCCGTTCTGGCCTCGACTAGATTCCCGCACTGCCTCTCGCCCTGCTGCTGAGGGCTGCCGGGCTGGGCTCCGATCGGGTCACCTGTCCCTTCTCTCTCCAGCTAGATGGCCCCCCGGCCGTGGCTGTGGGCCAGTGCCCGCTGGTGGGGCCAGGCCCCATGCACCGCCGTCACCTGCTGTTCCCTGCCAGGGTATGTCCCACGTCCACCCGCCGCGGGCCTCCTCCTAGCTCTGCCCACTAAGTGTCACCACTGCTTGCTATGTTGCCTCTGTGGAGCTCGGCCTACCGCAGGGAGGGAGGGTATTCGGGCGGCCAATCAACACAGGCTGCTGTGAAGTAGCCAATGATGAGTTCCGACCGGAGCTCAGGCTTGCGAGCAGACCAACTTTAGCTGCGGGCTGTGGGGACCAGAGATGCTCTCGAAGGCCCATCTATGGGTGTAGGCTGGGCGGCTCCCAGGAGCCAGTGGGTCCCTGTGGCCTAGTGCTAATCCAGCCTTCTCGCCTGCAGGTCCCTAGGCCTGGCCTATCCGAGGCGCGTTGCCTGCTCCTGTTCGCCGCTGCTCTGGCTGCTGCCGCCACACTGGGCTGCACTGGGTTGGTGGCCTATACCGGCCGTCTCACCCCAGTCTGGTGTTTCTCGGGAGCCACCTTCGCCCCCTGAACCCTAAGACTCCAAGCCATTTTTCATTTAGGCCTCCTAGGAAGGTCGAGTGACCAGGGAAAGACCCAGAGCCTCTCTGTGCCCATATTCACCCCCGACCCCCCACTGCTCCGCTCCACTCCACACTTCTGTGAGCCTGGGTCCCTATCCTGCTCCGCTCCTGTGATCCGGGCCCGCCCCCTGGCGGCTGGGGAGGGAGAAAGAGGGCTCGTGCCCAGCACCCCGGTTCCTGCAGAGCCACTGCTGACTACTACTGCAGCCCAGGCATTCGCCAGCCATGCTTTTACTCAGCCCCGACGTGGATGGGCAAACTGGTCAGCTCATCCGATTTCACTTTTCACGCCCCAGCCATCAGTTAAAAGACATAAGCAATAAGTCCCTTATCTCTGGGGACATCCCATTCCCATAAGGAAGGATGAGCAAGACCTCTGCCAGCACACATGGGAGCCTTTGGCTTCGGACAGTCTCACTCTTGGGGGTTTCTGCAACTCCTTCCTCATGTACACTCCCGTACTCTCCCGTCGGAGCCACGGCTGCACACACCCCCAAGGCAGTGTGGGTATTTATTGACCTTGTTCTCTGACTCACTGACAGACTCCGGGACCCACGTTTTGGATGCACTGAGACTCGACATTCCTCGGTATTTATTGTCTGTCCCCACCTACGACCTCCACTCCTGACCCTCGCAAATAAAATACTTCTGGCTGCCCTAAAACCCGCGCAATCTCTCTGTTGTGGAAAGGAAACCGCCCCGCAGGCCAATGGAGAGAGTCCAATAGAGATAACCAATGGCTTGACTGGGAGCTAGCGGGAGGCAAAGCGCACGAATCAGGCTGAAGGGTGGAGCTTAGGCATCTAGCCAGTAGGAGAGGAGCAACAAGCCACCAGAGACACCGCCGCCCCCCACCCTCCCCCCAGCTGTGACCCAGCTGTGCAACTCAAGCTTGGAAAAGTAGGGGGTTGGGCCGGCAGCCTGCCGCCACCTTCCCACTGCGCCTGCGCAAGCCACGCGCATCCGCTTCTAGGACAGACGCCCCAGAAAAGTTGCTGCAAACTTTCGAGCAAGTTTCCCCGCCCCTCCTCCCTGCTAGATCCACCGCCTACCCGCGGGGCCGGGAATTCCGAGAGGCGGAGCAAGGCGCGGAGATGGAAAGGGAGGGGGCCTTCAAGGGACCTGGGAGATCGAAGAGCTTCGCGCCCTTAACACCCCTGGAAGGCCCATTACCTTCTCCGTTGCTCTGATAGAGAAACTGAGGCCCTCAGTCAGAGGCACACTCGGGGGAGAGGCCGAAAGCGTGGCCAGAAACGGAGGGAAAACAAAGAATCCCGACAGCCGGGGAGGGGGGCGGACACACAAGGACAGGGACAGACCCGAGTGTAGAGCTGGGTCTAGTCTTTGGGAGGGGGCCAGAAGACCGCGAGGGGACAGGAGGAGGCGAGGAGGGCTGGGCGGGGGAGGGGGCTGGGGAAGCCCGCGGGAGGCGGCAGAGGAGGGAGGAACTTCCCAAAGTTGCCAAACATGGCTACCTCGCCTGTCGAGCGGAGCGCGGGGCCGGCGGCTCAGGGGGAGGCGGCGGCGGCGACCGAAGAAGAGGAGGAAGAAGCGCGCCAGCTTCTGCAGACTCTGCAGGCAGCCGAGGGGGAGGCGGCGGCGGCCGGGGCGGGAGAGGGGGCGGCGGCGGATTCTGGGTCCCCGAGTGGCCCAGGATCTCCACGCGAGACCGGGACCGAGGCGCCCACTGGCCTTCGCTTCTCGCCCGAGCAGGTGGCATGCGTGTGCGAGGCGCTGCTGCAGGCCGGCCACGCCGGCCGCTTGAGCCGCTTCCTGGGCGCGCTGCCCCCGGCCGAGCGTCTACGTGGCAGCGATCCGGTGCTGCGCGCGCGGGCCCTAGTGGCCTTCCAGCGGGGTGAATATGCCGAGCTCTACCAGCTCCTTGAGAGCCGCCCTTTCCCCGCCGCCCACCACGCCTTCCTGCAGGACCTCTACCTGCGCGCGCGCTACCACGAGGCCGAGCGGGCCCGTGGCCGTGCGCTGGGCGCGGTGGACAAATACCGGCTGCGCAAGAAGTTCCCTCTGCCCAAGACCATCTGGGATGGCGAGGAGACGGTCTATTGCTTCAAGGAGCGCTCGCGAGCGGCGCTCAAGGCCTGCTACCGCGGCAACCGCTATCCCACGCCAGACGAGAAGCGCCGCCTGGCCACGCTCACCGGCCTCTCACTTACACAGGTCAGCAACTGGTTCAAGAACCGGCGACAGCGCGACCGTACTGGGACCGGTGGTGGAGCGCCCTGCAAAAGGTGAGGGGGACCGGCCCTCATCCAAGGTGGCTGCTGGAGTCTGCGCGAGTGACCCTTCACACCCCTCCTTTGCGTCGGCGAGTGCATGGGCTGAGCGCAGAGAGAGACTAGGCACACCCTGGGTTCTCTGGGCATCACTGCCCCACGGCAGAGGTTTTTGCAGCTGCTTCTATGCTGAGACTGCAGTGCCAGGAATGGGGGAATGGGGGGCAGTAGGAAAAGTGAGGCATCCCTGGAGGGGCGGTCGTAAGGGGAAGGGGGCCTTTGTCTAAGGCACCCGGGATAGAGACCCGCTTTTGGGGTCTCTGCAATCTGGCCCCTCGGTGATCATTACTTACACCCACCCCCACGCCCCCTCCAACCCAAACAGCGTGGTCTGTCGCTTGTCTTTGTTGTGAAACGTGAACCTCCTCCGGCTCCGGTTTCCCTGTAACCCAAGCCCTTCCCCTCCCACCTCCGCGCCAGGCCTCTAGCTCTGGTCTCTGACGCCGGGGGTAAGAACTGGAGTAAAAGCTGTTGCCTCACTCGGCAGCCACGCGCCTGCCCACCCAGGGGACTTGGGGCAGCCTGGGTGCGCGGCTGCAGGCCAAGGCGACGGGAAAGCTTTCCTCCAGCTTAGCATTCCTGCCGTGCTGTCAACCCCAGCGGAGCTTGTAGGGGCCCTGAGTTCTCTGAAGGGCTAAAGTAGCTAACGGGAGCTTGGGTTGCCTATGCCTCAAGGGTGATAAAGCCTTCGAGCCTAAAAAGACTTTTAACCCTTTCTCCTTCCAGCGAGTCTGACGGGAACCCCACTACGGAGGATGAGTCCAGCCGCAGTCCGGAGGACCTGGAGAGGGGTGTGGCCTCCGTGGCTGCTGAGGCCCCCACCCAGAGTTCCATCTTCCTGGCAGGGGCCACCCCTTCTGCCACATGCCCTGCCTCCTCTTCTATCCTAGTGAACGGGAGCTTCCTGGCAGCCAGCAGTCCCCCAGCTGTGCTCCTCAATGGCAGCCCAGTCATCATCAATAGCTTGACCCTAGGAGAGGGCTCCAGCTTGGGGCCCCTGCTACTCACAGGGGGAGGGGGTACCCCTCAACCACAGCCCAGTCCCCAAGGGGTCAGTGAGACCAAGACTTCCTTGGTCCTGGACCCTCAGACAGGAGAGGTTCGACTGGATGAGGCTCAGTCTGAGGCCCCTGAGGCCAAAGGGGTTCATGCAACTACTCCTGGAGAGGAAATCCCAGGAACCCTGCCCCAAGTAGTCCCAGGCCCCCACCTGCCTCCACCTTCCCTTTGACCCCCGGAGCTGTGCCCTCTGTGGCTGCTCCTCAGGTTGTACCACTCTCCCCTTCTTCTGGGTACCCAACAGGCCTGAGCCCCACCTCCCCACTGCTGAACTTGCCCCAGGTGGTGCCCACCTCTCAGGTGGTAACCCTGCCTCAGGCTGTGGGACCTCTCCAGCTGTTAGCAGCTGGACCAGGCAGTCCTGTGAAGGTGGCAGCTACAGCGGGGCCTACCAATGTGCACCTGATAAACTCTAGTGTGGGAGTGACTGCGCTGCAACTTCCCTCATCCGCTACTCCAGGTACCCTTTTTTTCTTGGGGTCTGAGTGGGCTTGGGGAGCAGTTGTCTCACCCTGGCATATGTCTTGGGGTTAAGCCTACTGGCACCCCTGCCTGTCACCCAGCATCTTCCACTCCACCTTTTTTCTCCACAGGAAACTTGCTCCTGGCCAACCCTGTGTCTGGCAGCCCCATTGTCACTGGGGTAGCTGTGCAGCAGGGCAGGATCCTCCTCACGGCCACCTTCCCCACCCGCATGCTCGTCTCCCAGGTCCTGCCTCCTACCCCCAGTCTAGCCCTGCCCCTGAAGCAAGAGCCAGCTATCACAGTGCCTGAAGGAGCCCTCCCAGTGGGCCCCAGCCCCACCCTCCCAGAGAGTCACACTCTGGGGCCAGTCTCTACTCAGCCACTGCCACCTGCTCCTGCTGTCACCTCTGCCACCAGCCTGCCTTTCTCCCCAGACTCCTCTGGCCTGCTTTCCAGCTTCTCAGCACCCCTACCTGAAGGTCTGATGCTGTCACCTGCGGCTGTGCCAGTTTGGCCAGCAGGGCTGGAACTGAGCACAGGAGTAGAGGGGCTGGGGACACAGGCCACCCACACTGTGCTGAGGCTACCAGACCCTGACCACCAGGGGCTGCTCCTGGGGGCCACAGCAGGGACTGAGGTTGACGAGGGCCTAGAAGCTGAGGCCAAGGTCCTGACCCAGCTGCAGTCCGTGCCTGTGGAGGAGCCCTTGGAACTGTAACTGCCTGGATTTAACCACTTCTCCTGACAATGGTGTCAAGGTGCTAAGACAGGAGGAACCCTCAGTAAAGTGGCCGCAGTCTGAAGTCCCACACTACGCCCTCCTACCTGGATGAGCTACAAGGAGCCAGAGAGACCACCACAGGTCAGGGCACTGTCCCTCTCCTGATGGCAGATCTTGTTCTAGTCCTCTCCTTGCTCTGCCTGCCCAATGTGTGTGGGCTCTAGGGGCCTTGACTTGGGCTGTGCCCTCCTCTACCTAGTACTAGTAAGAGAAGGCTCTGCCAAGTGGCTGATTTCCAGCCAGCACCCTCAGTATAACACTATTGATGGCCCCACTGATACCCCATTCCCAAAATTTCCTGAGAGACCAGGGTTGCCTAGAGACAGCCCTTCCTGTTGAGGGTCTGGTGGGCGCACAGGCCTTTCCCCTGCTTCCCTGGACTTGAGCCCCAGGATCCAGCCCCAGACCAAAGATTTCCCTGTCCCCTGGGGCAGTCCTGACCCCTTTGTCTAGTTTGTATTGTAAATCTTTATTTTTCTAGGACATGTTATGCCTCCATTTCAATTAAAGTCAAGTTAACAGACAACAGAGCTATTGAGGGTAAGAGTCACCCGACAAACAACCCACCCAGGAGAGAACTGGGGACAAAGCCCAGCCAGAGGCTGTGGCTTGTTTTTCTTGAGATGGGAATCATGTTCTATATAGCCCAGGTTGGTCTCAGATCCCATCTTCCTGCTTTAGCTTCCTGAATGTTGGAATTATAAACATGGGTCACTACATCCCAAGACTGGATTACTGAGGTAAAGGGTTTAAGTTCAGACCTGTAGGCTCTGGGGGGTTTTCAAAGTGAAGAAGCAAAAGGCTTCTGGATTTGATGTGGAAAGCACACCATGGCCAAGAGATCCTGGACACAACATTCCTTCTCCCCTGTTGGTAAAAGGGGTTTCACTTCATTTTACATAGAGCAAGGAAGGACGCTGTGAGGTGAGGCCATGTGGTTCTGGGGCAGAGGGGAGCTCTGCATTTCATCTAGGGCCCCCACCCTATAAGAACAGATGTAGGGGGGCTATTGGGTAGGGCTGTGCACAGGCAGAACACAGAGCCTTGGGTCAGTCAATACATTTCCTCTCTGGTGCTGAAGCTGGGGGGCTGGGAAGGGGAGCCATAGCAGGGCCTGAAGCTCAGGGGAGACAAATGTTAGAGGACCTGGGAACTAAGTAGGTGGCAGAGCCCAGCAGGGACTGCCTTACTCGCAGTGAGGGGTGGGCAGTGAGGTGAGGCCCAAAGACACTTGGGCCTTCTCAGCCAGCAGCTGATAGAAGGGTTTGGGGGTCTCCCCATCATCGTCCTCACTGCTGGAGCTCTCCTGCTTCACAATTCGGTTGTGCTGTCGGCTGAACCTGCGTGCCTTAGTGCTGGGGACAGATTGAGGTTCCTCATGCTGGGCTCCTAGGTTCCCCAACTAGTTCTCTGCCCCCAGAGGTGACCAATCCTGGACTTGAGGGAACCAGAACTCTCTTTGGTCCCACTGGGGCCAGTTTCTCCTTTGGGCCTCCAGGGGCTAATACTGTAGACTGGGCCCTGCCAGACCCTCAGCACACAGCTGTGAGGGTTTGGCTAGCCTGGAAAGCAGCAAGGGCGAGCCCTTGATGTTGATGGAGGGGTCAAAATTTGGGAAGGATGAGTAAGATGAGATAGAAGAGGCCAAGTAATAGGAAAATAACTGAGATGCTCTGTGTGACAAAGCAGAAATGGAGGCAGCAGGTCCAAGACCCAGGAAAACTCACTCTTACCAACTGCAGGTGGCACTCTACCTGTAACCCCTCCCAAGTTGTGACCAACCTGTGACCCAGGGCCTGGGAGATACCCAGTGAATAAGAACATGTGCTCTGAGCTGTGAGTTTGAGTCACCAGTACCCATGGAAGGAACTGTGCCTGGCTGTGTGCACCTGCTTCGAAGCCCTGGGAGCAAAGGCAGGTGGATCCCAAGAACTCCCTGTCCAGCCATCTGGCTGTAAAGCCAGTTTCCCAGGTCATGGAAGGCCTTGCCTCAAGATAATGAGGCAAAAAGCAAAAGGAAGACACCGATGCCCCATTCTGGCCTCTGCGTGCACCACACACATACAAAGAAAAAGGAGCTTCACAGGTTCTCAGCCCAGCAAAGCCCCAACCTGTTAGCAAAGTCATGAGGTTCTGAGTGAGGGATGGGGGTCACAGGTTGGGGCCCAGAGTCTTCCCATGCCTTCTAGAAGGTACTTCTCACCAGTATGGTTTCTTTTCCTCCATAGTCATCCCTCGCCACAGTTGAGCCAGATCCTTGGTGGCAGCTGTGGATGCAGTTCCAGGACAGGCTCTGGTACAAGGAGGAGGAGGTCACAATGGCCACACCACGGTTCTTAGCTATTGTTTCTCTCCCACCAGCTTTCCTGTACCCTGTTACACTCTACACTGATGCAAGGGAGATACACATATGTCCCCCAAAGCATAAATGACCTACAGCCACCACTTCACAGGCTCCGCCCCAACATGTTCTTCCAGTGAAAGGACCAGCTCTTGTTGCTGGCACTCATCCCACAGTGACAGCTCCAGCGCTGGCACCTGACCTAAGTCAACCCCACAGAAATGAGACTTCTAGGGCTTGTGGCAGGACTGAGCCCCAACCTCCTGAGGACAACCTGCTACCAACGTGGCCTAGCACGCAGGGCTGACCGCTCAAGAGAGGCAGGGCTGATTCAGCCCAATGCAACCCCGCCTGATGGTAGTTTTCTTTTTTCTTTTTTCTTTCTCTCTCTCTCTTTTTTTTTTTCTTTTTCTCTCTTTTTTTTTTTCCTTTTTTTCGGAGCTGGGGACTGAACCCAGGGCCTTGTGCTTGCTAGGCAAGCGCTCTACCGCTGAGCTAAATCCCCAACCCCGATGGCAGTTTTCTTGAAGGTGACAAAGGCCAATTAGTTTCCTTTTCTCCAGTGTTTCAAGGTGACACTCGGTGTGCTGCATAGGATGGGAAGGCTCAGCAGTAGGGCCACTTGGTCTTGGGGTGCACATGGGGATGGTAAGCCCTTTATACCTTTAAAAACCTGGGTACCCTCACCCACCGGATATACTGCTTCCGGTTCATCCTGCAGAACATGATGAAGCCATTAACACACTTTTTCTTCACCTGGCCAGGGCAGGCTTTTCTACTGTCTTTGGGCTTCTCGGGGCCCTGGCTTGCCTGGACCTTCTTCATCTTCTTGCTGGCTACCAGCAGGCCGGAAGACCCCCGGGTAGGTGTCCATGTGTAGTCTCTGTCCTCATCACTTGAGGTCTGCAAGCCCTCAGGATTGGCCTGCTGCAAGACAGAAAGCTGAGCAAGGGAGAAGACCCCTGTCCTCCTTGGGTAGGTGGCCACCCCTCTCACCTCCTCCTGTCCCCACAAGGACTCTGTGTCTGTGGACTCTGAGCTGGAGCCACAGTTGGACAGCACCTTGACATTCTCACTCAGCGACAGGTAGCAGTGGTCCAGTGAGACAGAGGATTGGAAGTTAGGTGGGCCTGTGGGGGCTCCAGAGGATGCTTCCTGGATCAGATGAGGAGGAAAAAGACACTGACGACAGGATATGCAGTACATTAAGAACAGCTTAGGTTAGACACCTTTGTCTGTCTCCACACCCCTGGAAACTTGGGAACCTTGGCTCTAATGTCCCAAGCAAGGGCCTTGTGGCATCATGAGGAAACTGGAGCTAGAGTGCCTTAGCTGGAAGACGCAGGTGCCCCCTCCCATCTGCACAACCGTAACAGCCGCAGCACCAGTCCCAGCTGACTAGTTCTCCTCTCCTGCTCCCTCCTATGGCTAAGCTGGAAGCCAAAACAAAGCTGGATGACACCAGTGGGTTCTGTCTTAATGAGACACCATGAGGTCCAAGATGCAACTATCCACTGTGGGTAAACTCCACGCTCAAGGAACTGAGACTTATTTGCCCAGGTAAATTGGTACACTCCTGTAATCCAAGCTTTCTGAAGGCTGAGGCAGGAGGATTGAGTTTGATGCCAGCCTGGGATCCAAGAAACCCTGTGTCAAACATATGGACACTGAGTAAACCATGGAAGGTGAGAGAACCCTCCACCCCAGTCCCCTGCCCCCACCCCACACATCCCAGCCCCCTGCCCATGCCCCTGCCCCTTTCCCCACCCCACTCTTCTTGAGGAGTAGCTGTGATCTTAGGTAGGCCTTTCCCAGGGCCCTCATGGGCAACAATGAGCTCAAAGGTGGCTGGTGAGGACAGAGGTGGTAACTCTGGGAAAGATGAAGGTGTGGGGTGCACAGTGAGGGAGACAAACCAGGAAGACAGAGCCTACCTTCTCTTGTGGGCCCTCCACTTCACAGGCAGCAGGCGAAGACTCCAAAAGACCTGTGAGCAGAACACTGGCAGGACTAGGCTTTCTGACTGCACCCCAGATAGCCCAGCCATGTTTTTCCACTTTCTCCCCTTTGGGATCTCCTAGCCTGTGTCCGAGTCTCACTCATAGGTCAGCTGAGGGCACAGTGACAGCTTTCTAGAGCCTCCCCCTCACTACATGGCCTAGTAGTCCCTGTGTTGTGAGGAGCTGTAGGCCCCTCTAGGCCCTCTGGGAATCCACTGGGTTCAACTCAGGCCCAAGTATTTTTGGTGGGTGGGTGTCCCATGTTTTGTGAATGAATGAGGCTCCTCCCACTCCAGTAGCCCACCTTCAGTCAGAAAGTAGGTACCATCCTCCAGGACATGATCCGGCAGGATTTTGCTTGGGGAGCTGAAGAGGGAAGAGCTGACTCCTAAGATCTCATTCAGGTAGTTTGCCACATGCCAGGTATTGATCTGGGAAGACCCCAAAGCCAGTGGGCTCCCTGCAAAGGATCATGGCACTCAGGTATGCGGTCAACCCCCAATACAGCAGCAAGCTTTGAAGAGACAGTGTCAGACAGTGGGGAGAGAAGACTGCCATTTGGAGTTGAGGTGGTATAGGAAATTAAAAGGCACATTGCCTGGCAACACATCAACAAAAAGGAAAGACCATCACAGTATGCCAGGGCCAGCAGACTGACCATAGTGATCCATCGCTCTGTGTTTAAAAGGTTCTGCAGTGGCTGGCTCGTGGGGAAGCAGGGATTGATTAGCAATGCCCGGCAAAGCAACTAGGGGCAAAATGATGCTAGGCATAGTGTTTTCCATCCCTGTGCTTAGCAGATCCCCTGCCTTCTTCCTGCTTTTCCTGCCATAGAATTCCTCTGTGAGGAAAGTTCAGAAGGCTCAAAGCCTACAAGGAGAGGACTTGTAATCACCATTGGGGCTGTCCTCGGAGGTCCAAACAGGAAGCCAGGGGTCAGTGTCTGGGGCTTCTTTGTCTGCCTCACTGGAAGTACACAAGAATAGCTTCTGCCTGCAAGAATTGGAATCAGAGGAAGACACAGAGCCCTGGACTGAGCTCACATGGCTAAGTGCATGGAACGCCAGGGAATTCAATCAGCTAGGCATCTGCCCCCAAGGAGCTTCAAGTCTTGTGTGGAAAAATGAGCTGGTAAAAAGATCCTGATAGCAGAAGGGACCCCATGCGGGAGATTCTAGGGAAGACAAGAGGGCAACTAGGAGAGAGAGAGAGTGATCAGAGAAGCAGACACTCCAAGCAGAGGGACAAGGGCAGCACGCTGCTCAGAGCAGGTTGTGTGGGGACTGGGGAACATTTAGGTTGTTCAGTGGAAGGTTGGTAGTAAAGCAAAAGAGGGTTCTCATGGTGAGAGAGGGTCACATTCTCCAATGCCAAGGAAGAGGTTTGGGCTCTACCTTGGGTCAGGGGCTTTCAAGCCCCACTGATCAGTCAAAGTCTGTATTGGAGATGAACTCAATGGGTGAGAACATGCTGGGAGGGAAAGAGAGGCATGGAAGAGCAGCAGGTGACAACAACCAGTTTAAAAGCTGGGAAGCCAGACCTTTCTGGGAGCCTGCACCAGCCAGCATGCAGCTGGGCTCAGAGTGCCATTCAGGGAACCCTGGCCGAGAATGTAAAGCCATTTCTCACAGTCTGCTGATACAGCCCCAGACACTGACACCTGGGGATTCCTTACCTGACACAGGGCTGTGCCCTGGTGAGGAAATAGGACCTCTGAACCTTGATGTCAGCATTGGGCTCTCCATCCTGGACTTCTACAGCATGATCACCTAGAGGAGGGTGTCAGAGGAAGGTAATTATGCCTGAATATGGGCCAGATGCCAGGGCTCCAAGACATGGGGAAGAAGAGGAACCGGGCATGGTGCCTGGGTGAAGCTAGAGTGCATGAGTCACCCCAACATTGACTCATACCTCTATCAGAAGCTGCCAGCAGATCAGATCTTTAACATGGAATAACAATGCCATGACATCAATGACGGCACACAAGAGTCCTGGCCCTGTCCCCATCCCTGTAAGTCCTTTACTGATGTACAGCACCGTTAGGCCAATGGCTTAGCCAGTCACTGCCATGTGAACTGGCATGTCTAGCCCCAAATCACAAGATGCCACTTCTGGGACCAGGGTATTCTAATACCCCAGCAAGTCTGGATGGCCCTGGAAAAGTGGGGAATTCCATCGCTGGAATGAGAATTTAGTCACTACTGTGTCACCAGCACCAATAGTTCATGGCCTGGCCTAGAGTGGGTACATGAACAACAGGGAAGCATGAAGGAGGAGAGGAACTGGGCACTTGGCAGCCTTAGAGTGAGTTTGAGGCCTGGACTTACACTCCTGCCTGCTCTCCTATCCTTTTGAGGTATTTCAACCCCTTCTCACCTCTGATACAGTGACAGGGCCAAGGGACAGTCTGGCTTCTTCAGAGAAGCCCAGTAAGCATATGCTGCCTCGTGACAGATTTGAGACTTGAGGTGTATACACAAAGGTAACCCCAATCTTGTCCCTCTTACAGCGACTGACACAAGGAAGGAAAGCTGGGAATGAAAGCCCCATGATGTGAGAGGCAGTGTCACCTCATTGTCACCCCATTTGGTGATGTATGCCTAGGTGATAAACCTGCCCAGAGCAGTCTGTGAAAGAGCACAGATACACACATCTGTGTACACACATGGGAGGAGCAGACAAAGAATACATGCAAAAAAAGGAGCTTCCTTCTAAGGAAAGGCACCAACTTGTGATGTCATAGGCAACGATGTTCTGAGCCATGTCCAAGAACACCAGCTGGGCCCCTTGTTCGTCCCCTTCAGACACGGGCGGTGCAGTTGTGGGGCAGGTGCTAGGGCTGAGGTCTCCCAGATAGGTGACACCTTCCTCATTTTCTTCCTTTAGGCCTGGGTGTATGGCTGGGTATACGGCGATGGGATTTTCAGATTGGTCCAGAGCTAGAGAACGTCGAGGCTTACAGGGCCAGGCGGGGCGCTCTGAGAGAATAGAGACAGGAGTCAGGGGGCCTGGTAAAGGAACTGCAATGCCTCAGAATCTGGCTCAGGCAGGGAATTATTCTGCTCTGGGATGACATATTCCAGAGCACTGCTTGTCCTGGTGCTCCCAGCATCCCAGGTGTGCCCAGCTCTTTGAATAGAGCTCACTGAGCCAACTCTGTGTACACAACTCTGAGCTTTAACTGCAGAACACACAGTTGGCGTGACTTGTCACACCAGGCCAATGGGTGCGTGCCACACACTTAGGAATTTCTAAGCACCTCAAATCATTGCAGTGTATAGTTGTGACTAGAGACCAGTGCTTAGGCAGGTCATAGCCCCATTTCACAGGTATGGGCACTGACGGCCTCGAGGGGTTGGGAAGTGAGGGTGCGCTGAGGCTGGGATAGAGCCAGGACTCTCAGCCTCTACACCCCGATCTTGCTACCCCCCACCTCCGAATGCCCTAGCTCAAGGAAAATAAATGATGACAGCAGCATCCTACTTGGGCCTTGTCAGTGCTTCTGATATAAGTACTGCTTGGCAGAATCTGCTCAGGCATTTCTGTAACCTTGAGAGGGGCTGGGAGCGGACTCAGGCATAGATTGGCAGGGTCTGACCCTGTGTGTTTCTGGAGAAGGAGACTACTCTGTGACAGCGGCTGTAACAGCAGTTCCTTGTGCTTCCAGAGGCCACACATACCTGACACTTGGGTAAACTTCTTCTTCCGAGGTTTTGAACAGTTGCTCCAAAGGCCTGAATTCTGAGAGCTGCAGGGGGTGGAGTGTTGCTGCTCTGTCTGGCCAGCAGATGGGTTCACACCCGGCCCTGGGAGCAGAAAGGGCACAGATCAGACCCCACTCCTGCTCTTGCATATCCTCCTCCTCCTCCTCCCAGACAAGGCTTTTCTACCCTGGGTGGGAAGGAAGGTTTTCAGGCAGACTTTACCAACGAGGAAACTGAGGTCTACTGCTGCACAGCTAAGAAGTCAAAGGATGGGGCAGGCGGCACTTAGGGGGCTAAGGCAGAAAAGTTACTGCAAGTTTGACACCAGTCTGGGCTATATAGTAGGACTCTGCCTCAAAAATAAAATAAAATAAAATAAAATAAGGAAAAAATAAAAACAAAAACAAATTAACGTGCAGGATACTCCAGGTTGACTCTTCTAATACTTCTCATGTCCACCCCTCCGTTCTGCCCTACAGACCTCATTGCTGCTCTAACCTCTGTGCCCGCAGCGTCTTCCCGTCGGAGTGTTTCACACCAGTCACTGTACAGTGCTGGGTGGCTGGGTGCTGCAGCTCCCATGTTGTTTGTATTAACATGTCTGACTCCCATGACATACACAGAAGGAAAGTGCTGGTGGGGTCTCAAATTACAGATTTCAGGACTGAAGCCCGAGAGGCTATGGTCACAGCAGAGTCTGAATCGGGATGTGGCTTGTGTGCATCAACCCACACAGTGCAGCATCTCCTCCAGTCATGTCTGCTGCTTGACTGCCCCTAAACACTCTCCGTCTCCTCACACCCACATGCTCTTGTTCAGGGTGGTTCTGCAGTCTGGCAGGGTTCCCTTATGCTGTCCTTGAAGGCCAACTTTCCTCCTCCAAACCACGAAACACAGTGTCTGTATTTTGCTTTGTTTCATTGAGACTGGGTCTTGCTCTGTAGGTTAGACTGGGCGGGAAATCATTGTGTAGCCTATGCTGACCTTGAACTCCATGCAGTCTTCCCGCCCCAGCTTCTGAATGCTGAAGTAACGGGTGTGAGCCGTTACCTCTGGTTCTCCTACAACACCTCTCTGTGGTACACCTCTCTGATGTAGTTCCCTTCCCCAGGAAAGGGGAGATAGCCAATTGGTTTCCCTAACAGTCAGGAAAATGTGCTCTAAAGGCATTGGAGGTGGAACTGCTTACCCACAAATCCGTCTTTGCCATTGCTGCTGTGGAGCTGGAGCAAGGCCTTGGTCATGTCGATGTTTCTCTGGAGGTACTGGATGTAGTGCAGGATGCGCAGCAGGATCTCCTTCTGCACAGAGACAGGGTTGAGAGTGGGGCACATTGCCCACCTGTCATCCCCACTCCTCCAGAGGCAGAGGTGGCAAGGATCATGCCCCAGGCTAGGATGCATTCTGTAACCCTGGCTTGCCCCATGGTCAGGGCCCAGGAGGCTCCTGGGGAACAGAGCCAGGAAGTCTGAAACCCCACTGCACACAGAGCCATCAGCGCAGCCTCTGGCAGAGCTGCCTTCACCTGCTCTGCAGTCTAGCCCTTAGCTTGCCCTAGAGCCAGCTGAAGACTGAGGCTGAACACAATGGGGTTGGCTAGAGATCAGGGTCGCTGGCCTCCAGATCCCAGCTATTAGCATATACTGTTCGCCTCTGGCCTTTTGCTTCTTCTTAATTCCCTATCTGGCCCTCCTCTTCTCCCCATAAGCCCCCTCACCTGCCCACACCTCCTCTGAGCTTCAGCATGGCCACCTCCACTTTTGACTATCTGGGCCTTGCTGGGTCAACTTCCAAAATGCCAGCACTCTGAAACACTCTCGACTTCTTTCCACCTCCACATTTTCCACACTGCTTTCCGTTATCTGTTGCCATGTTATTCTCCCCCTTTGACCTTGAGCCAGTTGAATCGTGACTTTGGCTAACTCATTCCTGTATTTCTAAGGCAGAGGATGTAGAGGTGGCTCGGCCAGGGGCTTAAGGAAGATTTCTCACAGCGCCCAACAGGGTGCTCCTGGCCAGTGCCAGACATCACCCACACCACTACCTCCACTAAATACTTCCTGAGCTACTGGAGACACAAAGCTAGAAGCAGTACAGGCAATGTGCCTTCATGGACACAAAGTCCAGCAAGGACAATGGACACTAAATAACTCAAAGAAATCATTCCAAATTATCAGCCAGTCATTTTTGTAGCACACCTGTAATCGGTACCCAGGAAGGTAACACAGGAAAATTGTAAATTCTAGGACAATACTGGCTATGTACCAAAACCCCATATAAAGAGAGAGAGTCAAAAGACAGACTGAGAGAGAATAATTTTTGACACCTCCCCAAGACAAGCACACAGTTTTTTAAAAGACTTAGTCGATGTTTGAATCAGATTGTCTTCAAGGGGGTCTTAAGGAATCGGAAGAGAAGAAAGGAAAGCTGTCAGGAGCACTGAGCAGTTGCCTTTCCTAGATTGGCATGTCTAACCCCAGGCTTGGAACAAAGTTACAATGAAGCCTCTGTGGCTGTGAAGAGATACATATAATTGCTCCATGCAAAGGTGGTTAGATTCCCATCCCTGATTTCAAAGTAGAAGGCTGTTTTGGTTTGGTTTGGTTTGGTTTAGAGAAAAGGTCTCACTGTACCTCAGGCTGGCCTGTAGCTGGTGATCCTCCTGCCCCAGCCTCCCAAGTGCTGGAATTACAGACATGAGCTCCATACCCAGCTAGAAGGCTCCGACTTGATGCTTTAGGAACCTGACCTGGCAGCTACAACTGGAAGGTGTAACCTAGAGACCATCTCAAGTTCTAATACTTAAAACTGTTGCAACAGAGAGATTTGGGTCAACAGTCAGGCTGAACACAGAGCGACAGTGGGAGACCACTTCCCCTTGGGTATTTATGAACAATCTGTTCCCTCAGGAATTTCTTCCTTTTTGTTCTGTTTTTTAAAAATGCATGGATTTGGGGGGATTTGGCTCAGTGGTAGAGCGCTTGCCTAGCAAGTGCAAGGCCCTGGATTCGGTCCCCAGCTCCGGGAAAAAAAAAAAAAAGAAAGAAAAGAAAAGAAAAAATGCATGGATTTTTATTGTTGTATTGTCTTTGAACAGGATCTCACTATGTAGCTCTGGCTGTCTCTGTAGACCAGGCTAGCTTTGAACTCAAAGAGATTCACCTGCCTCTGCCTTTGACTGTTGGGATGAAAGGTATACATTGTCACACCCAGCCTTCTTCATGAATTTCTTTTTTTTTAATGTTTATGTATTTTTTATGTAGTGAATACACTGTAGCTATCTTCAGACACACCAGAAAAGGGCATCAGATCCCATTACAGATGGTTGTGAGCCACCATGTGGTTGCTGGGAATTGAACTCAGGACCTCTGGAAGAGCAGTCAGTGCTCTTAACCGCTGAGCCATCTCTCCAGCCCTCATGAATTTCTTAAACTGAAAGGTGAGCATCTCCAAGGCTCAGTCAGTCCAGCAGGTAAGAACAGTTCCCAGAACTGACATGGGGCTTATAACTCCCTGGATCTGACACCCTCTTCTGACCTTACAGACACCAGGCATGCACACGGTGTACATGTGTGCATTCAGGCAAACATTTAAACACATAAAATAGACAGATATAATTTTTTAAGCGAGCATGTTGCTAGATGTGGAGATGCACACCTTTAATCCCAGCAGTAGGAGGCAGAAGCAAACAGATCTCTCTGAGTTCCAGGACAGCCAGGGCTACACAGAGAAACCCTGTCTCAAAAACAAAAGCAATTATTTTTCTTTTTAATTTGTTTGAGACAGGTCTACTATATAATCCTGTCCTGAAACTCACTCTAGACCAGGCTGGTCTTGAACTCAGAGATCTGCCTGCCTCAGAGATTCTGCCTCCCTAGACAGTCCTAAAGATAATTCCAAAGGAGGTGGACATCTTGTAGTGATGAAATACTAGACTCATCCCTTGAGGGCAGGAACTGTGTCCTTCTCTTCTCTGGCTTCCCAGAATCCTATGACATCACCTATGCATACCAAATATACAAATGCTTGAGGACATGGAAAAATTTCCCCATAGTCAGCATCCCAGTTCCAAAGGCAGCCACATCCTAGTCCCATGTCTATGAATAGGCTGCCTTATTTGGAAGGGAACTTTACAGATGTCACTGAGTTAAGGACCTGGAGGTGGAGAGATTACTTGAGTTATCCACATGAGCCCAAGGTAATCATGATGATGTTTGTAAGCAAGATGGAGACAAGAGGGTCAACAGTGGAGAAGACCATATGAGAACAGAGTAGAATAGACCTTCCTGATGGTCTTCAATGAGTGTGAGACCTTTGAAAGATGTCAAAGGAAAAGATAAGGTGTTCTCTCCTGACGGGGCGGGGGGGGGGGGGAAGAGGCTGTTTGTCTCTCTGAAACCAGGGTCTTGTGTATCTAAGGCAAGTGCACTACCACTGAGCTACCATCCCCAGTCCTCTGTTTACATTTTTAGTTTGAAACAAGGCTTTTGCCCATGCTGTTTTAAACTCACTCTGTAGCCTAGGCAGGCTTTGCACTTCAATTCTCCTGCCTCAGCTTCCCAAATGCTAGAACGAAGTGCATGTACCACTAGGCCACACTTTTTGCCTTCCCTTTACACCTTTTTATCTTTCCTCTAGAGCCATGCACAGGCCAGGCAAGAGCACTGTTGCTAAACTACATGCAGGGCATCACTTCTGTCTTGTAGTATCACTTGGGAGCAGGAGTAATCTTTGCTGTTTTTAACAACCGAGAAACCCCGGGCTGAACAAGACAGAAGAGTCTCAGGTTGCAGCTGTGAGGGCTCCAGCTCTGCTGAGTGACCTCTGCCTCTACTTTTTTCCACCCCAGTTCCCTTTGCCTCTTTCCTGTGTGTATGTGCATGCTCATGTGGGTGTGCACATACATGTAGAGGTCAGAGGTCAGCTTCAGTATCATTCCTAAGGGGTTTGGAGACAAAACAAATTGTGGGTTTGTTTTGGTTTTAAAACAGGTTCTCTCAATGTAAACTGAGCTCACTGGCAAATTTAGGCTAGATTGGCTAACCATTACAAGTATGTACTAAGACACCTACCTCATGACACATGGCTTTCTGTGGGTTCTGGGATGGGAACTCAGGTACCCATGCTTTTATAACAAGTTCTGACTGAAGAGTCTCCAGCCTCTGCTCTACCCACCCCACCTCTTATCCTGAAAGAATCGCACAGGGCTGTGGGTGTAGGTCAGTGGTAAAGCACTTGCTGACCCTGGGTGAGGAACTTGGCTTCTAAAAAACGATTCTCATGGGATCACGGGCTCCCAGAAATTCCTGTTCAGAGCATCATGACTACTCCTATTTTCAAGTCCGTCACTGAGAGGTCTGTGTGTATTTCCTGGGAGAGGCCCCCACTCACCGCTCTGACACCCTGCCTCCCACCCGACTCCTCTCCTTCAGTCCCCTCACCTTGGTGTACTTCTTGTTTCTGGTCTTCATGGTCACAGGGATCATCATGGCCAGTTCTCGAAGTTTCTTCGTGTGGTTTTTCTTATCCTTCCTGTTTGGGGATAAGAGCCAATTTTGGTTAAGACATCTAGAATTACACCGAGTTTCTTTGGAGACAAGGTGATCATACTGCCTCAGCCTCTCGAATGCTAAGATTACAGGCATGAGCCACCACATCTACCTTTTAAGGTGTACCACCTGCCCCAAACCTTCAGTCTCATGTCAAGACTGTCCTCTACCTCGATTCTGAGACAGGCAAGACAGGGTCTCAGGCATCATCAGAACCTATAACCCTATTTTCCTTGGACCAATGAGTTCCCAAATCTTGCCCATCTCCCACCTCCCTCCAGCTTTTCTTTTCTTTTTTTTTTTTTTCTTTTTTTCGGAGCTGGGGACTGAACCCAGGGCCTTGTGTTTGCTAGGGAAGCGCTCTACCACTGAGCTAAATTCCCAAACCCCCTCCAGCTTTTCTTAAACCCATAATCCCTGCATGGCTGTCTTCACCCCCTTCCAAGGCTCTCAGCCTCCCACCTGGCCTCCTGCATCCATGTTCTCTGAGGCAGCAGCTTTCCTGAAACATAAATCTGATCTTGCCGCCCCCTTGTTTCACACAATGGTATGAATGGTCATACCATTGGGGTGAAGCAATTTTCTTTTTTCTTTTTGAGATGGGATCTTGCTATGTAGCCCAAGAGGGACTCAAACTCAGCAATCCTCCTGGTTTAGTCTTCCAAGGACTGGGATTACAAGTGTGCACTGTAATCTTGGGAAGGCCAAGTTTAAAGTCTCTGTGTGGCTCATAGTACCCCACCTTTCCTGACTTTTCCATACTCACTGAGCATCACTACACACGGCAGGTGAGACTGATGCCCCTGTAGTCTCTCACTGTATCCAATGGGCTGTGGCACTCTGGAAAGTCAGTGTGTGCTTGCTAAAGACCTCTCAAAAGTTGATTTGTGATAGCCGAATGCATAATTCATGAGATACACACAATAGAACATGCACAGCTCCACCCTTACCCCACCTGGTGGAACCATAAAGATGAGGACATCCTCTCCCACATTACACACCACCCCATTGCTTCCATGGTTCCTGTGAGTGACCTAGACCTGCATTACCGCCAATCCTCCTCAGGGTTTTCAGTTGTTAGCTCTTGTACCCTACTTCCCCCAAAATGGCCTACCCTGTCCACACCAAAACAACCCTTCCATTGCAGGTGCAGGTTTAGCTCCACTCAGCAGTGATGCACCAGTGTCTCCCCGCCTGGCCCCTGGGCCTGGTGCCTCACATGGAAGGAAGAGTTTCTCCAGTCCCTGACTCTGAGGAGATAAGATTCTGTGTGGGAGGCACACCCATTTTCCTAACCAAACTCCAGATTTTTAGAAGAATCTCTCTGGACTGGGAGTGTGACTCAGTGGTCCTATAACTCACCAATGAGGACTGGGCATGGTGGCAGGTCTTTTAGTCCCAGCATTTGGGAGGTGGTGGCAGGAGGATGGGTTTAGCCATCCTAAATTACACAGGGATTTTGCAGCTAGCTGGGCTACATGAGACCCCGTCTCAAAAAATATCTGCCCCCCCCAAAAAAACCCCAAAGGATTCAGCAGTGAGAGGCTAAGACTCACTAGAGTACTTGCCCAGCCTGCCTGAGGATTCCAAACACTGAAGAAAAAAAAGAAAAAGAAAAGAAAAGGAGGGCTGGGGCTGGAGAGATGGCTCAGCAGTTAAGAGCACGCGACTGCTCTTCCAGAGGTCATAAGTTCAATTCCCAGCAACCACATGGTGGCTCACAACCATTGTAATGGGATCTGATGCCCTCTTCTGGTGTGTCTGAAGACAGCTACAGTGTAGTTACATATAATAAATGAATAAATCTAAAAAAAAAAAAAAAAGAAAGAAAGAAGGAAAGAAAGAAAGAAAAGGAGGACTGGAGAGATGGCTCAGCAGTTAAGGGCACCGACTGCTCCTCCAGAGGTCCTGAGTTCAATTCTCAGCAACCATATGGTGGTTCACAACCATCTGTAAAGTGGACCCGATGCCCTCGTCTGGTGTATCTAAAGATAGTGACAGTGTGCTCACATATATGAAATAAATAAATAAATCTTTAAAAATTTTTTTTTATTAAAAAAAAGGAAAGGGACAATAATGGGGGTGGGAGCAAACAAGAGTTTGAAAATGGCCACTGTGTGAAGGTACTTGTGGGCAGCCTGATGACCTGAGTTCAATCTCTGGAACCTACATAGTAAGTAGGAAAGGACTGACTCCGGCACACATAATGCCATATCCACCCTCCCTTGCCGTAGAATAAGTAAGCAAATGCTGGAAGCATCTTTCTCACACACCCCCCATTCAGCAATTAGCTAGCAAGAATCCAGTCTGTGGTTGGAGTTGTGGACAAGAGCATAAAGAACAAGCAGTTCTTCAGCAACTGAGGGTATAGTCGGAGACAAGGTCCTCAACCACAGCGAAAACATAGAGCATCTAGGACCACCATGAGCTAAATAATGTTTGAGGAGACACGACAAATAAAAATGTGGGGTCACTTGTTTAATAAAAGCTTCATGATGAAGAAAGCAGAGCATTAAACTTATCATTTATCTCTTTATATTCTGAGTGTGTGTGTGTGTGTGTGTGTGTGTGTGTGTGTGTGTGTGCATATACAGATATACAGACAGGTGTACATATACAGACACATACACAAGCACCCACGCACATATGCATGCAGCATGTGCTAGAAGTTGACATCAGGTGTCCTCCTCAGTCAATCTCCAGGTTAGTTGTTGAGACAGGGTCTCTCACTGAACCGAAAACTCACATATACAGCTAAACTGGCTGGCCTAACCTCAAGGATCCTAGCTCCATCTCCCCAGCATTTGTTTGTATCTTGGGGGTACTGGAGATCTAATCTCAGGTCCTCAACCTTGCACATCAAGAACTGTACTGATCTAGCTACCACCTACCCCATCGCTGACATTTTAAACCTAGGCCTGCTGTGGATAAGTGTACAAGTCAGACAGCCATCAGGTCCGTGCTAATGAGGGTAAAGGAGAGGCGTTGCTTGGTTATAGATGCTTTGAAGTCTGTAGCAGGCTTTGGCCTACAAAATGAGTGACTTGTTACCTGGAACTACAGTCTAACCAATGAAGTCTTTCCTCAGGATCTAAATCTAGACAGAACCTAGTCTAGAGGCTAAGAGCTACAATGAACTCATACAAATAAAAAAGAAATAAATCTTTAAAAAAAAAAGACCCTTACCCAAGATGCAATCCACGGACCACAGGAAGCTCAAGAAGAAGGATGACCAAAATGTGGGGGGAAAATATCCATAGGAGGGGATATGGAAACAAAGTTTAGAGCAGCGACCCAAGGAATGGGCATTCAGAGCCTGACCCACATGTGGCATATATATATATATATATATATATATATATATATATATATCCACCAAACTAGATAAGATTGATGAAGCTAAAAAAAAAAAACGCATGCTGAAAGGGACCGGATATAGATCTCTCCTGAGAGACACACCCAGAGCATGTCCAATACAGAGGTCAGTGCTAGCAGCAAACCACCGAACTGAGAACACGACCCCCTTGGGGGGAATTAGAGGAAGGATTGAAAGAGTTGAAGGAGCTTGCAACCCCATAAGAACAACAACGCCAACCAACCAGAGCTTCCAGGGACTAAACCACTACCGAAAGTCTATACATGGACTGACCCAGGGCTCCAACTGCATATGTAGCAGAGAATAGCCTTGTTGGGGCACCAGTGGAAGGGGAAACCCTTGGTCCTGCCAAGGTTGGACCCCCCCAGTGCAGGGGAATATGGGGGGGGGCAGTAAGGGGGATGTTTGGGGGGAATACCCATATCAGAGAGGGAGAGGAGAGAGGATGGTGGCTTATGGACAGGAAACTGGGAAGGGGAATAACATTTGAAATGTAAGTAAAGAAATATATCTAATAAAAATTGTTTTTTTTAAAAAAAAGACCCATGGAAAGAATTTAATGGGCTTCCTGCAGCAGACAGCATCCTTAGTTTACCTCTTCAAAATGTTTGTGCACACGGAAACCACTCACATCTGAATGGACGAATGCCGAGAAAAGTGTCATAAACTAGATTCCAAGTTACCTCTTCACTGAATACAGTTTTTGAGGGGTGTTGCCATTAGACACACTGTGCTACCTAGGCTGGCCTCCAATTCCTGGGCTCACATGATCCAGCCTCTGCCTCTCCAGTAGCTGAGACTGCTGCTGAGTTCAGGATCATCACTATCATCCTAGCTAACCCTGAACTATTTTCTTTTTTTAAAGAGGGTCTCATATAGATAACCCAGGTTAGCTTTGGGTTTCTCTATGTATGAAGCTAGCCTTGAACTTCAACTATCTATCTATCTATCTATCTATCTATCTATCTATCTATCTATCCATCCATCCATCCATCTTTTTCAGTGTCGAATAGAGTTTATTTAGGGAATGGGGAGGAGGGGAGTTGAGGGGTAGTAGAGACAGAGAAAAGGCAGAGAGAGAGAGAGAGAGAGAGAGAGAGAGAGAGAGAGAGAGAGAGAGAGAGAGAGAGAGAGAGAGAGAGAATAAAGAATAGAGGCCTGTGTAAAGGAGTAGAGGAGGCTGGCCATGAGGACATGGAGAGGGGGGGAGGGGAATGAGGAGAGAGGGGACAGAGGGGTAGAGGGTAAGAGAGCAAGAGAAGAGCAAGAACAAGAACTATCTATTTTTGAGACAAAGTTTCTTTGTGTAGTCTGACTGCCCTGGAACTCACTGTGTAGACCAGTCTGGACTTGAACTCAGAGATCCACCTGCCTCTAGCTCCTGAGTGCTGGAGTTAAAGTTGTATATCGCTATACCTAGCGCAAGATATTATTCTTTTTAAAAAGTATTACATTTTATTTATTTTTATATATACGTATGTTTTTCCTGCATGCATGTATGTGCATAGCCTCAGAGGTCAGAAGTGGGAGTGGAGTCCCTTAGAACTAGAGTTATGATGGTTTTAAGCCACTGAACCTGGGTCCTCTGCAAGAACAGAGGGCACTCCTAACCACTGAGCTATCTTTTCAGCCCTGGGATTTTATTTATTTATTTTATTTTATTTTATTTTGGTTCTTTTTTTTTTTTTTTTTGAGCTGGGGACCGAACCCAGGGCCTTGCGCTTCCCTAGGCAAGCGCCTACCACTGAGCTAAATCCCCAACCACCTGGGATTTTATTTTTAAAGAAAAACTAGTGCTTGCCTAGCACACACAGATCTTTGTTTCAATTCTTAATACTGCATACAACAGATAACTATAATAAATAAATTCCCCAAAACTTTGTCTGGCCCTGTTATTACTTATGTTTGTGTGTAAATGCAAGAGTGTGTAGAGGCCTGAGGTCCTCCTGAACCACTCCCCATCTATGTTTTAAGAAAGTTTCTTTCTCAGCTTGGAGCTCATTGATTTAGCTAGATTGACTGGCCAGTAAGACCTAAGACTCCTCCTGTCTCCAGCCTCATCTCGTGCTGGGATTACAGACATGTAGTATGAACGCCTGCTGCTTCCTGCTGGCCGGGGATTAAACTCCTACACCAATGCTTTGAATGACAAGCACTTTGCCCACTGAACTATCTTCCTGATCCCATGTATTTACCTACTTGCATGGTTTGCCCCTGCAATCCCAGCACTTGAGAGTGTGTCTGTGGCAGGGGGGTTGCATGAGTCTAAAGCCAACCCAGAATGGAGCAAAACCTTATCTTGAGAAAACTGGAAAAACTGGAAAAAAAAAAAAAGGCTCTGTGGGGTGATCAAGCAGGCAGCAGATGGACCTGAGTGGCTGGGAGTCATCTTGCCCTCTCTGAGGAGTCTGTTTGATAAGGGAGATAAGATAAGTCAGGGTAGCAACACTTCAACCCTTGCCTGCCTGGGACCAAGCCATACCCTGATATCCCTGAATTTTTGTTTAAATGATCCAACAAGTGCTTTATTAGTATAAGTTAGTTTTAGCTAGGCTTCTACCCATCGAAACCAAGAGCCTACTATTAGAAAGTTTCCTCATCTAGAAAGGGGGAAACAAGAGACTGAACTGTGGATCACAAAGGTTCTAAGGAGCAATAGGCTGCAGGACACATGAATTTTCATTTTCTTCATGATGTTCCTTCTGAGTGCAGTACCCGCACAGAGGACCACAGCAAAGGAGATGCTTAAATTGCAATGTTAACAAATGGATAAGGAGGGGTATATGGACATCCATTAAGGGGAAGATAGTAAGATGAACTTTGAATGTTTTAAGTTTGTCCAAACTGAATGGATGGAGAGGGAGTCCAATCCAATCCTCAATCTGCTGTATGAATCCTCCCTTGCAGATTCCTAGAGCTGAGGATATAGCTCAATGGTAGAGGGTTGCCCATCATGCATGTGGCCCTGAAGGCCATTTCAATATCATTTCAATATCCCCTGCCCCCAATAGAGATGATTCCTAACAATTGGTGTCCCAAGGATGAATGAATACACACTGTGAATGAAAGAACAGAAGAAAGCACATTTAAGAACCTCAGAATTAGAGGGGCTAGAGAGATGGCTCAGCCATTAAGAACACTTGCTGCTCTTACAGAGGATCCAGGTTGTAATCCCAGCACCCAAAGGTGGTTCACGCTTTGTAACTCCAATTCCAGGAGGATCTGGTGCCCTCTTCTGGCCTCCACAGGCACTGCATGAACTTGGTGCATGCACAGACATACATTCAAACAAAACATGGACACACATAAAACTAAAAAATAAAGAAAAAGTCAGAATGGGAGATGTGAATGCAGTATAGTTAGCATTTGAACATCAGGAGGCACTGGGTTCATACCCAGCACTCAAACAAACAAACCAACAAACCAACAAACCAACAAAACCCAAAGCATATTAGAGCCTGAAATCACCTCAGAACCTTCTCTGGAACTGACAGGAATATTTCCACCCACTTTCTTCCGGATGGCTGTAATGGTCATTAGATACAATCGAAGAACTAAACAAACAGTCTGGAAACAGTGTTTAGTAACATCTTGTTACTATTGTTTTGAGTGGCTGGCGCTTTACTGAAACTAGAATACAATTACCTGTCAGTAGAACTCGGAGAACTAGCTCTGAGCTGATCAGAGAAACGCGAGAATTTGTCGGAACCCAACATCTGCAAAGGGGGAAAAGAATTATTAGTGACCCTTGGGACTCCAAAGTGAACTAGCCAAAAAATTTACGATCTTCCCCACCCCCATGGTACATATTAAAAAGCACCTAGAGTTCCTAAAATAGGACATAACTATGGGTTCAGGAACCTAAATTAAAACCCTAAACTCTAAACAGAAAATCACAAATCTCAAATGGTAAATTCGAGCTCCTTAAATTTGGACCAAAATCAGCAAGTTTCCAGACATTGATCTCAGGATTCAGATATTAACTGGATGCCAAAGGCTGAAAAACAGACTGTCTAGTTTGAAAAGTGTGGGGTGAGACCTCTAGAAAAGGGATATGGGGGTGTGTGAGACAGGGTCTCTCTGTATAGCTCTGGCTGTCCTAGAATTCACTATGTAGATCAGGCTGCACTTGAACTCACAGAGATTCACCTGGTCCTGCCTCTCCAGTGCTGGAATTAAAGAGCTGTGTCCCCATACCCAACTAGATGATGATATTACTAGACGGAAACTGACTTTAAATATTCCATGTGAGGGCTGAAGAGATGGCTCAACAGTTAAGGACACTGACTGCTCTTCCAGAGGTCCTGAGTTCAATTCCTAGTAACCACATAGTGGATCACAACCATCTGTAATGAGATCTGATGCCCCCTTCTGATGTGTCTGAGTACAGCTACAGTGTACTCACATACATAAAATAAATCAATAAATAAAAGAAATACCGAGTGAGAACCGGGCATGGTAGCTCATGCCTTTAATTCCAGCACTCCAGAGGCAAAGGCAGGTAGAACTCTGAATTCAAGGCTATCCTGGTCTACAGAGTGAGTATTAAGACAGCCAAGGTTACATAACATAGAGAAATCCTGTCTTAAAAACAAACAAACAAACAAAAAAGATGGCTTAGCAATTAAGAGTACTGGCTGCTCTTCCAGAGATTCCAGGTTCAATTCCCAGCACCCATATCACAGCTCACAACAGTCTGTAGCTACAATTCCACAAAATCTGGCACCTTCACAAACATACATGCAGGCAAAATACCAATCCACATAAAATAAATCTTTCTTTAAAAAGTCTGAAGTGAGAGCTGGAGAGATGGCTCTAGGTTAAAAGCACTAGCTGCTTTCCCAGGGAACTTGGACTTGATTCCTAGCACTTACACGGTGGCTCACAATTGGCTCTAACTCAAGTTGCAGGGAATTGATGCTCTCTTTTCATCTACTCCAGAAACTCCATGCATGTAGTACACATACATATATGCAGGCAAAACACTCACATATAAAATAACTTCAAAAAAAAGAAGAAAGAAAGAAACAAAGAAAGAAACAAAGAAATCCAACCAGGATTGGTGGCCCATGCCTTTAATTTCAGGACTACGGAAGCAGAGGCAGCCAAATTTCTGTGAGTTCCTGGCCAGCCAGGGCTACATAATGAAACCCCATCTCAAAATACAAAAACAAACAAACAAAAAAACTATGCCACCAATAAACAAACAAACAAAATACAAAGTGAAGACCAAATCCCCAAAAGGAGCTTCCTAAACCTATATATACATCCTGAAAATCTAATACTAAAGTACTGGATGTGCAAAATGCTCACTATTGACCCTCAAATAGGATTCTACTCCTAATACCAAAATCACAAACCACAAACTACCACCCTAACCCCCACACGGTCTTGCCTTATACTAGCTCAGGTTTATATAGTCCAGTCTGGACTCCAACTCACAAAAGATTGTATGTGTGAATTATCACAGACAGCTCAGACCACAAATCTTAACATTGAAAAGCCCAAATCCTAATATCCAGGGTACAAACAAACAAACACCACCTCACCCCTCCTAAAATATACGGGGGAGGGGATATCCAAGAGGAGCTTCCCCTTCTCAGAGGAGAAGATGAAGGGAATGGGGGAAGACTACCAGAGGGGTGAGGACTGGGAGGAGAGGATGGTTGATACTGGAATTTAAAGTGAAAAAATAATTTTAAAAAATGTACTTCATGTCCTACAATAAATATCTCAAAACTCTGTCTGTCCCTCAGATCTTCACATTGTGATCTCCTTCTTAGAAAACTTAGATCTCACGCATGCATCCCACTGAGATCTGGAACCCTAAAGTGACATCTATACGCAATGAGTAGAAGGCTTTAAAATTAATTCTCCTTCAGCAAATCCTCCCGGCATGCGCCACCACAACCGGAGATAAAATCCTCAAAGACCCAAACCGTACCTCACCCCGGAATCTACTCCTGCCTCAGTGGTCTCCACTGATACTAAAAAGCCCCAACCCTGTCAAATTAGACCTCTGACCCTCCGAACATTAACTCTGGAACCCCAAACTAAGATTTCCACATCTCCCGCCTTCAGCTTCCAAAAGCCCGCGCCTTGAACCGGAGACCGCACGTCTCCAACGCCACTCAGAACTTTCCAGAAGCCCAGCCTGGATTCCCTCAAACCTCTCTGGAGCTCTGTGGCCCTGCTCCATCCATTCTAAAGCTCCCTAGGAGGTCACAGCCGCAGGGTGCGACTCAAACGACTCCCGTCTCCACACTATCTCTCTGTCACCTCAAGTCAGCTAGAGCCGTGGCGTCCAGCGCCCCAGACCCGTTGGTCACCAGCACTCGCCTCAGGATTTGCAAAATGGCGTTAAGTCTCGACTTCTGCTTTGGCACTGGGCTCACGCTTCGACAGTCCGAAGGACTCCGAAGGGTTCTGGCAGCGGCAGCGGCTGCCGCGCCTTGCGGGGCTCGCGAGGGTCCCAGGGATGCAGACCGCGTTCCTCCCCAGGCGCGGGCCGAGCGAAGAATGGCAGGGCGCGAGGCTGTCGCGCGAAGTCACCAGAGCGCCTGAGGCGAGGCCACGCCCCTCCACGTTCCCGCCACGCGGTGCCAGGCACGAGTAGAGGAGGCGTTGGAAAAGGGCAGTGCAGCGAGTGGCCCTTGCGCACGCGCACCCGGGACAGGGCACCGGCCGCAGCTCTAACACGTGCTCCTGTTCCCGCGCTCGCAGTGCTGGCCAATCAGCTCTTGTTCCCCTACCCGCCCTTTCCTCAGGCCACTCCCCCTGACTTGCCCTGCTCCTGACCCCAGTCCTCCCCACGCTGCAAGAGCGAGGTGTCAGCACTCCCCCTGCTGGTCCTCCAGTGTCCCTGTCCCATCCTTTCCCTTCAGGTCACTTAAAGGTCACTGTGCCAAGCATGTTGGCTGCTAACTTTCCAACTTGAAATAAGCCTTTGTAGACCTCATGGAAATGCCAGATCCTGTAGATGCAAACAAAGTAACCCTTTTAGTGTCTGTGTGTGGGTCTAGTCTTGCTACGTAGACCAGGCTTGCCTAGTACTTGTAACCCTTTTGTCTCGTCTGTCTGGAACACAAGGAGGGCATTACCTTGTAACTCAGGTTACAAACTACACAGTTTGTTTATTTTTAAAAACATTTTATTTTTAACTATGTATACATGTTTGCCTGTGGGGAGAAATATATGCATATTAGCACAGGTGTCCCCAGACCCCAGAGGCATCAGATTCCCTAGAATTGGAGTTATACGCAGGCGCTGGGACCGAATGCAAGTTCTCTGCAAGAGCGGTATGGGCTCTTAACCTCTGAGTAGCCTTCCCAGCTTTATCTTTTTTTTTTTTTGGACATAGCGTTTCAGAGCCTTGAAATATATATATATATATATATATATATATATATATATATATATATATATATATATATATATATATATATATACCAGGCTAGCCTCAAACTCAGAGATACACCAACCTCTGCATCCGGAATGGGGAGATTAGAAGTGTGCACCACCACGGCAGACTCAAACTGAACATTTTAGAAAGCTTTCTTGGGCTTATGAGATAGCTCAGTGAGTAAAGACTCCTGCTGCCAATCCTCCCGACCTGAGTTCTATCTCCCGGACTCTTGCGGTGGAAGGAGGGAATCAGCTCCTGAAAATCGTCCTCTAACCTCCACAGCCACACAAAGAAACAAATGGAAGCTCATTCTCACTGTGCTCGACACAGTGATCTTTAAGCAGATGCGCCCTGAAGGAAAAGGATGGGACAGGGACACCGGAGAGCCAGCAGAGGGAGTGCTGACACCTTGCTCTTGCAGGAGGACTAAGGTCAGGAGCAGGTCAAGCCAGGGGGAGTGGCCTGAGGAAAGGGCGGGTAGTGGAACAAGAGCTGATTGGCTAGCACTGCGAGCGCGGGAACAGGAGCACGTGTCAGAGCTGCCGCCAGTGCCCTGCCCCGGGTGCGCGTGCGCAAGGGGCACTCGCTGCACTGCTCTTTCCCAAAATATGGGAATTTTGTGGAGGGAAAATCTTGAGAGATTTTCTAGTCACCTAGCTATGACAAGCATCTGGTGTTAACAGCCCCAGCTCAAAGTACTTTCCAGTAATAGGTTTGATCTATTATTCTCTCTCACCTTAACTTTTAGAAATTGGGTTAATTCTTACTAGGGTTGTCCAAAGTGGTCAAAAAGCATCAACTTTTCAGTCAATACTGTTCTAGGTGCCTAACTAAGGTACACAAAGATTCCCGCCCTTCTGGAGGCTCTGTTCTACCTGTGATATGGACATAGCGCCTGGGCTTTCCTTACTTCAATATCTGATTTTCCTTGGAGGTGATGGTAGGCAAGAGTGGGGTGTGAGATGGAGGTGAGAAATGGAAGGGAAAGTTTGGGAAAACGCATACATTATCAATTCTTTGCCAAAAATATAAGTAAATCCATAAATTTGTTCTTCCTGAACTCTCCATGCTTCCTTAACCTCCCTTTGAAGTAACCTCCTTTCCCTTTTCAAGGGCCTCGGGCCAAAATGGAGGCGGCTGGACTCTATTTCCCAGAGAACCTCGCGGGAAAATTTTTGCGCCTGCGCATATCAGTGTGCCCTTTGCCTCCTGGGAATTAGAGTCGTTCTGTTTCTCGGCCCGCCTAGTTTGTTTCCTACTCCACCTCCAAGTTACCATGTTGCATGTTGGGAGGTGTAGTCCATGGCCGCCTTTACTCCAATTCCCAGCGGGCTTCGGGGCCAGAACCCGGAAGGGGAGGTTGGAGAGGAGCGAGTGGGGGAAACCCGCGTAGTCGAGAGAGCTGCAGCGCGGGGAGATGGTGAGAGCCCCAAGCTGGGTCCTACGGGTGCTTGAGCGTATGAGCCGGGGGTTCAAGACTTAGGTTCGAGGGGAAACAAACTGATGCTAAAGAAAGGGCTGGGCGTGGGGAGATCACTGTGGGTGGGGATTGAGAGGAACGGGAGCCCGAGGAAGTAGAAGAATGGGGGCTAGGGAGGGGTCTTGGATGTGGAGAGAGTCGAGCTTTGGAATTGGCTCTCAAGGGGATTGGGAGCTGGGGAAGTGAGGTTCGGAGTTGGAGTCCTGGCTGAATAGACGAGAGACCCCGAGTGGGTAATTTTGAGAGAGGTTAGTTAGAACCTCTGGTTATATGGAAAGGCAGGGGAGTCGGGGATAGATGAGTGAAGGGAGAGGCTAACCGCGGCTGCATTGGGTTGGATTGCGGGATTGCGAGGTCGGGCGGCAAGGCAAGTTGCAGAGATGGGCTGCAGAAGTCATCGATAGTCTAGGTTAGCTTCTAGGACCAGGAGGTGTTGTAGGTTGCGTGAGTTAGGAGCTTGTCTGTTGATATCGTGCCTTAATCTAACCAGAAACTACGGATAAACTGGACAGCCACAGAACTCTGGGTTGATCTGACCAGATGGGGTCCGTAGAGACAACCTTTAGCACCCTTCTAGCCCCGGTCATATCTAGATGAATAGTGGGCAGTCCAACTTTCAGATTCCTTATTCTGACCTTCCTTTGAGACCTGTACAAGTCTCTCTGTAACCCTCTGTGCCCTTATCTGAATGATGAGAACAAGTAGGCCATTCTGAAGATAGCTAAAGGGAGGCTCCGTAAAAATTGATACTTTTGATAGGAAAGTTAAGTCCCAGAGTCAAAGCTGTTGGTGGTAAGCACCTGTCCCAGGAATGTTGACTGGGTTAGAGTTGCTAAAAGATTTCCTATTCTTCAGTCCGTCCCCCAGATATTTTCTCAAAACCTGACAATAGTCTGTGTACATCCCAGTTTATAAAGGGGACACCCCCAGCCCCACCCCTTTACTGATATCATCTGCTTCTAAGAATTGCCTGGGTTTGGCTTCAGCTGTATTTGTATTAACTCACGGGATTCAGGTGGTGTCTTAAGTGTAGATCTCCATTTTATAGAAAGCAAGTAGAGGCATGGAGAGTTTAAGCAGCTTTCTCCATGTCGGCCAACATTAAATGGTAAATCTACAATGGCAGTCCAGCTCAGAATCTGTTTTGGTGGAGACCCTGGCCAGAGCAACTATCAGATAGGATTTAATTCTTTTGCATGACCCCGGGCAAGTCTTGGGACTCTGTCCAGCTATTATGTGAACTCCATAACCTTGGTAGGCCAGAGGGTTTAGAGAGATGATGTTTGGGAAGTGCTCAGAGTAAGTGCACAACTGGCCTCTTAACTCCTGGTCTTCCTGCCTCGGCCTCCAGGATGCTGAGATTGTCACCGTGGGTGACAGATATCATTTGTTGTTGTTCTTTTGAGACAGGGGCTCGTGCACTTTGAAGCCTGGCTTCAAACTCTCTGTGTAGTGGAGGGTGGCCTTGAACTTCTGTTCCTCCTGCCTCCATATCCTCATTTCTGGGTTTCTAGGTGTGCACTCCTAGACCTGGTTTATGCTGTGCTGAGGATCGAACCCAAGGAGTCGTGCATGCTAGGCAAGCCATCTACCAGCTAAACGACATCACTGGGGCATGTCTTTGTTTCTGAGGCACCAGACATAGAAGGTAGGAGAGGAGCCAGTGAGGGAGCATTGGATATGCTGTCCCCTTACTATTAAGTTAACCACCCGCTTCTTCCTGACTTTTCTAGTTCTGCCTTTCCTGTCCCCCTGTTCCCAAGTCTAAGCAAAACTCCTAGAAAGGTGCTCGGAAACTTAATCTGTCTCCAGCCAAATATTAATAATTCACTTGTCCCGGTCTGGCCCAATGCCCAAGTCTTCCAGTGGGTTAGGAATACTGCCGACAAGTGAGCTGGGGTTTTGTTTGGTTTGCTTATTTCGATTTTTGGTTTTCTTGATGTTGTTGTGGTATGTGTGTATAAGTGTACCCTCTGACCTTTTGGTCAGGGCAGTCAGGGGTCTTCTTCTCTAAGAAGTTTAGCAACTTTGTAATTCGCTTTGAAACAATTGGACTTAATAATATATACATACAGTCTGTCCTGGAACTCTATGTGGACCAGGCTGGTCTTGAACTCTCAGAGATCCACCCGCCTCTGCCTTCCAAGTGTGGGAATTGAAGGCGTGTTCTACCATTTTTTTTTTTTTTTTTTAATGTAAGATGGGGTCATACTTATTAGCCCATGATGTCCTCCTAAGGAATTGATATCAAGGCCATGTACTTAAAATGCTCTCAGTATGACAGCCTTCTGGGGTTTTCATCCTTTCAAGAAAACACTAAAGCTGTTTGTGGCAGCACAAGCCTGTTGTCATAGCACAATGGAGGTGGAGATAGAAGGATCTGGAGTTGGAGGCTAGCCTGGGCTTCATGTTTTCATGAAGGAAAGTCACCATCTGAAAAATGGGGGTTCACTTAGAAAAACCTTCATGTATTTCTTGCGTAGCATGTAGTATGGGCTGCCTGTGGAGTCAGCAGTAGCCGGTTTTCTCCTCCCTCCCTGTGGATTCAGGTTGGTTGGCAGCAAGCCTCTGTACTCACAAGTCACCTTGCTGGCCGAGATTCACTTCGTAAGTGGCCAGAGCCTCCGCTAGGTGCCAGGGCCTGGACTGCAGGCAGACTAGCCTCTGCTCTCTGGGCTCCCTGTTTTCAAGATGCCAGAGTATTGTTCTCATCACAAGCAGCTTTGTGCTCAGTTTTCAGGTTCCCCTCGTGCCCACATTGCCCCTGTCACATTGTGGTGGCCCTCAGGGTTGTGTCCCATGTCCTCCCACCTCACCCCCTGAGAACGTTTAACATTGTCTCTCCACTTAATTCCTTAAATTACCAAGCACCTGTTGGTTTGAGGTAAAGTGGAATCTCTCTCACGTGTCCCTGTCCCCGTGTGTCACAGCTGGGCAAGCTGACACTTTCCCCACCATGCCCTCCATTTGTTTGTCTTAGGAAAAAAAAAAAACTAATCAGATTTCCACATCATTTTGTACACACACCCCTCTGTGTCTTTGTATCTGTGTTTTGTGTTACACGTTCCAACTGTATAGCCTCAATGCTCAGAAGCGCAATGTGTTAAGTACACCAGGCTGGCCCAGGACTCAAGGAGATCTGTCTACCTCCACCGACTGAGTGTTGGGATCAAAAGGCAGGAGCCACCATGTGTTTCTTTCACTGTGTAGCTTAGGCTGGCCCCGAACTTTTGGTCACTTTGTCCCAACCATCAATGCTGGAATTATAAGTCTGTGCCACCACAGGGGGCTGTTGTTTTTCTTTCCTCGTCTAAGAGGAGTCTGGTACACACAGCACAGGCTGGTGTTGAACTTAGAGTGTAGCCAAGGATGACCTTGACTCTCCTGCCTCCACTTCCCAATTTCTGGGCTCACAGGTTCCAAGTACTGTGCTCTTTTGGATTTAATTTAAAACAAACACACAAACAAAAAAGCAAAAATCTTAAATTGGATTTCAGTCTGTGCTTGGCAGAGCTTGATTATATAGCACGTGTGTGTGTGTGTGTGTGTGTGTGGGTGTGGGTGTGTGTGTGTGTGTGTGTGTGTGTGTGTACCCGCAAGCTCGTGTGTATACCACTGGGTTGGAGAGATGGCTCAGTGGTTAAGAGCACTGACTGCTCTGACAGAGGTCTTGAGTTCAATTCCCAGCAACCACATGGTGGCTCACAACCATCTGTAATGGGATCTGATGCCCTCTTCTAGTGGGTCTGAAGACAGGTACAGTGTACTCATATATAAAATAAATGAGTAAGTCTTATAACAAGTATATACCACCATGTCCTGTTTTTTACATGGTGGTAGGATGAAGCCCAAGTCCTCATGCTTGCCTGGCTAGCACTTTTTATGCAGATTAATGATACCTGTGTTATATGTATGTGTGTGTATGTATGTATGTATGTATGTATGTATGTCTATACCATGTGCATGCAGTAGGCCAGATGAGGGTGCCCGACCCCTGGAACAGACAATTGTGAGCACCATGTGGGTGCTGCGAATTGAACCTGGATCCTCTGCAAGAGCTGCCAGTGCTCTTAACCCCTAAGCCAGCTCCAGCCCTGACCCTTCCCCAGTTTTTGCAACAGAGTTCCACTCTGTAGCCCCGATTGGCCAGGACCTTCTTGCCTCTGCCTCCTGAGTGCTGAGTTTGCAGGCATGAAGTTTCACGTCTGCCCCTAAAGTTGTCACATTCCATTTACGACAGCGTATTACTAGCTGTGGGAGCAAAGGTAGCTTATGCCTCAGAGCACAGCCTTTCTGAAGGGTTTGCCTCTGGCACCTTCCTACTTGTGGAAACAGACCTGGCCTCTGTGTCCTCACCTTCCATACAGCCCAGCCAGCCCTCATGGTGTATTTATTTATTTCTGCCTGGAAACTGCCCTTGTGTTTATTTTCCATTCAATTAGTATGTCAGCCCCCTGAGGACAAGGATTTCTGTCTCCATTCCCTGGACGTCTGCAATGCCAGGAACTGCACCTATCACCGTGTTGGTCTCACTGGGTACCCCTGGCTGGCCTGGATTCACTATGTAGACCAGGCTGGTCCTGAACTCAGATCCGCCTACCTCCATCTGACCCAAAGGGCTAGGATTAAAGGATACAGCACCACAGCTAGTTTGTGATTTTCTTGTTTGTTTGGTTTGGTTTTTTCAAGACAGGATTACTCGGTATAAGATAGCCCTGGCTGTCCTGGTGCTCATTTTGTAGCCCAGGCTGGCCTTGAACTCACAGAAATCTGCCTGCCTCTGCCTCCTAAGTGCTGTGACTAGAAAGTTGAATACCCCTATGCCCAGCCTGGTTTTTTATTTCTTTCAAATACATGTAATTTTTATGTGTATGGATATTTTGCCTGCATTGTATGTCTGTGCACTCTATGTGGGCAGTGCCCTCAGAGGCCAGAAGAGGACATTAGATCGTCTGGAACTGGAGTTACGGACGGTTGTGAACTGCCATGGGGGGACTGGAAACTGAGCCTGACTCCTTCAAGAGCAGCCAGTGCTCTTAACTACTGAGCCATCTCTCCAGACCCCTGTTTGTTTCTGTACTAGGGAGGGAATTCAGGGCCCTCCGCTTGCTAGGCAAGCATTCAAACACTGAGCAGCACCTGCAGGTCCTCACTGGTCGGTTCTAGGCACACGCTGTCCTGCTAAGCCATGCCCTCACACTCCTAAGAGGCTGGTCTCCCTGAAAGTTGCCCAGGCTGGCTTTGAACTTGTGTTCTTCCCCCCTCAGCCTCCCAAAGAGCTGGAATTACAGATGTGGCCATCAGGCTTGCTTTGAAATTGTTTCTGACCAATAATCCTCAGGGAAGAACCATCTAAACCTTTGGGCATCTCGAGATCCTAGAAGCAGACAGAAACCAGGCAAGGTTGCTTCTCTGTGTCCCGGTTCTCACACCTTAGGGGCCATCAGACAAGCTTCTTTCCCCTCCGTACCTCAGTTCTCAACATTGTAGAGCAAGATTGAGGATGCTGGAGTAGCTGAACTTCAGAGAGCGAGGAAATCTGATGCCCAGGTTGAATGGGGACTCGTGGATGAGCAAGAACTTGTGGACCCCTGAGGCATCACTGAGCCACTCAAGAATCCAGGGTAGTGGGGTTGGGGATTTAGCTCAGTGGTAGAGCCGCTTGCCTAGCAAGTGCAAGGCCCTGGGTTGGTCCTCAGCTCCGAAAAAAAAAAAAAAAAAAAGAAAAAAAAAAAAAAAAAAAAGAATCCAGGGTAGCTACAAGGAGAGATCCCTACCCCTTTGAAGCAAATGCATAGCCTGTGGGGAGAGAGCCTCTCATATTGAGCAGTGAATAGAGGACAGGTGTTAGAAGGAGAAAAGAGGTGAGGAAGAGATCAGGATAGCCCAGGAAGGTAGCAGGGGCCGCCCCGGAAGGAGGAGTTGGGATTTTTCCAGGGCAGCAGACTGCAGAGGCCATCTATGCAGACGTCTCCAAGAGAGTTGGCCAGCAGTCAGGCCATCCACTCATTCACTCGTTCAGACAGCTGTGTATTACACACCTCCCACATGCTGGGGTGTTGCTTCTCGAGCTTTCAGTGGACATGGTGACCTGGGCTGTTTAAAGAAACACGCGTTTGGATTCAACCACCCTGAGGTAGGGACCTAGAGCCTGTGCTTGTTCCCAGGGGCTGGCACATGGGTACTGTGTTTCAAGAAGGCAAGCATGAGAACATGCATGCCAGCCAAGCTAGCCATGGTAGTGCACATCTGTCATTCGCAGTCCTGAGGAGACCAAGGCAGGACAAGCTCGTGCTACACAGTGAGATGCAGGGAAACGTCAGCCTGTAAGCTTTCATGTGGATAAGGAGAGGCAGGTGGCACACTAAGTAGTTAGTACAGTGGGTAGAGTGATACGTGCTGAGGAGAAAAACCAATGAGGGTTGCAAGTTTGTGTTCTGTTGGGTAGAAGCTATGGGCTTGGATCACAGGCCTCCTAGAGGCAGTTTCTGAGCCAAGCCTGAAGGAGATAAAGGGTGAGTTCTGAAGGTAGGTGAGGGACAGTTTTAGGCAGCCAACAGTGACTGTGATGGCCTGGACTGTGATGGCAAGGGTAATCTGGACAGCATGGCCTCAGAGCTCAGTCGGAAGCAGAGATGCTGCCCAGCTCTGCCCTTCCCTGCCTGAGCTTCCTTCGGTCTCTGACATGACCGGGACCTGCTGGAGAGGTGGTCCAAACATTAAGAGCAAAGGGCCTGACTTTGGTTCCCATCCCCCATGTCAGGTGACTCACAGCCTCTGTGACTGCTCTAGGGGACCTGATACCCTTTCCTGACCTCTGGCACCCTGACCTGTGCACATACCCACAGACACACAGACACACAGACGTCACAATAGAGGATCTGAGAGCCATTAAAAAATAAAACACTATAGGAAGATGGCTTCGTCCAGTGTGTCCTAACACTGTAGCCCTTTAATACAGTTCCTTGTGTTGTGACCCCCCCAACCATAAAATTATTTCGTTGCTACTTCATAACTATAATTTTGTTACCATTATGAATCGCAATATAAATATCTGATGGGCAGGAGATTTCTGTTAGGAGACCCCGAGGGGTCATGACCCACAGGTTGAGAGGTGCTGGTTTAGTTGGTAAAGTGCTCTGCAAGCCTGACGACCTGTGTACACACCCAAGAAGCCAGGCGTAGCTGTGCACCAGAACCTAGAGGACAGTGGGTGGAGACACTGGAATTCCTGATGCTCATTGGTCAAGCTACTACTGGGGGTAGGGAGGTAGGAGGTGTTGGCATTGAGAGATCCTGTCTCAAAAACCATGCCAGTCTGTTGGGTCTGTCATGGTGGTACACTCAACTTTAATCCCACCACATAAGGCAAGCATGGTTTACATAATGAGCTCTAGGGCTACATCATTGAGACCCTGTCTCTTTTTTTTTTTTTTTTTTCCCAGAGCTGGGGACCGAACCCAGGGCCTTGAGCTTCCTAGGCAAGCGCTCTACCACTGAGCTAAATCCCCAACCGAGACCCTGTCTCAAAAGAAACAACAACACACATGCTGAGAGATTGACGAGACACTTGGTGTTGCCCTCTGGTCACTACACACTCGTGTGCATCCACAGGCACTTCTACACTCCCGTGCAAGCTCATTCATATGCCGTGCTTAGACTGAAAATGGAGACCTCAAAGCGAGGCACATTGGTTGAGGAACATACTTGGGCTCCCAGGGCTGCCAGGCAGAATCAAGTGAGGCCAGGCTGGGGTGCACACTGAGACCCTAGAGAGAGGTGTGGGAATTAATTTTTTTTAAGATTTATTTATTTTATGTATATGAATAGACTGTAGCTGTCTTCAGACACACCAGAAGAGGGCATCAGATCCCATTACAGATGGTTGTGAGCCACCATGTGGTTGCTGGGAATTGAACTCAGGACCTCTGGAAGAGCAGTCAGTGCTCTTAACCGCTGAGCCATCTCTCCAGCCCTAGATAAGTTCATTTGGAGTGCTTTGCTGCTAACTGCTATTGTGATTAACATGTTTATGCTACTTGTGAGTGGATGTCTGGTGAACCCAGTGTCATCTATGCACTCAGGAGTAGCCACAGGAGGACCTCAGTGCATGTCAAAGTCTTTCCAGACACTATATACAGGGTATGGGAATGTGCGTTCTCTAATTATTGGGGCACTTAATGAGGGTGTAGAGTGTGTGGCCCTGCTACTATCATCCTCACTCTCGAGCAGTCTGGGATCACCGAGTTAATAATTCTCATGAAAACTGTGGATTATAGGTTTGGAGAAATGGTTTTGCAATGAAGAGCATTTGCTGCTCTCTCAGAGGACCTGAGCTGGTTTCCCAGGGCCACATCGGGTGCTTCACAGAGGCCTGTAACTCCAAAGCCCTCGTCTGGAGTATGGGCACCTACATTCACATGTGCATACCTATACTCACACAGAGAGACACATACACACACTTTAAAAGTAATAAAAACAAATCTTTAAAACTGTAGATTTGCGAAATTCTTGGCTCCTGTGGAAAAGCCATTTACACTGTTACCTGCTAACCCAGCTCTCCAGCGTCCAGCACTGCACTGAAAGCCACCTTTGAGTTTCTCTTGAATCAGCCTGGCATAGGCCAGAAACAACGCAAGGTGTCTGTGACTTTAGGGTAAATTAAAAATCATTATTGAGTGACTGACTTCCTGTTGTTTTCCTATAGAGAGTGTAAGACTGGACAGGCCAGCTATCTTAGCCTTCAAGGCCAAGGGGACCCTTGTACAGGGTTAGAGACCAGTACAGGGTTAAAACTTGTTTAGTTTTGAATTTGGCTTTTCAAATGAAATCTAATATAGTCTAGGCTGGTCTTGAACTCCTGATTCTCCTACCTCTGTTTCCTAACTCCCACCTTTTTTAATATTCAATATATTAAATAGATTTTGCCCGCACTAATGTCTGTGTACCCTATGGTTGCAGTGCCCACAGTGGTCAAAAGAAGGGGTGAATCCTCCGGAACTGGATTTACAGTCAGTTGTGATAGGCCATATAGGTGCTGGAACTGAACCTGAGTCTTCTGCAAGAGCAGCCAATGCTCTTAACGGCTGGGCCATCCCTCTAGCCCCTTGTTTGCCTACTTGGGGGGTGGGGGTGGAGGGTGGGGTCGTTGTTGTTGTTTTGCTTATTCCATTTTTATATTTTTTTATTTTACAAGTCACAATATATAACCCAGATTGGCTTAAAACTCTTCCTGCTTCAGCCTCCCAGACTCCTGGAATTACAGGCGTGAGATATCACTCCTGGTCACCTATTTATTTGTTTTAAAGACAAGGTGACTAAGGCTCCTGGTGTCTCACGGAGAAACTTCTCTATCCCCACCACAACTGGTAAACAAAGCCAGGGTCTCAGACCTCTCTCCCACACTTTTTGCCCCAGTCCTCAATTGCCTGGAGCAGTGGCCCTTTAAATCTTTAGTGTCAATCAGGGCCTTGGTTTCAAGGGAATATCGAGTAATACCCCTTCCCTCGAGTGTGTCTACTTGTGTCCAGACCGGGGACAGGGTTTCCTGTTCCGTAGTGTTGGGCATAGGAATTTGTCCCTACTCCCTTGCATCTGACTGTTTCCATCCCGCCCACCTCGTCCCATCACCTCCCGCCTACTCGTCCTGTCTCGTTTGTCCTGGCCCCTTTGCCAGGGCCTTCCTTATTTGGGCACGGCTCTGAACCCCGGCTGCTCATTGGCTCGGGCCGTCACGCGCGCGTCTGTCAACAAAGGGGCGTGCCAGAGCGCTCGGCGCGCCAGCCCGCGCAAGGGGGCGGGCCCACAAGGCTAGAGTGCGCATGCTTGTGGGTCGCCATTCTCCCTGCCGCCTGGAGGAGGCGCTGCGGGTGAGGGCGCCTGGGGGGCGTGTCTGGGTTTTTGGCGGCGGGGGGGGGTGGTCACCAGAGGGGTTTTAAAGGAGGCGGGTCCAGGATTTGGGGGAATCGGTTGCTTCTAAGTAATATTTGAGCTCTTGGGGAAGTTGTGGGGGTGGAGGGGATACTTTAGGGTTCCCCAGGGCTTAAGAAACATCTTGGGTTCAGGTTATTTTGTAATGTAGAAGGCTTAGTTGCGTTTTAGAAGTGTCCTTTGTGGCTGGGTGTGTATGTTGGGCACAAGATGAGAATATTTCGGGACCAGGATGCTTGGGCCTGAGTACTTCTACCTTTGTCACCAAGGACAGGAGGACACTTTCTTTTCTGTGCCCCATCTGCAAACAGCTGCAGCATTTGGGACACATGTCTGCTATTGTACCTCTCGTGGTTCCATTAGGACATTTATTTGGTTTGGGATTCATTTTAAATAAGGTGTTGTTATGTCTGGGTTCTTTCAAGGTTCCTGAGCTTTCGGGGAATGAAGGGGTAGAGTCAGGACCAGTGTCTGGAATGATCTGAGGATGTTAGGAGACCCACTGAGTCACTTGTGTAATTTGGGTATTGCAGTGTATTCAGATATATGAAAAGTTATTCATGGTTGGACTTTTCTGTGCTGGACAACATACTGGTTTATTATTTTTAAAGTTTTAATGTATATAGTTGTTTTGTCTGCATGTGTATCTGTGTATCACATATGTACCTGGTGCCATTGGAGAGCAGACCCTCTGGAACTGGAGTTACAGAGAGCCCCTCTGTGGGTGCAGGGAAGCAGACTTGGGTCCTCTGTAAGAGCAGCAAGTGCTTTTAACTGCTGAGCCATCTCTTTAGCCCTTTATTCTTTCTTTACTCGTGTATGAGACAAGGTCTCTCAGTAGCACTAGTTGGCCTAGGACTATATATATAGAACAGGCTGGCCTTGAGGTCACAGAGGTCCACCAGCTTCTACCTCCCACGTGCTGGGATTAAAAGTGTGCACCACTTCGATTTTTTTTTTTTTCCCTTTTTAGACAGGGTCTGAAACTCCTTACCATCCTGTCTCACCTCCCAAGTGCTGGGATTGCAGGCATGTGCCACCAGGCTTGATCGGATATTGGGGAGGAAATTAGCTTTTTGAAGGAGAATTTGAAAAAGTCTGGATATTTATTTGGTGGGACATTAAGACACTGAGAATGAGGGTAGGAGAGTTGGGCACAGATTCTTAAGACTGGGGATCTGTCACTAGTAATGGTGTTTGGAGGCTGTCTGAGTTTTGAATGGCACCTGCAGGACCATGAAGTGCTAGTCTATCAGAATTATCTGGATTTAGAGCAGGCAATCTATCCTACAGATCAGCTAACTTTTTCTATGACTGACTAGGTAATTAACTATTTACAGCCATACAGTTGCTACAGCTCTGTTCTTTTTGCATGAAAGCAGCCATAATTTGTTTCCATAAAACTTAATTTACAAAGACAGGCAGTGGACTGGACCTAATTCTTGGCATGTAGTTTTACTTTAGCTCTGTTCCATTGGCCCGCTCAGGGCCTAAAAGTGTGAAGGGTTCTCTTCATTTTGTTTTCTTTTGTTTGTTTTGTTTGTTTATTGGTTTACTCTTGGACAAGCTCTGATGATGTAGCCCAGGTTGATCTGGTACTCTGCATCTTTTTGCCTCAGCCTCTCCAGTTCTGAGATTACAGGCTTACAGTACCATGCCCTGTTGGAGGGTTATTTTCATGTTGATGTCTGGAAGAGATGGGCCAAAGATGGACACTAGGGCTCTGCTACTCACTGGTAAGTAGACAGTGGAACAGAAGCGTTGCCCTGAGACTCACTGACCAAACTGCTTCCAGATTAGATGATGCACGCAAAGTCATGGCAAACAATCGTCAAGGGCCCTCAGCAGATGCTGCGGCTCAGGCCTGTGGGCCCATGTACCTGGGAGGCTGAGGCAAGTTGATTGCTAGGAGCCTGACGAGAGCCTGGCTTACCTAGTGAGTTTCAAGGCAGCTGGGGCTAAAGAGTGAGATTCTGTCTCCAAGAATAAGGAATCTCAAGAGAGCTGAGTATAGAGTCTCACACTTGTAACCCCAGAATGAGGCAAGAGGATTAGATGCTGTGAGTTCAAGACTAGCCTGAGCTACCCTGAGGCCTTGTCTTCAAAAGGAGAGAAAGAGCAGTCGCCATCATAGTTAAGAACCCCGTGACCCAAAACAAGTGTAGAGTGAGTTCCTCTTTTTTATTTTATTTGTTTTAATGTATGAGTGCTCTGCTGCATGTATACCTGCATGCCTTGAGAGGGCATCAGATCCCATTACAGATGGTCATGAGCCACCGTGTGGTTGCTGGGCATTGAACTCAGGACCCCTGGAAGAGCAGTCAGTGCTCTTAACCGCTGAGCCATCTCTCTAGCCCGAGAGTGAATTTCTTATTTTTGTCTTTCTTTTTCCCCCAGAGCTAAGGACTGAACCCAGGGCCTTGCGCTTGCTAGGCAAGCACTCTACCACTGAGCTAAATCCCCAACCCTGAGAGTGAATTTCTTAAGGGCCTGTCTGGTTCTGGCTTCATGTTTTCCCTCCCTGGCTAATCACTTCATCCCTCTGTGTGCTCCAGCAGCCGTAACTACGGAGTAGGCTGGGACCTGGCTACTGGAGGGCAAATGTGAGGAGGAGGAGCTTGGTCAGGCTGGTGCTTTCCCTGTGGTCAGACCAGGCGTGGTTCTGTGCTCCTTTAATCCTGGTGCTCGGGAGACAGAAGCAGGTGGGCTCTGGGCTGAAGGGCAGCCAGGTCTATGTGATGAGTTTTAGGAGCTACTAGGTAGGCCACCACTGAGCCACAGCCCAAGCAAGTGCATTTGCTCTACCACAGAACCCCAGTGAAGGGCTGGGGATTCTAGGCCATGGCTCTTACCAGTGAGCCATACCCCTAGCCAAAGAGAGTTTGAAAGTGTGTGTGTCCTCATGTGTGAGCATGTGCATGTGTTAGGAATGGGTCTCATGTAGCCCAGGATGACCTTCTGATCGTTCTCCTCCCACATGCTGGGGCACAGTTCTCAGTGCCTTAATTTGACCTGTCCCCTATGCAGAAGTTGAGCGCGGGTGGTCTTGGGAAGAAAGCCCATGAGCTCACTGCTCCAGCCTTCTGTGTCTGCAGGTGGCCTGGAGAGCTCCCCACTACCATCCTGGCCCTGAGACTGAGTGACTACCTGCTGCTGTTTGTCATCAGTGCCCAGCATGGACAGGGGCAGCCTCCTGCCCTTCCAACTCTGGTGCCCCCGGCCCTTCAGCAAGTATTCCCAGAACCAGCCGCGTCCACCTTCCGCAACCCTCAAGCCACCAGTCTGCCCTGACACAAGCAGCGGGACTGAGCCGGACCACAGGCCTGCACACTTGGAGAGCACACCACCTGCCTTGGCTGCAGAAGCCCCCACCTCCCAGCATGCTCCACTCCTCTCTACAGCAGCTTCAGGTGATGAGGGTCGAGTCCTGCTGGACACGTGGTATGTTATCAAGCCTGGAAATACAAAGGAGAAGGTGGCTTTCTTTGTGGCCCACCAGTGTGGTGGAGGTAGCCGGGCTAGCTCTATGAAGGTCAAAGGGCACTGGGGCAGTGACAGCTCCAAAGCTAAGAGGAGGAGGCGCTGCCTTGAGCCCACCAAGGCTCCTCCAGACCAAGGGGGCCAAGAAGGGACCCCTGCCACTGAGGTGGCCCCCACTTCATCCGGGGATGATGTAGACCTGCTCTCTGTAGCAGAAATGGTGGCCCTGGTTGAACAGAGAGCTGCCCTGGCCCTGCAGAGTTACCCACGCCCGAGTACCCCAGCTCCTGTGGTCTTTGTGTCAGCTGAGCAGGGGGGACCAGCCAAGGGGCTAGGGTCAGAAAGGCGGTCTGGTGGTGGTGACTGCAGCCGAGTTGCTGAGGCAGTGGCCCACTTTGAGGCCCAGCGGGACAGCCCTCCTACCAAGGGTCTCCGCAAGGAGGAGCGGCCAGGCCCTGGGCCAGGAGAGGTGCGAATAGCCTTCCGTATCTCTAATGTCCGGGAGCCCCAGTCACCAGATGGCAGCCTAGCCAATGGGGGTGGAGGTCGGCCTGCTTGTCCCTACCCTGGTAGTCCTGGGCCTGGGACTCGAGCCAAAGACAAAATCACCTGTGACTTGTACCAGCTGATCAGCCCCTCCAGGGATGCCCTTCCCAGCAACGTGGAGTTCCTACTGGCCAGGGCCGATGAAGCAAGTGAGGGTGAGACACCAGCCCCGGCCAGGCCTGAGGACACTCCACCAGCACCCCCTCCACCCCCTGCCCGGGACTGTGGTGCATCAGGATTCCACGTGGACGTGGTGGTGACAGGAGTAGTGGATGCCTGCATCTTCTTTGGCAAAGATGGCACCAAGAACGTGAAGGAAGAGACTGTGTGCCTGACCGTGAGCCCCGAGGAGCCACCCCCTCCTGGACAGCTCTTCTTCCTCCAGTCCCGGGGACCGGAAGGGCCTCCTGAGCCACCCCCAGCTGATACAGCAAGCAAGGTGCCAGGCCCCGAGGATTCTGAGGGCACAACAGACACCTCCCTGTGCCGCCTGTACCGGCACGTGTCGCACGACTTCCTGGAGATTCGCTTCAAAATCCAGCGTCTCCTGGAGCCGCGGCAGTACATGCTGCTGCTGCCGGAGCATGTGCTCGTTAAGATATTCAGCTTCCTGCCCACACGGGCCCTGGCTGCCCTCAAGTGCACCTGCCACCACTTCAAGGGTATCATTGAGGCCTTTGGTGTACGAGCCACGGACTCTCGCTGGAGCCGGGACCCCCTCTACCGCGATGACCCTTGTAAGCAGTGCCGCAAGAGATATGAGAAGGGTGATGTGTCACTCTGCCGCTGGCACCCCAAACCCTACCACCACGACCTGCCTTATGGACGTTCCTACTGGATGTGCTGCCGCAGAGCCGACCGCGAGACCCCAGGCTGTCGCCTGGGCTTGCATGACAACAACTGGGTACTGCCGTGTAACGGAGTAGGTGGAGGCCGTGCTGGCCGGGAAGAGGGGAGGTGAAGCCTGGGGCTGAGGGGACACCTGTGATACCTAGCCCCTCCCCACTTTGCTGGGAGCTGGGGACCAGGACTGAGTCACCAGCCGACACCTACCAGTCCATGCAGCATTGATCTCCCAGCAGAACTGGGACCAGGTTTGGGGGTCAACGGGGTAAATACCTTGCTTGACCTCCGTTGGTTTCCTATTCTTCAGAGCCAGGACCATGGACCCTCAGAGAGGGTTGTGGTTTTTTGCTTCTTTTTTTTTAAATCAGCATCTCAGTTTCACCTCCATCCGTCCCCAACCGCATCCCCGAGTCTCCACCCCAGAGACCCACCAGCAGGGAGCAGATGGCAGCTACTTTGGTACCACCTGAGGCTTTCCTCAAGCTGGCCCTCTCCGTTCTGTGCCTCCCCCAGTTGTCTTTGGAGCTGTGTTTACCCAAGGCGCTGCATGCTCTGAGGGTGGCTCATCCAGGCCCTTAACTCGCAACTCTAGTCGGCACTTTTTTGAGGCAGCCCACCATTTCTAGATGTTTTCCTCATTAAATAAAAAAAAAGAAAATGTTTTCTTCTGAACCTCAAACTACCAGAGTCTCCCTTTCCCTTAGAGGGAAAGGAGGGGTGCAATCCCCTCAAGTGTAAGAGAACCCCCTTTAAGCTCTTGTCACTGACTCTCTCCTCAGTAAAGCTGTGAAGCCCCTTGCCTCACTCCTGAATGGCGAGCAGGCCAGAGGGCAAGGCCAGTGGGTCTGAATTTCCCCCTGATTCTTCTTCCACTTGGGGTTCTCTCTGAGGCATTAGGGCCTCTGCACCCACCACACCCCCAGCCACAAGTTTCTTTAGAATCTTTTGGTTACCTGGGGCCTTGATTTTGAGACAGTTTGGTCCAAAATACTTTTGTTTAGGGTTTTTTCTTGTTTTGGGGTTTCATTTTGTTTTTTCCTTCATTGTGGTTCCGGAAGCTTCTAGTGTGTGGCATCTGACCAATTTTTAATTGGTTCTTTCTATAAAATCAATATTTATAAAGCTGTGCTCGGACTGGTCTGTGTGATGTTCAGAGGGGTTTGGTAACAGGAGATGCTTCGGTCTGCATGGGATGGCAAGGAGAAGGCATCCGTCCCTAGCAAGGTCCCGAAGCCCGAGAAAGACTTTCTTAAATGTCTCAAAATAGCAGCAGCACGAACAGGATCGTTTTTATTTCTCTCGGGATCCATCCCTAGGGCTCTCACCGCTGTGTGACTGCAGGAACTCCTGCTGGCCCTATCTATGGTACAGAAAGGGAAGCCCCTCGCTCACGGCAGAGGTGCTCCACACTGTTCAGCTCTCATCCATCAAACTCAGATGTGCGCTGCCACGCTCAGCTTATGTGGGGGTGAGGTTTGATTTCAGGTCTTCATGCTTGCTGCAGCCACTCTGAACCCTCTCTATAGCCTCTCACTTCCACATGCATGAGACTGCTAGGGACTGGTTAAAACAAACTCCTTGCCAGCCTGTGGTGGCACATGGCTTTAACCTAACACTTGGGAGGCAGAGGCAGGCAGACCTCCGAGTTCATGTCATTTGGTGCATGTATGTGCTATGTATGAATAGTACAAGTGCACGTGTGGGACCGCACACGCATGCGGGTCTCTTTCCACAATAGATTCCAGGAATCAAAGCATTCCTGAAACCTTTTCACAGACCCCAAAATTCACTTGTTTCCTATCACCTTATACACATAATCAGATGGTGAATTTGTGTATTTGTGTGTGTGTGCGTGTGTCACTCAGGATGAAAAGCTCTACCGCGGAAAAGCTGCCACGCCCCCAGCCCCTCCCTGGGGGATTCTAGACACAGCTACATTTTCAGCCCACTTTGAGATAGAGCCCCACCAAATTGCTAGGCAGGTCTGGAATTCGTTGTATCCCCAGCAGGCCTCGAGCTTATAAGCTAGGATGAACAGTCCTGTGTCGTCATACCTGGATCTTCTGTCCTGAGTTATGACCCAGGATCCCATGAAATCTGAAGTTGACTAGGAAAACCAGTGGACACCCTCATCATTAGCACTTCATCTTAAGATGGAGGATGGTTTCACACACACTAGCAAGTCCTAGATGACTTAGCTGGCTCATCCTGGTTCCCACCCGCTGTGGTTTTCCTGGGGTATGTTTTCTAAGCAACTATGCATTCACCAAACTGGCGAAATAAGGTGGTCCAAAATCAATTGATTTTTTTGGAGAGAGGATTCATTGTGTAGCCCTGGCTGTCCTGGAACTTGGTCTGTACATCAGGGTGGACTCAGACTCAGGAATCTGCATGCTTCTATCCCCTGGGTGCGGGATTAGAGGTGCATTCCACAGCCCACCATGATGATCTTGTCCTTGCTCCTCCTGTTGGTACCGCAGTAGGTTTGGGGTGGATCTTGGGAGCCTTTTTTGGGGCGGTGGGAGGGGGTGGTTTGTTGGGATATTTTTGGATTTTGGTTTTTTTTGGTTTGGTTTTAGCTTTTTGAGACAGGGTTTCTGTGTGGCCCTGGCTGTCCTGAAACTTGGTCTGTAGACCAGGCCAGCCTGGAACTCCGAGATCCACCTGCCTCTGCCTCCTGAGTGCTGGGATTAAAAGCATGCACCACTGCCACCCAGCTAGCGAGCCTGTTTTTTGTTCATTTTTTTTTTTTAAATGGGTTTGAGAAACAACCTCTGGCTGGCTATGGCAAGGTATAAACCTGTTATCCCAGCATTCTGGACTGAGGAGGAGGATTCTGAGTTTGTGGCTAACCTAGACAGCATAAGTCAGGGCTATGTACACCTCATCTGGAGAGACGGCTCAGTGGTCAAGAGCACTAGCTGCTCTTCCAGAGATCCAGGTTCAATTCCTAGCACCTACACAGCAGTACACACCTAGCTGTAACTCCAGTTCCAGAGGATCCAACACTCTCACACAGACATACACACAGGCAAAGCACAATTGCACATGAAATAAAAATAAAAGAAAGAAGCAGGGCTGGATATGGTGGCTCTTCCTTTCGATCCCAGTGGAGGTGGAGTCACATCTCTCGTGTTCAAGGTCTACACAGAAAGTTCCAGGCCAGCCAGGCAGTGGTGATAATGCCCTTTATCCCAGCACTCTGGAGGCGGAGGAATGTGAATCTTTAAAATTTGAGGCTAGCCTGGACTACAGATGAAGTTTCAGGACAGGCAGCGCTACACAGAGAAACCCCGTATCAAAAACAAACAAGAAGTAGAAAGAAAAAGAAACTTTTCACCAGAGTTGTACACACAACAAAAGGTGGATCTCAGTCTATCCATTCCCACTCTCAAACCTGCCAAAGCCAGTATTTCCCAAAGTATGCTCTGAGGCAGCTTCAACTTGAAATGCCTTCCTGCAAAGAGGCCCCACTGTGACGTACTTTGAGAACTATTTCATTCTTTACTCTGAAGACCTCACCTTTTGCAGTGAGGAAGCTCATTTAATGTCACTTCTCATGGGAGCTGTGGCCTTCGGTCCTCCTTAGCCCTCGAGGTTGGCACCCGAGTCAGGCAGACTGTAGGACACGGAGCTAGGCTTCGTCCCTGTCCCAAGTTGTGAGCCCATGCCCACGCAGAGTCCGCAGAGTCCGAACTGGGTCCGTGCGGTAGCAAATGAACTGACATAAAACGCTAGCTACAGAGGATTCATTGGTCGGTGGTACTGGTCCAAGTGCCAGCCCGTGACACATCACTGGTCCCTGGAAACTTCAGTTATTTACTTCAGGACAGGCCAAAGGATTCCTGATTTCCTTTGGCTCTCTTATGCCCTCAGTGTTCCTTGCATATCCTTGAAACACCGTGGCTTTGACATGGTTGTAGCAGCCATGTGAGGTGAGCCTGGCCGCCCCGCACTGGCTCCGAGTGCACGTGACCAGTCCACAGCTGGGTGTGAGATCCCTTCAGGGTCTCAGTCTGCCGGCTAGAGACCCAGGTACTCAGCCAGGAACACGGCGAGGATGCGGCTCAGGTTGTGCACCGTGGGCGGGTGGAGGTTAGCCTCGGTGTCAGCAGGTGTGTGCCACACGGCAGGGAAGGGCAGCGCAATGAGGTGGAGCACCGGGACCCCTGACGAGACAGGAGAGTCATCCACAGTTGCAACCCACACCCAGGCAAGACACACTGCTAGTGCTTTCTGACTCTCAGCACAGGACCTAGGGCATGCTAGGCAAACACCCTGCCTCTGGGTTACATCCCCAGGCCCTGAAGACAGATTTTTAAATATGAGGAGGTACATGTTGTTTAAGAAAACGTAGTGAGGGGGTTGGGGATTTAGCTCAGTGGTAGAGCGCTTGCCTAGGAAGCGCAAGGCCCTGGGTTCGGTCCCCAGCTCCGAAAAAAAAAACCAAAAAAAAAAAAAAAAAGAAAACGTAGTGAGGCAGCAGCCGGCTACCACCGAGCCTGTTGACCTGAGTTCACCCTGGCACATGGTGGAAGGAAGAAGACAACTGGTTCTCACGAGCTGACCTCTGACATCTGACGTCCACTGGCACGCCCATGCACATGCATGCTCACAATTAAAGTAGTTTAAAACTTTTTAATTGCTGGGTGGTGGTGCTGGATGCCTTCCTTTAATCCCAGTAGTCGGGAGACAGAACAGGTGGGTCGTCCTGAGTTTAAAGAGGCCAGCCTGGTCTACACAAATTAGTTCCAGAACAGCCTATACTACATAATGAAACCCAGTCTTGAAAAAAAACAAAAACAAAAACAAAACAATAAATAAAAACTATCGTTTACACAAATCCAAGAACCTCAAAACTGAAGGACTTGTAGAGGCGGAGAAAGGCCCTTGCTCCTCACTAGGTATGTAAAGGCTATGGAGCTGCGAATGACCACCATCTCACCTACCTGGCTCCACTTCCCCTATGCGGGGATTACAGATCTACACCACCCAGGCTACTCACTGCAGGAGACACAGCCCAGACTTCATGCATTAGAAGTAAGAACTTTCCCAGAGGAGCTACACCCGCAGCCCTAGGTTCATCTAAGGTAGGCATTTACTGTCGTTACCCTTATTAATTAATCATGTTTCGATATTTGTTTGCAAGCAGAGCCTCACTGTAGTAAGTTGTCTGGGCTGGTCTCATTTTCCTTTCAGGTTTTGGGGTGGCTTTTTGTTGGTCAGGGGGATGAGGTTTAGCAGATGTGGGGAAGGAGGTGGGATGGGGTTGGCTGGGCAATGCTAAGATAATTTAGGCAGGGGCTCTACACTGAGCCACACCCCCAGCCCCTCACTGGGGGATTCTAGGCAGGGGCTCTACCATTGAGCCACACCCCCAGCCCCTCACTGGGGGATTCTAGGCAGGGGCTCTACCACTGAGCCACGCCCCCAGCCCCTCACTGGGGGCTTCTAGGCAGGGGCTCTACCACTGAGCCACACCCCCAGCCCCTCACTGGGGGATTCTAGGCAGGGCTCTACCACTGAGCCACGCCCCCAGCCCTCACTGGGGGATTCTAGGTAGGGGCTCTACCATTGAGCCACACCCCCAGCCCTCACTGGGGGATTCTAGACAAGTGCTCTACCACTGAACTATACTCTCAAAATTTATGGACTCAAATAATTCTGCTAAGACTATAGTCCTGCCTACCACTGCTGTCTTTTACTCCCATTTTACAGCTATGGAAACAGAAGCAGAAAAACAAGCATACTGATTTGCCTGAGTTCTAGCCCCAGTAAACAATAGAGTCAAGATTTAAACCAAAGCCACCAGACTACCAGACTAGAGCACGTGTTCTGTGTGTATTCCGTTGGGATCCTGCCCTTTGAATGCTTGCCTGTGTGTCCACAGAGGCAGTTGGACTGCCGACCATTTGAGTGGCTCTGACGCCTCATTCCTCGCCCAGCTGTAGAGGCACTCACTGAAGGAGCCAGTGAGGAAAAGGAATAGCGCTTGCCTGGCGTGCACGAAGCAGCACCATTTGCTTTCCGTATACAGGGCTCAGCTTGCGAGTCAAATCTTGACCCATTATTTGCATATTTGATGCCCTCCATACTCCCCATTTTACAGATGAAGAGATCAGGACTGAACCACTTGCCAGCAGTCCCTAGCCCTGGGAAGGAGGCTTCCTTGTACCCCTGGCCCCAGTGAGTACCTCTGCGAAGGAAGGGGATGTGGTCATCTTCCACAGGGCCAGGGGGCTCCCCGGGTTGGAAGTACATCACTTCCTGGGGGTGAGACTGCAGTAGGTTCAGACGGTGAAGGCGCTTCTCTGGCGAGGAGTGGGGTTAGAGAGCAAGGTTAGTCAGCAGTCAGATATGCCACCCCAATACCAGTGCACGTACATGTATGTGCTCTGTGTGCATACAGTGCCTGCGGAGGCCAGAGGAGAGGATGTCAGGTCCCCTAGAACTGGAGTTACACATGGGTACTGGGACTCGAACCCAGATCCTCGAAAGGGCAGCCAGTACTCTTACCTACTGAGACAGCTCTCCAGTACCATGTATTTCTTCTCACTGCAAGTTGCCTATTCCTAGTCCCTTTTGCTCCTTGGCCGTGTAGGAGCCGGGGAGGGGGCGGGTGGGAGGTGACTTTGCGGAGTCAGTTTTCTCCTGCCGACTTTACAAGGGTTCTGGGGAATTGATGGGCTGCCAGGTTTCTGAGGCAAGCACCTTTCCCCACGGAGCCATGGCACTGATGCCGATGTCCCTGTTCCATCCTACTTATTTATTTAGACATTTTTAAACACAGGATCTCAGGTATCTGCAGGCTAACCTCATACTCTATCTGTGGCTGAGGATGACCATGAACCCTCCTTAATCCTCCTGCCCTACACCTACCTCCCAAGTGCCGGGTGTTGCAGGCACGCACCACCAATATTAGCCATTATTTATTTTGAGATAAGGTCAGACTTGCCTAGAATTCACAGTCCTCTTGCCTCAGCCTCCCAAGTTCTGGGATAGAGGTGAATACCACCAGGCAGCTTATCCTAGCCTGAAACTCACAATATAGCCCAGGATAGCCTTGAGCTTGCAATCCCTGTGCCTCAGCTTCCTGAGGGTTTTGATACAGGCATGCACCATAATGGGCAGTTCATAGCGATGCCTCGCGTGGCATTGTCACCATGTTTCTGTTTCCATAGAAGAAAGAGAGGTGTGAGAGACAAGTGTCTTGCCCAGGCCAACCCAGGGTTTGAAACAAGGTCGGTATCATGTGAGAATTCTACTGCTGCCCAGCTGTGGTGACACACACCTTTAATCCCAGCACTTGGAAGGCAGAGGCTGGGGATTTCTGAGTTAGGCCAGCTGGGTCTATACAACGAGTTCCAGGTCAGCCAGGGCTACACAGAAAAAAAATCTGTCTCCAGAAAAAAAGTCAAAACTAAACACAAGGATTCTAGTATCGAATCACTGCATTGGACCTTCACAGGGTGAGTCTGTGTCTGCCCCAGTTTCTTAGCCCAGGGATGGGGAGGGAAGGCTAGAGGGGTACACAGGGGTCAGGTGTCTGTCCTACCCCGGCCTTGGCCTATCCTCCTTACCGATGCTCCGCAGTCGTTGGAACCAGCGGGCCGTGCGGGGGAAGTGACTGAAGAAGATTGGATTGGGCGCTCCCAGAAGGTCAAGAAGGACAAAGAGCTCCTGGGGGAAGGAGTCCAGGGCTGGAGGCTGCTGAGTCCAGTGCTACTGACCCATCCCTCCTTCCCCCTCACTCCCTGCCTCCTGCTCCAGAGCCCAAAGGAATGGATCTTACAATAGCCTGGATCCTGGTGGGGCCAGGGCTGTGTGGTATAGACTCCATGATCTGAGCTAGGTGCCTGGAACCATAGAGGGAGTCCTTTGGTCCCCACTCCTTCAGTGCCTCCTCCCCGTCCAAGAAGAGCAGCTGCAGGGTCACTGGTGCTGCCTGTGGGAACAAGCCACCAAATCAGTACCAACCCTTGGCATCGGCCCACACATGTGCCTGCCTGTTTATTTGCACAGCTCAGGTGGGACAAACCCAGCTTCCTCATTCATGCAATCTGGTGACAGAAGCCACAGGTTGAGCCAGAGGCCTGGGCTCAAATCCACACTGTAGGTGGTTGCTGGATAAAGTAACTTGCTTTTGGTTGTTGTTGTTTTGTTTTGAGATAAAGTCTAGGATAGCCCAAGCTGGCCTGCGCCTTCCATCCCTCGACTCTACCTGGGGTTACAGGTGTGCAGCAGAATGCCCGGCTTTGTTTTGTTTTCCCTTTTTTTTTTTTTTTTTTTTTTTTTTGCCGCTGGAGAATGCTTTAGGTGTAGCCCATATGCTACACCTGCCGGCTTTCTTCCAATTGCCCAGGCTCCCCTTGGGCTCACTCTATAGCCCCGGCTGGCCTTGAACTCTGCTTCCTCAGGCCTCTATGTCTGGGGGGGCTGGGATTACAGGCCTGAACCACCAGGGTTGGCTCAATTTCTTCAACTACGAATGGGGCTAATAACAGCTCTGTTCACAGGATCACATTTGAAACCAGGTCTTTAAGAACTGAAAACAAGTTGCTCTGGTTATTATTACTTAAGTCTCACTGGGCAAGATAGACAGACAGACAAACAGACCAACCCACAAGGGAAGAACTGCACAAACAGCAGATCACAATTAGGACAGTGCTTCTAAGATCACCAGCTTCTGAGGGTCCAGGAGGTTGATCTGGCTGGCAGAGGCCGCTGGCTCTACTGGACAGGGGTGTTTGCACTGAGAGTGAGTTGATGGGACGTGACCTAGCAAAAAGCGAACAGAATTCCCAGGCAAGGGGAAGGCCTGGACCAGAGCTGGGGCCAGAGGGCTTTGAGAGGAGGGCAGAGAGAGGGTTAGGAAGATCCACAGTTTTCGGGCCTTGTTTTATAACAGAAGCACTGAGAAGCCAGAAAAAAGGGTCTGAGGGAGAGAGACACTTGATGAAATGTGTTTTCATTCATTCCACAGATTTTTACTAATGTCCAACTTTATTCTGACCCAGGGAGACATAACCAGAAGGAGAAGAAGCCAGGTCTGCATCGTGGGACATACTGAGATTAGAGAAAAACGAGTAATTTCATCAGCACCATAAGGAATGGGCAGTAACCAGGAGGTTAATTGGGGGACGGGGAGAGGTGAGGTCTGAAAGTATTCTTTACAAAAGAGAGTTTTGCCAGGAGCGAGGGTGGGAAGGAGGGCCATACATGAGGAAAAAAGTGATCTTTACAGGCAAACAGCAAATGCTAATGAGGCAGAAATGAAGCCTCTGGATTGGAGGGACACCGAAAGGGGTGTGGCTACAGTGGAGAGCACGTGGAGTCTACCCTCTGGCTTTGGGTTAGGATATGATGGGGGTCCATGGGAGAGTCTCCAGACACAGGAGGGCACGATCTGCCTTTTAGGATGTAGATCCCTGTGGGAGACTGAGGATGTAGCTCAGTTGACAGAACCTTACTGAGCATGCGTGAAGCCCTGGGCTCAGAGTTCAGAATAGCATAAATAAGACACGGTGGTACATGTACGGCTGTAATGCCAGCACTGGGGAGATGGAGACAAGAGGGTCACAAGTTCAAATTCATTCTTTTTTTTTTTTTTTTTTTTTTTTTGGTTTTTTTTTTTTTTGAGTTGGGGACGAACCCAGGGCCTTGCGCCCTAGGCAAGCGCCTACCACTGAGCCAAATCCCCAACCCCCAAATTCATTCTTGAGGTTGATGTTAGTACAGCCTACATGAAACACGGCTAGGGCTGGAAGAAAGCAAGGATGACAGTAGGTCTGGCAGCACAGACCTGCCATGTCTCGGCTTGAAAGGGCGGTGCAGGAGGTTGGGGATTTAGCTCAGTGGTAGAGCGCTTGCCTAGGAAGCGCAAGGCCCTGGGTTGGTCCCAGCTCCAAAAAAAAAAAAAAAAAAAAAAGAAAGGGCGTGCAGAATGGCTGAGTTCAAGGCTAGCTTGGGCTACATACTAGTAAAGCCCTATATCAAAAAAAGGGAAAGAATGACAGACGGAAACGAGGACGTGGGCCAGGGACAGACAACCCTCCCCTACTCCTCACCTGCTGCTTGATTCTGCTCAGCATGACATCAAGGGCCTGGACTAACTCCAGAAGCAGGGCACAGGGCACGGCTGAATCTGTGGCCCCCACAAAGGGGGGTAACCCAGGAGGGAAGAACTTAGAGTCATAATGGCAGGCGAGGGTGAGGTGACGGGCAGCTCCTGGGTCAAGGGTGGCCACCACGTTCCCGAAGTCCAGTGGCCCCAAGGGGGTTGAGGCTGTGAATGGGTCCAGTTCCACGTGCCAGCCTGCCGATAGGGACTGCAACGTAGCCTCCAGGAACTAGTGGCAAGAGAGAGGTAGGAGGGTGGACAGGGACTGGGGAGGAGGTGGGGAAAAGGGCCTTGTGACTGGAGCCACACAGAGCAGTCTGGGTGACTAGAAAGTCCCACTTTGGATTAGGTTGGTCCCTTGACATAGACTTCTGCTGAGAAGTGGCTGGGTGCCAGGTGTAGGAGAGCCATACCTCTTGATAGCAACAAAACTTGTCATGGGGGGTTGGGGATTTAGCTCAGTGGTAGGCGCTTGCCTAGGAAGCGCCAAGGCCCTGGGTTTGGTCCCCAGCTCCCAAAAAAAAACCAAAAAAAAAAAAAAAAAAAACTTGTCATGGCTTATTTTGAGACAGATTCTCACTATGTAGTCCAGGCTAGCCTCCAACTTGCTGTGTAGCCTAGGCTGGCCTAGAACTCCAGCTCATGTTTCTGCTTCCAGAGTGATAGGATTATATATAGACCCAGACCACAATCCACACCCAGGTATGGAGAAAGTTCTCTCTCTCCTCTCTTTCTCTCTCCATCCCCCTACCCCCACCCCAGCACCCTCCCTTCTCTCTCCCTCTCTCCCCTCATGTTGATTCTTCCAAAATCAGGAGTAGGCCAACTTTCAACTAACTCACTTCCACCCTTTCCCCTTCCTGCCTCTCTCCATGGTGCTGAGGATCAATCCTAGGATTTCCTGCATGCTTACACAGCCACAGCTACACACTGGTGAATCCTAGGCAAGCCTTCTACCATTGAGCCACACCTCCATCCTCACATTGGAGGAGTTCTAAGCAAGTGGAGCCATGCTCTCACTTCCTCTTGAAAAGTTCCCACTCCGTGCTTTTTAGGATCCCTATGAAATCGACGATGTCAGTGAATGACCCCATTTTGAAGATGAGGAAACTGAGTCCCAAAGAGGTTAAGAAGTTAGTCCAACTAAGGTGGATCCTAAACACAGTATCTGAATGGCAACAAAGCAATGTTATACCACTAATTCTGAAGCCAACCTTCTTGGATTTTAATTTCAACCAACTGTGGGATTTGGACAAAATACAATAACTTCAGTTTCCTCATCTGTATAATGGAGATCATATCAGTTCTGATCTCACTAGACAGTACATTGCTTCTGCCTAGTATAGGGTAAAAGTTTGGTGGGGGTCGCATAGTGTGGGATTTGTGCACCACCAAGAAATCTAGTCTGGTTCACCCACCACCACCACTCCCCCGCACACACCCCCAACACACGCACACACTCCCCATCCCTGCCCCCCACCCCCATCAGATCCCTAGTCTGCCTCCTGGCTGTTTTGGGATCTTTGGTGCCTGAGTTCCATTTCCTGACAGACTGGGGAAAGGAAGTTGGGGGTTGAAAATAAAACCCTTTACCTTTCTCACTTGGAGATTGCCAGGACTACCCGGGGGTCGTACAATCAACAAGGGACGCAGAAAAGTTCCCCAGAGACGCTGTGGATCCAGCTGCCCTACCACAAGCCGCAGCTTGGCTTCTGAAAGGCTTCCGATCAGTGGGACCTTGGTTGGGAAATGGGATGGGGGAAAGAAAAATGAAAACGATCCCATTCCCAACTTATCCCGGGCGCGGTTGCCCACTAGGAGTGCTGATTCTTCTTGGTAATGCAGTCTCCAGCATCCAAAGATTTCCTAGATTGGGAGAAATCTTCAAAGCAAATCTGATCCAGCCTACTGCAGTCCTGACGAAGAAATTGCAAACGGGTGATGGAGACTTCTAACTAAATGGTTTGGGCACAGAGCTCAGATCTACCAGTGTTTCTATGCGGATGCATCCTCTTCAGAGGGGTCTAATCATAAAACAAACCTGAAACCTTATTTTGTTGGGTAGGGGCATACGCTCAAGTGATGGATAAAGAAATTGCACAGGCGGCAAGGGCTAAACGATAAGGCCACGCTAACCCGAGACTCAATATGAAGGGAAAGAGGGAAATGACGCTGGCTGGGCCAAGGCTTACCCGCAGATCCCGGCTCCGTGATACCTCCTTAACCCCAGGGTGCCAGCTATTCCAGACGATATAAAAAGCCAAGCCCAGGGCCAGCGCCAGCAGCAGCAGGGGCAGGAGCTGCACCCGCGGCAGAAGACGGCGCTTGGAAAGTGAGGGTGGTTTCATGAGGCCGCGATCCCCGAGCCGCTGCCGAGACCGCCCGCGGCTGGCAGGACTCATGGCAGCTTTGCCCTGAAACCAACCCCCCCGTACGGTGGTTTGAGTTTAGGCCAAGATCCGCCTCTCGGAAGTTACAAATGCCAATAAAGAAGCAGAGTAACTGCGTCCTCCCCCAATCGATTGCGATTGGCTCTCCTAAGCGCCGCACCACCCAAAAGGGAGCGCGGAAACCTTAAGGCCCGCCCCCACGGGAGAGAAACAGGCAATGAGCTGTGTCCGAATGTGCGAAACCTTCCCGGGCGCAGGGCCACGCCCCTTACGGAAGTCGATCAAGAAACTGTCGTTCAAGAAAAAAGGGGCGGCATCCATCCCTAAAACAAGGAGCCGATTGGTTTGCCTGAAGCCATGCCCTCAAGAAAAGTGTCGGCGGGTATTTTGGAAACCGGGTTGCGTTTTCCTTCTCCCAACTAGACAGTTAGGCGGGAAAACAATTTCAGTTAGACCCCGTTTTATTTTCCTCATGAGCAGACAACCTATTGTGATCCTCAGAGGCTTCAAATCCTCCCTATAGGCATTTTCTGCAGGAGAGCGTAGCCTTAGAGTCGCTATGGTAACAGGGCACGCCCACAGCCGCTGGTGCTTGATTGCGCAGACGTCGACGGAAGTCAGCCGCAGAAGACGGAAGTCCCGCCCTTCTCTTGCTGTGCTCCAAAGGCTAAAGCAACGCGCTTGGAGGCGGGAGTGATCTGCTAGCGAAACCTTCACCATGTGAGGCCGGGATGGGCTTCGGCGGGGACACGAAGATGGAGGGGGACGGTTTAGCTAAATAACAATCGAAATGGGGTGCTCATAGCTGAGGGTAGAGTTTCTCGGGCAAAAGTAATGTCTTCTGAGGGATTTGAGAACGGGCATGGGGCCTCGGTTCTTGAGTTCCGGAGAGGGGACAGCTTTATTCCATAACGGGTGTAAGACTCTTCTAGGTACCGAGGCTTGCGGAAATGAACCGTAAAGGAAAAGCTGAGTCTGATGGCACATGCCTAGAATCCCAAGCCTAGAGAGGCTGAGGCAGGAGTATCGCTAGTTGGTGGTCAGCCTTGACCAGCTTCATAGCGTGTCCGCTTACAAAAGTAATGGTAATTTTATATAGAAGTGGTCTTAATGGATGTAGAGCTTGGCGGAGAAGGAAGTACTATTAGAAATAGTAAATAGAAAAGTATGTGACTCAACCGGGATAAATTAGGACTTTTGAACCTAATTAGAGACGGTCAGAGTAGCAGGCTACTACAATGGTTTGGCGTGTTTATTCATTGAGCAGATATTATGTAGACTGTAAGTTAGACACATGGTAAATAGAAGGTCCTTGCTACCAAGAAAAAAATCTCTCAGGGCTTATAAAAAGAATGCAATAGGAAAGCCATAGAGTAATAAACAAGTACATACAGTATGTCTTAGATGATCAGGGGTGTGAATGGAGAATTGAGTAGGAAAGAAATAACACCAGTAGGTAGCACAGAAGGACGCATTGAAAGCCCAATACTTGGGCTGGGGATTTAGCTTAGTGAACAGAGTACTTACCTACTGTGGGCACTGGGTTTGGTCCTCAGCCACACACAGACTAGATTTAACCCCAGTATCCTGGAGGCAGAGACAGACAAGTCTGAGTTCCAGGGGCAGGTCTATTTATACAGGGAGACATTGTTGTGGGGTGGGATGGAGGAGAAATGGCCAAATTTTTGGACATATCATGGAAGCAGATGACAAGATAAGACGACAGAGTGAGGTTTGAAAGAATAGGTGCCAGACATGATGGTGAGCCCCGTGTAATCTCAGACCTTGGGTGATGGAGTCAGGAGAATTGAGAATTCAAGGTCAACAGTGGCTGGACGAGGTTTGGTTAATGAGCTGGAGCAGGCTAACTTGGAAATGTCTCTCCTGCCTCCAGAGAAGACTGCACCAGGAAGGGCGTTTGGGGGCCAGGCTGGGGAGACACTGGACAGTGTAGCTTTGGTCACTTATGCTTCCAACCTGAACCCATCTCACCCCCGGGCTCTCTATCCAGGAGTCTCCTCAATAAACCCAAGAGTGAGATGACCCCAGAGGAGCTGCAGAAGCGGGAGGAGGAGGAATTCAACACAGGTCCCCTCTCGGTGCTCACACAGTCGGTCAAAAACAACACGCAAGTGCTCATTAACTGTCGAAACAACAAGAAGCTCCTGGGCCGGGTGAAGGCCTTTGACAGGTGAGCATTGTCTTGGGAAAGGTCATTTGAGAAGAATTGTCATAATAAGGTGGGCACGGTGACAAAGTGCCTTTAGTCTCAGCACTCAAGGGGATCACTGTCAGTTGGAGCCAGCCAAGGTCACAGGGCAAGACCCAGCTAGCTCAAAAAATTAGAAAGTGGGGGTGCTTGGCTTTTTATCTTATGTGTTTGGGCGTTTTGTCTGCAGGTGAGTCTGTCTGTGTACTGTGGACATGTCTAATACCTTCAGAAGTCATCAGATCCCCGGCAGGAGGAGGGACAGGAATTAAGATGTTTGGTTTGTTCCTCTGTAGGCCAGACATCAATGTCAAATATCTTCTATTGCTTTCTAGTTTGTTTTGAGGCAGGGTCTTTAACTGTGTAGCCTGGGCTGGCTACAGATGTAGCAGAGGCTAACCTTATGCTTCTGATCCTCCTGCTACCATCTCCCAAGCGCTAGGATTACAGGGGCAAAGCATACCCTCCTGCCTTGTTTTGGTTAACATGGAAGTTGCCTTGTGACGTGGTCCTACACATCTAGCATTGTACTTTGCTCATCGTCACTGTCCTCAAGCAAGCATTCGTGGAATGAACTGATCCAAGTGTGAGCACATGTCCACCTGCATGAGGACAGGGCCGTGAGGCACTGGAGTGCACGTGTAGGGAACCAGGTCTAACCCCAGAACCCTAAGGTTTGGAGAGAGCTAGTGCGTTTCTCAGAGTTAGAGTTACCTGCAGAGCCAGGGCCATTTTGGTGACCTTTACTGTGTACCGGGATCCTAAGTGCTTCTTTCATCCAATCTTCACATCAGCCCCGTGAAGTAGACTGTTTCCATTTCAAGAAGGGGGAAACTGAGACACAGATGGGACACTTAAGATGGGGCTGAGATCACACCTTGAAGCCTGTCCATCCCCACTGTGGAACCTGAACTCCGTCCCTATGCCTGCTGCTGGAGGGTTCACACATTCAGAATGTTCCCCTAACTCTGGCTTTTTCCTCCACCCCTTACCCCATCAGGCACTGCAACATGGTGCTGGAAAATGTGAAGGAGATGTGGACTGAGGTCCCCAAGAGCGGCAAGGGCAAGAAGAAGTCCAAGCCTGTCAACAAGGACCGCTACATCTCCAAGATGTTCCTGCGTGGGGACTCGGTCATTGTGGTGCTGCGGAACCCGCTCATCGCTGGCAAGTAAAGTGGAGGCCAGCCTCAGCCCTCTGAGAGCCTGCTCCCTGCCCAGCCGAGTCCTGCAGAGCCCTGCCCAATGAGCTAGAAATAAAACCCTGTGCTTTTTGTTTTTTATGTTTTCCAGTGGTCTTCTCTGCCCTTGGGTCTTAGAGAGAGAGGCACTAGGACAGGGCCTCTGAGTGCTGGGGCATATGACTGCCCTGACTGCCAAGTAGACCATTTAGACAGAAATGACCTAAATTTGACTTTTGTGTATTGTGTGGCGGGGTGCAGATGCAGGTGAGAAAGGGGGTCCTACTTAAGGGGCTTGTTGAAGGACCTTGCTGTTTTCTGGACTGTACACAGGGCCCTCTGTCCTACCCACTACTCTGTCCATCTGTATCTCTGTCCCTGCCCTCTCAGGTAATTCTAAACACGAAATTCAGGAGATCTGGGTGGAGGTCAGCATTATCTGCCCTCCTTAAATGCATACAAAGCAGTATGGGTGTCTGGTCTGGATACGTCTGTTCTCGGTGCCCACAGGGGCCAGGGAGGAGGGTTGGACTCCCCTAGTTACGTGTGAGCAGCCATGTGGGTGCTGGGAAGGAAACAAGAGCAGCGAGTGCTCTGGAACTCACTCCGTAGACCAGGCTGGCCTCAGACTCAGAGATTCCACCTGCCTCTGCCTCCCAGGTGCTGCAGTTAAAGGCGTGAGCCACCACCCTCTAGCCTAGCTGTCCTCCTGAATGGTGGCAGTCACAGTCAGTGGTAGCCGGTGAGCCCCTGTGCAGAGCTGTGAAGCCTGCAGCAGAGAAAACTGCCGTGCTTGGTTGTTCAGGCACACGTTCCTGAGCAACTGCCAGGACAGCTCTGCTGTGGGCTCTAGATCTCTCCCACCCTCTCTCTCTCTCTTCGTTCTTTTGTGGTCCTGGGGACTGAGACTAGGGTCTCATGCTTGGCAAGCTCTCCCCAGCCCTCCATTCACTTGTATACATGCACAAGGACAGTGTTAGGTGTCGTCTGACACTCCTTTGATCCCCTTGACAGAGTCTCATTGAACAGAACTAGGCTGGCACCCAGCAACCTCCAGTAATCCTGTCTCCACATCATGCTACAGATTCGAATTCAGGGTCTCTTGCTTACATAGCAAATGCTCCTCTAACCGCTGAGCCACCTCCCCAGTTCTTCCACTAGACAGGGAATCTCTTAGGAAGTTTCCAGGGCTGGCCTTGAGCTTGTAATCCTGTCGTGGTCTTCCAAGCAGCTCGGATGACAGGCCTATGTCACCACAGCCATCCAGCTCATTCAGTTGAAATCATTGAGATTCAGGAAGGGCATTGACATGTCCCAAAGTCACCCAAGTGAGAAAATAATGGTGCTACATTCAGATAGACAGTCAGGGCTGATGAAATGGCTCAGTGGCTACCAAGTTTAATGCCTAGCACTCATACCTGGCTTTAACTACAAAGCCAAGGGGGATCCAGTGCTCTGGCTTCCTTGGGCACTTGCATACAAATACACATAGATTAAAAGCAGATCTGTATGCCAGGGGCATGCATTTGATCCCAGCACTCGGAGGCAGAGGCAGGGAAGTCTTTGTGAGGCCAGCCTTGTCTACAGAGTGAGTACCAAGACAGCCAGGGCTACACAGAGAAACCCTTTCTCAAAAACAAATAAATGAAAGCAGACACGAGTGTCCCCGAGATCCCCACAGCTTAAGAGACTGAGGCAGGATTGCTACAAGTTCAAGACCAGCCTGGGTTTACCTGGTGAATTCCTGGTGAGCCAGGCACAGTGAGGTCATCTCAAAAAGACTCCATTGAAAAGGAGCTAGCCTGGGCACCCCCTCTCTTCCCACTTGATAGGCACCCATGATGCTGGCCCAGTGAGGGTGAGCACCTGCCCTCCCCGCTCCTCGGGGCTCTAGTGCTGAGGAGAAGCAGGGCCAGGCAGGGAGGCAGCTCCGCTCTTCACTTAGCTCCGTCTGCACTGAGAACCTAGGATGTGGAGCCTCCCAACCCACAAGAGCTGCAGCCCTCCCTCTGCATTCTGGGAAGGGAGAGAAAGGGAGTTGGTCTCTTGCCAGGCAAGTGGGCGACAGTGCCATGGAGGAAGACAGCGACCACTCTGTGGTGACCTAAAGAGCAGCAGTCGGAGCTCAACATGGCTGCTGGGCCTTCACAGCTTGTTTGTTCTCCATAGCCAAGACTATCCTGAGAGACCCCGTCTCAAAAAGCCCAAATAAGTAATAAAAAAATTGTAAGCTGTGCTGCCAGGCTGGTGGGCAATGTCAGTCCCTTCAGCTTCCCTGAAGCCCATTTACCTCACCCAGGAACAGGGCTGGACTGAGCCTTCAGGTCACAGGCTCAGGCTATAGTCCCTGCTCCATCTCCCTGAATCCTCCTCACCAGACATGGAGATTTTGATTGTCCTGGGCACTTGGCTGCCCGAATGGTGCTTTTATCTAGCTTTTTTTTTTTTTCTTGCATGTAACGGTGGTAGTGTATATGTGTGCATATATATGTGCATGTTCACATGTGAATGGGTACATGTGCACATATTTGTATATATGGAGGCCTCCGGGTGACATGGTAAGTCTTCCTTGATCACTCCCCCATTATCCCCCCATATGTGGGCACTATGGGCCAAAGCTCTGGTCCCAAAACTGTCATGGCCAGCACTTTGCCCAGTGAGCCATCTCCCCTGTTCTGACAGAGTCTTTTTATCTAGCCTCGGCTGGCCTCAGACTAGAGCAACACTCCTGCCCAGCTTCTTGAATGATGGGATTACAGGTGTGCATCACTACTTCCCGAACAAATTATTTGAGGGAAAGGTTAGGATCTCACTTTAGCCCTAACTGGTCTGAAACTAGGCGAGTAAGTAAGGCTGGTTTTGAACATGCAACAGCTCAGCCTCTGCCTTTGATTGCCTCCGAATAATCCTTTCTAGGGCTAAAAGCCAAAGTGAAAGTCCTCAGACAAGTTGGGAGCTTAGTGACAGCTAATACAGTAGCCCGGTTAGGAATTGAACTAGGCTGGCTCCTGCTGCTCTGCCGTGTGAGACAGGGTCTCACATAGTTCAGAGAGCCAACCTGTTCTGTCAGGATAAAGGACCAACCAATCCTCCCGCCAAAGCCTCCCAACTGCTGGGGTTACAGCGCCACCCCTTGCCCAGGACTGACATTTCTGTTGCCTTCCAAAGAAGCAGGACATTCACACGCACAACTTTAATTTGTACATATGTCTTAGTTTTCAATAAAGATTATCTTAGGGGAGGGTACAGTAGCAATGTGGTGTCCATGATTTTTTGTGCCAACATATGGCTCCAATTGAGCCTCATTGAGCTATGGCAGACTACCTCACACCCTAGTCATCTCCCTTTCTAGCCTAGCCTCCCAACCCATAAAGAAGCTTAATTTACTAGAGTCTCCACTCCAGAAGGCAAAGCCCTGAAGTGTTGAGTACGGGGTCAGCTAGGAGACACATCTTTCTGGGAACCCTGGGGAAACACAGCACCCAGTACTGATAAAGGAGGCCTCTGTGTCTGTGTGTCTGTGTGTCCATCCATCCACAGGTGGACCAGTTGCAATGAGGCTTCATCCCCAACCCTCTCTGGGAGGTGGGAAGATCTGGCTACCTCCACTGACCACAGGATCCTCTTGCTTGGCTGCCAGCTCTCACCACATACAGCTCCAGGTCCTGCTGCTCATCTCTCACAGCCTGGCACAGGCAGAGCCTCCCACCCCACAGAGCCTTTTGACTTTTGATTGCTCTCCTTTTGTCTTGACCATCTCCTTGGATCCCTCTCCTGGGACCCCTCAGCAAATCCTTCCCACCTCTCTGTGGCCTCCATTCTGGTCCAGCCACCTACATTCCTCTCACTGGGCTCCCAACTCACAGCCCCTAATCCCTAGAACAGAGAGCCATGGAAACAGCCCAGGAGACACTGCTGCTAAAATCTGTGTGGGACTGGGGAGATGGAGTTGTTTTCATCTCATCTACATAAAGGCTGACAAGCTTTCAGTCCCAGAGATCTTCTGTCCTCTGGCATATGCAAACACTGTGTGCATGTGGTATCCATCCGTACACACAGGCAAAGCAATCGTACACGTAAAAGTAAAAATAAAATCTTCAGTGAGCCTGCGGTGAAATTCCAGTTCCTGCACCCCCTGCCCACTCCTTCCCCATCTGCAGGCCCTGGCTTTTTCCAGTGGGACCATGGAAGCCTTTCTCCATTCTTCCTGTTCCCGGGACCTTTTCCTGTGCTGTTCCGTCTGCCTGGAATCTTATCCTCCAACTCTTCAAGCTGTCTCCACTCTTCCAAACATGACCCATCATGTCTTCGCAAATGGCCTCCCAGTCGGTTGTCCTAGACACCAAAATTCTTTTCATAAACGATTTCCCAACAGATTTGTACACATGGGGACCTTGTCTTCCAGTTCCTCAAGGGGGCTGGTAAAGTAGGCTCTCAATACTTGCTAACTGTACAGACACAGGGGTCCCTTTACCTAGCAGTAACTTTCCAAGACCTCATCTCCAGGCACATGCAGCATCCCAGAGGGCAAGGCATTGCGGATGGCAGCTTTCTGGGGTGCAGAGCTCAAAGGCACCGCCCGGGGGGCCTGCCCCAGGTGCGGACGTGGACACTGCTCCTGAAGGTTGAGACGCAGACGGCGGATCTCCGACTGTACCTGCAACGCGGAGTGCTCAGGGTGTTGCCATTCCCAGCGTGGTCGCCAGGGGGCGCAGACGGGCCAGCCTCTCCTACCTCTTTGTTGATGAAGCAGTAAAGCACACTCACGAGGAAACCCTGCCAGAGGACGAACGAGATCAGATGGCTGCTGTGGACTCATTGTTTCCGGCCCCAAAGTACTGTGGCTGTTAGCGCCCTGATCCTAGGTACTGAGGGCACCTACTTACTGGCTCCCAGCTCTCTGTAACGTTCCCCTGACCCCCAAAGGCTAAGAACAGGCGCTGGAAATTGAACGTCCTGCGTGTAGAAAGCAATTCGCTGCTTTCCACACTTGAGGCACGAAGTCTAACCACTCTGTGCCTCCCTTTCCTCGTCTGGAAAAATGAAGGCGGTGGTTGGGAGAATTGCAATATTAATGTGTAAAAAGAGAGAGTGCTTAGCTGTGGTGGCGCACGCCTTTGATTCCAACACTCTGGAGGCGGAGGAAGACAGTTCTCTATGAGTTGGTGTATACCCTTGTACACATAAACTGTGTCCATCCAGAACTGCATGGTGAGACTCAGGCTCAAAAATAATAATTAGGGCTGGAGAGACGGCTCAGGGGTTAAGAGCACTGGCTGCTCTTCCAGAGGTTCTGAGTTTAATTCTCAGCAACCACGTGGTGGCTCACAACCATCTATAATGGGATCTGACGCCCTCTGCTGGTGCGTCTGAAGACAATGACAGTGTACTCGTATTAAATAAATAAATCTTTAAAAATAATAATTAGTTAAATAATTATGAGGCTTGAGGTTTTCTCAGCACTGGAGCACATGCTTAGCCAGCTGGAGACAGATTACCGGTATGAGCCCCAATACCTGGCTTTAGTTGATGAATGGAGTCAACTATGAACATGGGCTATTAAGATATTCCCAGAATTTTCTACAATCCCATTAATATTGAATTCAGTCACACATCTCCCCTTCCAGGAGAGGAAAAAGACAAAATTGGCGTTTGCGAAACTAACCCTCCTCTCTCATTTTTCTGTCCCTGTTGCTCGGCTCTTGTCTCTCCCCCCACTTGCTCTGAAGTTGCAGATACCCTCACCGCCCTCCATCACACTAGCTGCCCTCTGGCCTCAGGGATCCTCATTCTGGAACATTCTCCCACTTGTGTGACTGGCTGATTACATAAGGTGTTTCCTCTGTTTCTCACAGAGTAGGGGCCGACCATTTGGCTCCTGGTTGTTGCGAGGTGTCCTTGCTTCCTTTAATGAACGCACAGTCTCACGGGGGACACTGGTGCTATCCCCACTTTAGAGAGAAGACTGAGGCTCAGTTGGGTCCCGCAGGGTAGGCACTAGGAAAGGCAAGCACCGTCAGCATTGGTTGGCCTCTTCACATTTTGGGATTTCCTACGTCCTTAAATTCTGCACCTTGCGGGTAAAGGAAACCAGGAAGCTGGGAAATACCAGCTCAGTTCATCCCACAGCACTTCCTCCTCGCCTGGAGGCAGTGCTGGGGAAGGCTGTGTGGTCCTCTACCACTATCCCCACCACTCAGCTCCTCACCCACACAATTCAGAACAGTCTTAGGTAGTTTCCGCCCTGCACATGCGTGATATAATCCCTGGGTGCACTCCAGTCAGTAGAGGCTGCTCCAGGGAATGATGATATCGCTGTGTCCCGATGGAGAGAAAAGTCTAAACTAGGAGGGTGGAGCCCTTGCACCCAGTCTGAGCACCTGGAAGGAACTTAAGAAGATTTCAAAGGCCAGTTTGGCAAAGCGCAGGGAGCCTTCAGCCTGTTCCTCGGTCACGGGAGCAAATACCACCTCGTGGACACCCAGCAGGGGCATCAGTGTCAGCGTGGAGCGAGCCAACCTGGAAAGAGACGGTATCAGTGGTCCGCACGTCCCCTATTCCGGCCCTCTCTGCTTCCCACATTGGGTCCTCAGCCTGCCCACACCTTAGTCGGTAGTCGGGACAGCGCATCTGTCGAGTCCTCAGCTTTGAAACAAGGATGCCAAGGATGCGGATAAAGATGAGGAAATTGATCTGTGAGGAGAGAGAAACTGAGCCAGAAGCCATTCAGTTCTGGGGTGGGACAGGGGGTTGGCGCTGTTCCACTTCCCCAGAATGAGGAATCCCTGAGCATAGCCTGGAGGAAGCGAGACTGGCCCTACCAAGATGGTTATTAGGATGGGGGTGCGAATGATCCACCAAATGGCTTTGACTTCGTTGCGCTCCCAGCACCTAGAGGAAGCAGGGTAGAACTGAGACGCGAAATGTCCCCACAAACCCCCAGTCACCCCTAATCAGGCAGAGTCCCTCACCAGGCCCTGCCCACCCTCTCTAAGCCCCACCTACATTCATTTAAGTCCCACCCCATCCTGCTTTTCAGAAAGCCTCCTAATCTTCCCCCTTTCCCAGCCCGTAGTCCCTTTATACCCCACCCACATTCTCCACACCTTCACTTTTCCACCCTTCCCCGCCCCGCGTCCCACATAGCTCCGCCCCCAGCCCGGGCCCCGCCCTCCAGACCCTGAAACTCACTGCGTGTTCTCGTACAGGTACCTGACGATCACCCAGGGGATGACGAAAAGCGCGGGGGCCCCTGTGCAGACCCCGATCCCCGCCCCCCACCCCGCCGCAGCTGTCAGCGTGCACACGAGCCCCTTCCAGGCCCAAGACCCGCGGAATTCCTCAGCAAGGGCTTGGGAAGGAAGGAAACGTGGATGGGCTGGGAAGTGGGAAGTGGGGGAGCGGAAATTCGCTGGGCTGGGCGGAGGGGTGGGGTTGAGGGGGGTCACAGAGTCAGGGCTCACCCCAGCCAAGAAGCAGGTAGCAGCGGAAGTGGCCCTTTTCTGAGCGTCTCACAACCACCAGCAGATGGTGCAGATACACACCCTCCACCAGCAGCCAGGTGTAATTGGCTCCCACACAGTACTGGGTCAAGATCTGGGCTGTGCGGCAGGCAGTTAGGGCCTATGAAGCCATCAGACATCTTTGTTTTATTATTTGTATGTATTCCTTCGTGTATGTGGTAGTAAGGCTTGAACCCAGGACTTCCTACTTTTTAGGCAGGGGCTCTACCACTGCGCCACGCCCCCAGCCCCTCACTGGGGGATTCTAGGCAGGGCCTCCACCACTGAGCCATGCCCCCAGCCCCTCACTGGGGGATTCTAGGCAAGGGCTCTACCACTGAATTACATTCCATTTCTCTTCTCTTTGAGTCAGGGTCTCAAAAACTTCTCCAGGCTGTTCTTGAACTTGCTCTGTAGCCCAAGCAGGTTTTAATATGTCAGTGGTGCCCAGCTTTCCACCTAACTAGGACTATGGGACATCCTGACTAGACAGGGCTCATCTCCATCTCCTGCCCTCAAATTTTACTCTGAGTTTCCAGCAAATGGCTTATCTTACTTCACCTTATCCATTTTCACTTGAGGACTCTCCCACATTGACCCCTAAACAACTGGCATTTTCTATTCTGTTACCACGGGGAAATACATAGAATGCCAGTACGCAGCCTTTGCCATACTAGCTCATATTTAAAAACATTTTAGGTTTTGTAGGTTTGTTTTTTAAGACAGGGTTTTTCTGTGTAGCCCTGGCTGTCCTGGAACTCACTTTGTAGACCACTTTGTGGCCTCAAACTCAGAGATCCACCTGTCTCTGCCTCTCAATTAAAGCCATGTACTGGGCCAGAGAGATGATTCAGAGGTTAAGAGCGCTGTCTGCTCTTCCACAGGTCCTGAGTTTAATTCCCAGCAACCACATGATGGCTCACAGCCATATAACCAGGCACACATGCAGGCAGAACATTATATGCATAATAAATAAACATACAAACAAACAAATCTTAAAAAAAAAAAAAGCATGTACCACCCCTCCCAGTGACACTAGCTCTTAAGAACAACTCCTGCCTCAGCAGTTAAACGCACTGGCTGCTCTTACAGAGGATCCAGCACCCACATTGCAGCTTACAATTGTCTGTAATTCCAGCTCCAGGGGATCTGATACCTTCTTCTGGCCTCTGAGGGCAAGTATGTGGAATACAGACAGACAGACAGACACTCACACACATGCAATACAAATTTAAAAAGTAAATGCCAAGCTATCTTCCCACAGGGGTGTGAAGGTCAGAGACCTTTTAGGAGTTCGCTACCATGTGGGTCCTGGGGTTGAATGCAAATCAGAAGTCTTGTAAGCCAATACTTTTAAGTACCGAGCCATCTTTTTTTTTTTTTTTTTTTTTTTTGTTTGTTTGTTTTTTTTTGAGCTGGGGACAAACCCACCTTTTAAAGTCTACCGCTGAGCCCCCCAACCCCGAGCCATCTTTTTTTCCCTCTATTTTATATAGAGAGGCACTTTGCCCGCCTGCACGTCTGTGCATCACATGAAGGTCAGAATAGAGCATCGGATCCCCTAGAACTGGAGTTACAGATGGTTGTGAGCTGCTGTGTGGGCGCTGAGAATCACTCCAGGGTCCTCTGCAAGAACAGCCAATGTTCTTACCACTGAGCCACCTCTTCAGCCCCGAGTGGCCTCCTCATCTATTACTCTATTCTATTACTGGTACTCTATTACTGAACTTCACCCCCCAAGATCCACCCCCCTCCACACACACACACAATTATTATATAAAGGCTTCTGTTCAGAGCCGTGAGTTTCATCTCCCTGCCTCAAAGTACAAACAAACTGATTCCTTCCAAATCCCTGTTGGTTTCTTCCTCCCATCCTGCCCCCACGTTCTCAGTATGTGGTGAGGAGGAAAAGTATGGAAATAAATGGGAAACTTCTTGGTCCCACCAGGAAGGAGATGGAGTACCTGGTTCCACAGGGTAGGGGTCTGGTTTCCCGTGTAGGGACCCAGTGGAGGCAGCAGCTGGTCTCGGGTGAGGATGGCCCCTGCTCGCAGCATGAAAGACGTGAACAGGTTCATGTGAATGTAATTACGAGTGCAGTGCAGCCGCCTGGGGGGATATGAGAGACGAAAGGGGCTGGGAACCACTGGAGAGCTGTCCTCAGGCAATCCAGAGTCTCTTGAAGCAGCTCCCCCCACCCCCATCCCTTGCCCTAGAACTACACCGTCTCGAACCCAGGCCCAGTCTCCACCACACCACGCAGAGCTGGCGGGTCGCACCTGAACAAACTTAAAATGAGTAGGGCTAGCAGCAGAGTGGCCAGGGACAGGGAGTAGCCGACTGTATACACGACCTGCAGGCGCTCCAAGATCAGCTTCTGGTCCTGATAGAGACAAGGAAAGCAGGAGAAGCCGCGACTTTCAGCTGGTCCAGAGGAGGGCGGGGCTGCCCACCACCCCTCCCCTCACACCCCCGGTCTCTTCAGGGAAAAATGTTCCTTCGCTCGGATCCGGCGCTGCAAATCGCCTGTTTTCTCCTTGAAACTCCACTTGTACTTCTTTAAGTGGTGTTAACTCCACCCTTCACCTCCAAGGCTGGATGGGCACATTCGCACACGCACCAGACATATTCTTTTGCTTTGTTTTTTTTTCGACGGGCTTTCTTTATACAGCCCTGGCTGTCGGGGAACTCACTCTGTAGACCAGGCTGACTTCAAACTCTGAGACCCATCAGCCTCTGATGCTGGTAATGACGTGTGTTGCCACCACAGCCACCATTTCGTTGCCTGAAGTGGATTTTAATTACTTACAACCCAGAGTTCTACTCAGTACAAGGAGTGTCAGTTGGGCCTGAAACTTGCAATGGTTGTTTGTTTTGTTTTGTTTTGTTTTGTTTTGCTTTGTTTGTGACTCTCCCTAGACACCGTAGCCCGAATCCCTCTCTCCCCCCTCACCTGAAAGGCCCCATTCTTCTCTGGATTCTCACATTGAGTGTGGTCTCTCCAAGATCCCCACTGGCCATCACTACCACACTGGCGAAAGACGAAGCCTGCAGCCACTATGGGAACATAAGGGGTGGTGTGGGCTGCGGGGAGGTGGTGTCAGAGAAAAAGATGTAGCAGTTCACCACTGTAATCTCGACATTTGGGAGACCGAGTCGGGAGGATTGCCATGAGCTCAAAGCCAGCCTGGACCCCTAAGTTGGTTCAACAGGTAGAAGCGCTGGCAGCCAAGCCCAGAGACCCGAGTTTGATCCCCGAGACCCACGTGATGAGAGGATTCCTGTAAATTGACCTCTGATCGCCACACCCCTGCCATAGCTTATTCATCCACACATACATGAGATAAATAAAGACAGGATAAGTAAATCATGTGACAGCCCAGGGGATTGGGAGACACCTGGCTTCACAGACAGGGTCAGCGGGCAGATAGAAGGAGGAGGGGCTAGGTGAGGGTGGAGTGCGGGATGAGGGGTGCGGGGAGCGCCTCACCCTGGCGGTACCAGGGCAGATACCAGGGGCAGGACACCCGGGCAGTGGTGTTGGCGGCCGTGTAGTTCCAGCAGGCATACATATCGAAGGAACCATTACAGGCCAGGCCTAAGGGAGAAGGAAACCGAGCCTGAGGATGAAGGAGAGGAGCGGTCTAGTTTTTCATTCTTCCACACCTCGAGGTTGCACTATCTCCTTACTGGCCACAAGCTCCTCCCACCAGACTTCGAGACCCCACCCATTCATCCTCCTAGTCCCACTCCAGGCTCCTCCTCCCAAGTGAATGCCAAATCCTGATTATTCTCATCTAGAAAGCTTATCAAGTTCCATTCCAGAACCCGCTCCCATTGCGGGTCAGGTCCCTCCCACGGCTCCTCCCACTCCCGTCTACCTTCCATGTTCTTCGGTCTTTAGAACTTTTTTTTCTTTTTTTCTTTTTCCTTTTTCTTTTTTTTCGGAGCTGGGGACCGAACCCAGGGCCTTGCGCTTGCTAGGCAAGCGCTCTACCACTGAGCTAAATCCCCAACCCCCGGTCTTCAGAACTTAATTCGGGTCCTCACAGTCTACCTGAGCTAAGCCCCACTCACATCTCCCAGCCCTCCAGTCACACCTGAGGGAGGTTCTGTGGCCTCCAAGGTGTTTTGGCATTCCCAGCCGTAACGCTCCCAGCGCTGGTACAGCTCTCCCGTCGTCTGCCCCTCAGAATCTGTCTAAGAGACGCAAGAAGGGACCTCCAGGGTAACCTCCCAGGCAGCAAGCTCGGTTGGGAAGGGCCAGAAGAACCCTTAGAGATTTAGAGGGGCTGTCCAATTTTTTTTACACTGGAGTCCTGGGTGGCTTAGAAACCTCTTAGATGGTATTGGGGTGCCTAGAAAACCGCCCAAAGGAAGGGGTGGCCTGTCCCCACCCGGAGGACTTGTGAGGGGAAATGTGTGAAGAGAAACTACCTGTTTATACAGGGCGGGAGCGGGCATCCTTAAAACTCTCCCTGATGTAGGGGAAGGGCTTAAAACCATCCCAGAGCGCCTGTATCTCTCTAGGTCCTCACCTCCGCCCTCTGGAGTGACAATCCCCAGAGCCACAGCAGCAGAAGCAACAGCCGCAGGGGCATCCTTGAAAGGTGATTGGAGACTCTGGCCACTCGAGGCAGTTGGGCTGGAGGGTCTCCGGGCAGAACCAACTCTTGAGCTTCAGCCCAAGTCAGTGCTCACCTGCCAGAAGCACATGGTGTCCGAGGCCACGCCCCCTATTTCCGCACATGAGGATTCGGGGCGGGGCAGGACTAGGCGTGGCCTCCAGTAGATAAGTGAGGCTGGGATCAGCTAAGCGATTCCCAGGCCCTCCTAAGTGTTGCTGAGGCAGCCAAGGTGGAAGGGAGGGGTGTTTGCTGAGGGGACTGTTACCCTAGAGCTGTGACGGGCAGAAGCGTCAGTGTCACCGAGAAGCTAGCCTAGAGAGACTCTTGGGAACGTGGGACCTTCTTAGAGAGGAGGGAATAGAAACCGTCAGTCAATCCTTGATGGGAACTTAAACTGATCATTCGAGTTCGCATCCTCCCAGCTCTAAGTTAGATAGGAAGCCAATCTTCTAAAATTTCCCTGGGCTTCAGAAGTCAGAGGGGCAGCGCTCTCCCAACATCTAAATATTTAGGGACCAGAGATATTAGACCCGAGGTTTCTGACTGTCGGACGTTAGATGCTCTGAAAATCCTTCTAACCCCAACTATCATCCCCGCCCAGATAATGTGAATGCAGGGTTTCAGGAGGGAATCGCAGAGCTACAGAAAAGAAAAAGAAAAAGAAAATATATTAAAAAAAAAAATCCCGGACCCAGAATTATAGGGATAAGAGCAGAAGGACTCAGGGACAATGAGACACAAGCAAGAGCTCGGAGACTAAAAGGGGGGCACAAAAAGAGAAAAAGATAAAAATGTGTCTTGGAGACAGTGGAAACGAATAGGGGAGAGAAAAAGGACGGGAAAAGAGCAGAAATAAGCCCATTTAGAGATTAAGAGGGGTGAAGAGATGACAGGGCAGAGAGGCAGAAAGAGACAAAGATAGAGACAGAGAGACAGAGTCAAAGGAGAGATAGGCCCAGGGCAGGGCTTTGATGGAGACCCCTTACCTGTACCGAGTCCTGCTCGCAATCTCCACTGAAACAGCTGCCCTGCCTCGCCTGCCAGAGAGCTCTGGAAGAGGTGACAGGCGCTGGCAGCCTGGGGTGTTGGGAGGAGGCGGGGCCAGGGCGGAACAGAGAACAGGAGGGGGGAGCTCTGGGGAAGAGTGGGAACTGTGGAGCAGGCACGTTTATCACAGCCACTCTGTGTCACGTAGAGGGAGCAGCCACACAGTTATGGTCCCCCCTCCCCCAGGCCACAGAACACATTATGCTATCCAGCCACTTACACTGCCTCTCACGCTGCCTCACACAGGATCTCAAGCGCTAAGCAAGAGAGCGTCAGACACTCACAGAGTGAGACTCCGTGAGTAACAAATTCATTCATAGCTATACAACTGGGACCATGCATGCTGAGAGAGCCAGTCCTTCACCACAGCTTCCCAATCACTGGCAGGGACACGCGGCTGTGTGCCCGGGGATGTGGACACTTCACATACGTGCAAACACGGCCCATAGTCCTAATACCACTGTCTTCCTGTTATCGTTGGTTGGTGTATGTACATGTGTGTACATGTACGTGTGTGCGTGCATGTAAGGACCGGAGGACAACTTCTCATGTGATTCTTGAGTGCCGTCTACTTCTTTGGTTTGGTCTTTCAAGACAAGAGTTTTCTGTGTACTCTGTCTGTCCTGACTGCCCTTGAATGCAGAGATCTGCCTCCCCAGCACTGGGATTACAAGTGCACACTACTCGGCTTAACTAGCTGCATAACAAGCACTTTACCAAGTGAACCGTTGCCCCAATCTCTGACTTGCCTTTCTTTGTTTTAATTGTACGTGTGTGAGTGGTTTTTTGCATGCATGGAGGCCTGTGCACACATTCATGCAGTACCTGAGGAGGCCAGTAGAGGGCACTGGATCCCATGGAACTGGAGGTACCCATGGTTGTGAGCTTCCCCATGGGTGCTGAGAACTGAATCCTGGGTCCTCCTGAAGTGCTCTTTTTTTTTTTTTTTTTTAGAATTTAATTCTTTTTTTTAAAGATTTTATTTATTTTATTTATATGAGTATACTATAGGTATCTTCATACATACCAGAAGAGGGCATCAGATCTCATTACAGATGGCTGTGAGCCACCATGTGGTTGCTGGGATTTGAACTCAGGACCTCTGGAAGAGCAGTCAGTGCTCTTAACCGCTGAGCCATCTCTCCAGCTCCTGAAGTGCTCTTAACTGCCATTTCTCCAGCCCTATTTCCTCTGTGGGTTTTTTTTTGTTTGTTTGTTTGTTTGTTTTTGTTTTTGGTTTTGTTTTGTTTTTTAACAACACAGAGTCACACTCTATAACCGAGGTAGGCTCCAAGCTTGGATCCTTCTGCCTCGGCTTTCTCAGTGCTAAGCTTCAGATTTCAATTGCACAGGCACATGAGGTGACCACATCTAGCTCCACATTTGGCAGCACTGTCAGTGGTGCACACACCCACACTCGATAGCCGCAACCGGTCTGTGTCCCTCAGGAGGACTGGACATACGGAGCAGGGCTTCAGTGAGTATCCAGGACATAAATGTGCCTGACTGTGAGGCAATACAGACGACCATTCATTCCTCTCACAGCCCAAGCTGAAACACACACACGGTGTCAGGCAGCCACATCCGAAAACACTGTTCCTTGTGACATACATCGCAGTCTCCCAGAGTCTATAGCATGTCTAACAACATAAACTCCTCAGAAGGCATCAAAATGTATGCTCTCTCATTGTCACATCCAGCTCTGTCTGGGCAGACAACCATACTATGTTCTGTCTACACTCACAAACCACATTCTACATAGATTCCAGGGATGGAATTTAGGTCTTCAGGATTGACGGCAGACACCTTTAACCACTGAACTACCTGGTCGGTTAATATCTCCATTTGGCCCAGGCTAGCCTTGAACTCATCACCCTATTTTGGTGCTGGAACAGAACCCTGGTTCTTGCACATGGTAGGCAAGCACTCTAAAGGTGCACCATTCTCCCAGCCCCTCACTGGGGAATCCTAGGCAGGGGCTCTACCAATGAACCATGTTGTCAGCTTCTCACTGGGAGGATTCTTCCTGCCTCACTTCCCAAAAGCTTAGCTTATACCTGGGGGTCACCACTCCCAGCTTATGTGTTTCCTGTGTGACCCTTCCCCACCCCACAGCCAGTCACACAGTCACCTGTCCACACTGCAAATCCCACTGTCACACATTAACATTCAGTCTTGAAATGGTCCCGTTGTTACAGGAACCTTTGCATCGCCCACATTTTCATAACCTCTCCTTCCGGGATCTTCCTTCACCCTAGCTATAGGGAACATCTGTCCGTGGAATGTAGGATGGGGAAATTTGGAGCCCAGTCTGAGAACCCAGTGTCTCCTGCTCAATACACATTGCCAGCACAGGCTGTTTGCTTGCTCCCGTGGGACCTGTGTGATAAGTAGGCCAGAGGCGAGCCTGCCCATTTTGCAGAGGACAAGCTGAGGCCCAGAGGCCCAGGAAGGGCAGGGAGTCGCCTGAGGTCCACACCAGAAGCAGGGAGCAGAGAGAATGGGGGAGGCGGGGTGAGGGTCCTTACCGCCTGGCCCCTGGGGACCTCTCTGCTCTCTGCTCCACATTCCTGGCGCCCTGTGGATCCTGGGAAAGTATCTGTGCCTGAAGTGGAGCTGAGATGGAAGAGCAGCACCTCATGGATGGCTGCGGCTGGATTCTGCAGGCTTCAGGAGGGCATGAAGGTCACTGGACTGGAGAGGGAGAAAGGGGATGGGACGGGGGTGCTAAGAGGGTAGGAAAAGGACTGGAGATCCAGAGGAATAAGAAGGGGAGAGAAGCCAGGCAATGGTAGCACACGCCTTGGATCCCAGCACTCAAGAGGCAGAGGCAGGTGGATCTCTGTGAGTCTGAGGCTAGCCTGGTCTACAGAGAGGATTCCAGAACAGCCAGGGCTACACAGAAGCCTTGTCTGGAAAAACAAAACAAATCACAGAGAGAGAGAGAGAGAGAGAGAGAGAGAGAGAGAGAGAGAGAGAGAGAGGAGGAAGAAGAGGAGGAAGAGGGAGAAGGAGGAGGGGAGGAGGGGAAGGGAAGGAAGAGGAGGAAAGATGGAGGACAGAAAGGGAAGAGTGAGTGCAGACTCAGGCCTGTCACCCCAACACTGGGGAAGGTTAAGGTGGGAAGATCCTGAGATTGGGGCTATCCTGGGCTCCATAGTGAAGCAGTTTTAGAGAGAGGTGAAGAGAGAAAGGATGGAAGAAGGGAAGGGGAAGGAAGGGAAGAAGGAGGGGAGAAAGGGGGAAGGGAGGAAGATAGAGGTGAGAGAGGGTGAGCCTGACCGATGGGAGGCGGGGAAGGGGATACAAAGCCCTGTCCCCTCCTTGAATTCTATAGGCAGTTGAAGGTTTCCAGGGCAGGAGAGCCCTTTTCTTCTGTGGTGACGCCCAGGCTCCTGCCCATCAGCCCTCACCCATGATCTTGTAAGTAACACAAAGGAAACTCACTGAATCACAGGAAAGAAACCCGCAGCAACATGCAAGCAAAGAGAGAATGCGCCAAGAAAGAACAGAATGGCGGGGAGCAAGAGGCGGTGGGTACGATCCAGATACATAGTGTGAACATGCATATATGTACACACGCATCTGCGAAGATGTCTCCGGGAACCGCAGTGTGTATAATTCATATATGCTAATCGGAAGCTTCGAAGGGGGCCTGCCAGGTGGCTCCGTGAGTAAGGGTGCCCGCCAACGACGCTCCACTCATACACAGCAGCACATAGGCACACACGCATACATACATATACATGTATATTCAAGTTTAAAAGAGGCACCCTTGCCCCCTCCCTGTCGTGGTCCACTCTAGGTGAACACAGGGCAGGCATGTAGGACAGACAAGAAGACAGAAGAAGAGAGGTCACAGTCTAGGTCCCTGACTGGCTCCTGGCCTCTGTCTAGGGTCCTTGGCAGTCTCTGGAGAACGGCATTGAAGAAGTAGCCTGGAGCCTCCCTGGCTACTAAGCTACTCCCAGGCTGCACCATGCTGCAGCCCACCCTTCACCCACCCCGGGAGACTCAGCCCCTGACAGCACTCTGGCTGCTTTTCCAGAATACTTGGCTCATCCGGTCTCTAAATATAGCCTGTCTCTCCCCAGCCGCCAGCCTATCTTCTCTCTGTGGAGTCTCCCCACTCCTCTCGACTTAAGTGCTCTCGCGCTCTCTCTCCTCCCTCTCTCTTCTTTCCCCCCTCTCCTCCAAACCTCCAAATCTCTCCTGTCTAGCCGAGCATGGCAGAGTGTTAATCCCAGCACTCGGAGGCAGAGGCTAGTGGAGCCCCGTGAGTTCGAGGCCAGCCTGGATTGCACAGCAGGTTACAAGTCAGGGAGGGAGACATAGTGAGAACCTATCAGGAGGACCAAGCAAACAAAACCACCAAATCTCTCCTTTCCTCCTTTTCTCTAACCCCACACTCAGTGTTTCTGTCTTAGGTACTTTTCCTTCCCTTCTGTCTTGTTCAGCGTCTCTCTCTCTCTCTCTCTCTCTCTCTCTCTCTCTCTCTCTCTCTCTCTCTCTCTTTCTATCAGCCTCCCTCTTCTTTTGGGCCAGTCTCTTTTCCCTTGTCTTATTGTATTTATTGCTACTATTACTGTTGCTGTCAATACTATTTTGGTGCTGGAATGGGAACCCTGGTTCTTGTGCATGGTAGGCAAGCACTCTTAACAGTGCACAGCTACCCCAGCCCCTCACTGGGGGAATTCCAGACTGGGGCTCTACCACTGAGCCATGTGCCCAGCCCCTGACTGGGGGATTCTAGGTGGGGGCTCTACCACTGAGCCACGCCCCCAGCCCCTCACTGGCAGATTCCAAGCAAGGACTCTCCAGATAAGCTTCAACTCTTGCCTTCTCCCCCAACACACATCTAGCCCAAACTGACCTCAAAACCACCTCATTCCTCAGCCCCCCCAGTACAAGTACAAGATTACAGACATGAGCTATCACACACAACTCATTGTCTGTTTTTAAATTTGCTTCATTTAATTTTGCATCCTGGGAATGAAGCCCAGGGTCCCATGAATGCTAGCAAGCTCTCTACTACTGAGCTCCACCCCAGACCTAGTCTCGTCTTCTAACCTCCCTCTTTCCCTCTCTCCTTTCCTGGCTTGTCTCTGGTTGTCTGCTTCTCTCCATTGTTCCTGGTCCTAGCTTCCCTGGTTCTTATCTTCTGCCCTCTGGCCCAGCGCAGTAACCAGACAATGTCCCAACTTTGGAAGTCATAGAAAAGGAGAGCTGGAAAAAACTGTGTCTCCTCCCATGGGGCTGCCCAGCCAAGCAAAGCTAGAGGGTTCAGGCAAGAGCCTGGGGCGCTGGCAGATGGTACAGAAGAAATGAGGCAGAGAGAGATGGGGAGAGGAGATGCCCCATGGGGCCTGGGGCCAGAGAGGGGAGGGAGGGAGAGAGAGAGAGAGAGAGAGAGAGAGAGAGAGAGAGAGAGAGAGAGAGAACACCAAGGCTGAACGATAGAGACCTAGTGACAAACAGAGCTAGTAATAAGATGCACAGAGACGGCCTCAGGGAAACACGACCCCTAACCTGAGGGAACAGAGAGACAAAGCCTCCAAGAGAGGAAATTGGAGCCAGAAAAGTAGGCTCACAGAGAGATTCTGGGAGTCAAAGAAGGGGGAGGTAGCCTGCACACACAGCACACATGGGATCCACGGAAGGAATCTCAGCCAGGGAAAGATGGAAGGGAGCTAGAAGGGGCCTAGAGAGACAAACAATAATATAGACAGAGCTCTGGGATGTGGCTCAGTGGGTAGCGCAAGCTTGCCTAGCATGGACGACGCTCTGGGGTGCTCTTCCGTCACCCCGTAAACCAGATGTGGTGTGCACGCCTGTAATCCCAACACCAGGAGGTCAGAAGTTCAAGGTCATCTTTGGCTACACAGAGAGTTTGAAGACAGCCTGGCCTTTACCAGACCCAGCCTCAAGAAAAAAAATTGATGGTTTGAGTGAGTTTCAAAGAGACAGGAAACCTGGGGAAATGGGGACTAGGCAAGACAGCAATAGGATACCTGACTTAATGACAGTACCTAGAGAGAGAGGCAGGGAGAGACAGACTCCAGAATGAAAAGACTGTATCCACTGCCCCAAAGACAAAATCAGAGGGAGATCAAGCAGATGCAGTTGGCTCTCCTCAGCCTCTTCCGGTCCTGGGGGGTGCCGGTCTCCATAGCGACCGACCCAGATCCCCAAGGCAAATATTGTCCAGGCCAGAAGCAACCGTAGGGCTGTGTTGACATAATGTCGCACTGGGTGGGGGGGGGCTCTAGAGGCCAGGATGGAGGGCAGAAGAGCGACTCTCAGCTGGAGCTCTGTAGACAGTGCCAGCCTTCCTCCACCTCCGAATGCAAACTTCCCTTCACCCCACGCCAGTGGCCGAGTCCAACTACGGGGGTCCCCGACTGCCCCCTGGTGGTTGTAGATTGGGTTGGGTGGTCCTTACTAAGCAAGGAAGGTAAAAGAAAGCCGGGGCTGAGGGGGTAGCCCAGAAAGAGCCTCAGGAAAGTTCAGGCAGGAGGATTTGTAGTGGAGATCTATAATCCCCATATTTTAGATGAAGTTGAGGCCCAGAGAGAGAAAGCAACTCGCCCCAGGAAACATAGCTCATATTCAAAGCGCCCTTTATTGCAAGTTTCAAAGTGTGATTTCCAGACTGTAGGACAGAGCTTGCTCACTTGGAGAAGGAAGAGAGAGAGAGAGAAGAGAGAGGAGAGAAAAGAGAGGAGAGTGGGGGGAGGGGGCTGGAGAGATGGCTCAGTGGTTAAGAGCACTGATTGCTCTTCCAGAGGTCCTGAGTTCAAACCCCAGTAAACTATCTGTAATGAGATCTGATGCCCTCTTTCTGGTGTCTGAAGACAGCTACAGTGTACTTCTACATAATAAATAAATAAATAAATAAATAAATAAATAAATAAATAAATAAATAAATAAATCTTGAGAGAGAGAGAGAGAGAGAGAGAGAGAGAGAGAGAGAGAGACCCTCCCCTGCCTGTCTTCAAGGCCCTTGACATCTTCCTGCGAAAGCACTCAGAAGAGAACAAACTCCATTAGCTGTACCCAGAGGCAGCATACAGAACACTTCACACCCAAATGCCCATCCAAACTGCTCTCCTCTTCTGGGAAGTGGGCGCCCAACTCAAGCCAGCATGTGGCTCACGTGGGCCCTATTTGAGTCTGGTCCCTGCTCTGGGGCTAGGAGCCATTTTGGGTCAAGGATTGAGTATGACATCGTTGTATGTCATCTCCCTCTCTCTGCCAAAAACCCACCAACCTCAATCCTGTGCCTCTCTTCATCCTCTATGCCCTGGATTTGCTCACTTCCCCCACAACATGAAGCCCAGGATTGGAACCCTCCTGGGCTCCCACAGTGCTCTGGGGCACCCTTCCAAGAGGATTATATTCCTTAGAGCAGACTATAGGTATTCTCATACTCATGTTCCGTTCTGTTTTGCTGTTGTTGTCTTTAAAGTTTTTATTGAATTTATATATATATATATATATATATATATATATATATATATATATATTTTGTTCTTTTTTTCGGAGCTGGGGACCGAACCCAGGGCCTTGCGCTTCCTAGGTAAGCGCTCTACCACTGAGCTAAATCCCCAGTCCCTTGAATTTATATTTAACTGGTTGTCAGTTAGTTGGTTAGTTAGTTAATTAGTTAGTTAGCTATTGGTTTTCTTTTTTTTTTTCATTCATTTATTATATATAAGTACACTGTAGTTGTCTTCATATAGAGCAGAAGAGGGCATCAGATCTCTTTACAGATGGTTGTGAGCCACCATGTGGTTGCTAGGAATTGAACTCAGGACCTCTGGAAGAGCAGTCGGGGCTCTTAACCACTGAGCCATCTCTCCAACCCGCTATTGGTTTTCTGAGACGGGGTTTCTCTATGTAGCCCTGGCCTCTGTCTCCAAAGTGCAGGGATTAAAGGCGTGGGCCACCACTGGCTTATTTTTAACCCTAATCCTGTGTTCGCGATGTGAGTGCATGAACCCCAAAAGTCCAAAGGTGTGGGATCCTTATGGAGTTAGGTACCTAATATGGATGCTGGGAGTTAAACTCAGGTCCTCTGGGAGAGCAGCAAGTGCTCTTAACCACTGAGCCATCTCTGTAGGTCCCGGTATGCCTTCCTTCTTCCTCCTCGGCTCCATCCATACCTGCCTTCTGGTTGCTGAAGACTAAGCCAAACCCTACCTTAGGACCTTTTTTTTTTTTTTTTTTTTTTTTTTTTTTTTTTTTTGGCTGGGGCCCAACCCCGGGGTTTTTCTTTTTTTGGGAAGGGCCTCCCCCCAGCTAAATCCCCCAACCCCATTTTTTTTTTTTTTAAAGATTTATTTGTTGTATTTATATGAGTACACTGTAGCTACCTTCAGACGCATCGGAACAGGGCATTGAATCCCTATTATAGATGGTTGTGAGCCACCATGTGGTTGCTGGGAATTGAACTCAGGACCTCTGGAAGAAAAGTCAGTGCTCTTAACCGCTGAGACATCTCTCCAGCCCTTTTTTTTTTTCTTTCTTTTTTTTTTTTTTCTTTTTTTTTTTCGGAGCTGGGGACCGAACCCCGGGCCTTGTGCCTCCTAGGCAAGAGCTCTACCACTGAGCTAAATTCCCAACCCCTCCAGCCCTTTTTTATTTTTTATCATTTTATTTTTCCTGCCCAGAAATCATTCAGCTCTGGGCATAAACACTTCTTCTTCTTCCTCTTCTTCTTCCTCTTCTTCCTCTTCTTCCTCTTCCTCTTCCTCTTCTTCTTCTTCTTCAAAAGATTTATTATATATTATATAATAAATTATTATATAAATAAATTATTTATTATATATACACTGTAGTTGTCTTCAGACACACCAGAAGAGGGCATCAGATCTCATTACAGATGGTTGTAAGGCACCATGTGGTTGCTGGGATTTGAACTCAGGACCTCTGGAAGAGCAGCCAGTGCTCTTAACCACTGAGCCTTCTCTCCAGCTTCTTCTCCTTTTTAATTAATTAAAAAAGTTTTGGGGTTGGGGATTTAGCTCAGTGGTAGAGCACTTGCCTTAGCAAACGCAAGGCCCTGGGTTCAGTCCCCAGCTCCGAGAAAAAAAAAAAAAAGAGCAATCTAACATGTTAGGGCTGGAGAGGTGGCTCAGCGGTTAAGAGCACCGACTGCTCTCCCAGAGGTCCTGAGTTGAAATCCCAGCAACTACATGGTGGCTCACAGCCATCTGTAATGGGATCCGGTGCCCTCTTCTGGTGTGTCCGAAGACAGTGACAGTGTACTCGCATACATAAAATAAATAAATCTTTAAAAATAAAATAAAATAAAAAAATAAAATAAAAAAATAAAAGTTTTAATGTAGGAGAGCTCTGTCTGCATGTACACCTACATTCCAGAAGAGGGCATCAGATCCCTTTATAGATGGTCCTGTCCATTATGTGATTGCTGGGAATTGAACTCAGGACCTCTGGAAAAGGAGGCAATGTTCTTAACCACTGAGCCATCTCTCCAACCCCAAATGTTTTCCTTTTGTCCTTTGTAGCTCATTGCTCTCTTGGGAGAGATTGTCTTGGTGCCATGGATTCTAAGTGGACCTTACACTGGGGTCCTAGTTACCTTTTTAGCACTTACCAGGACCAGAAAGTGTTGTATTAGCTCTGTGCTGCTTCTTCGAGGTGTAAAATGGTGATGAACATCAGTGAGTGTTTGGGATGTAGGAACTGTGTGTGGTGGTTTACAACCTCCACGGTAATCAAGATGCGTGAGAGCAAACTCTGAAACTAACTTGAACACCGTGGAGACTCCAATACCTAGGATGGGAGCTCTGCTTATAGTGAGAAGGTTAGGCTGACTCCATGACAGACTTCTAATTGGCAGTTAAAGAAACGAGGCCTAAATCTCTGTTTCCCAGAACTGGGCAAGTCCAGGCCTCAAAAGCTGCTCCATCACCTGACCTGAGGCAAGCACAATGGGTCAGTAGCAGTTTCCAGGTTTCCTCAGCTACTTCCTCAGTAACAGTTTCAAGACCTCCCCTCACACCCTGGTAATGGAATGTCTGGAGAGATGGACCCAACAGATTAACATAGAGGCCACCTACTCCAGAATTCCCTAATGTGCTTTAAAATCAGGCCTGCGAGCACACTTGGTTTTCTCTCTGTTCTGGTAATGGGAGACCCCAGCATGCTGGACTTCTGCAGAATAAAACACTCTTTGCCTTTATGTACTATCTGAGTCCACGATATCATTTTTCAGTGAATCATAGACCCTCACAATACTAAGTACTAAGGACACTGTGTGTGGTGTGTGTGTGTGTGTGTGTGTGTGTGTGTGTGTATGTATGCATGATGTGCATGTGTGTGAGCATACATGTATGCATGTGTGCATGGTGTGCATGTGTGTATGAGCATGCATGTGTGTGCATGCATGTGTCTGCACATGTGTGTATATGTATGTATTGGTGCATGTGTGTGTACATGTGTATCCATGTATGCATGGTGTGCGTGTGTATGCACATATGTGTGTATGGCATTCTTGTGTGCATGTGTGTTTGTATGTGTGTCTGTTCCTGGTAATCAAACCCAGGGGATCAAACATGCAAAGCAGACACTCTATCATGGAGTCTTTCCCCTAGGCCCTCACTAGGAGACTCTAGGCTGTTACTGTATGAATGACTCATGCCTCCAGACCTCAGTTTGTAGAGGCAGTCTGTCTCTTTCCTTCTTTCTCCTCCTTCTCCTCCTTCTTCTTCTTCTGGTGTCTCTATGTAGCCCTGGCTGTCATGGAACTCACTCTGTAGACCAGGCTGGCCTTGAACTCACTTCTATGTCATCTCTTTTTTTTTTTTTTTTAAGATTTATTTATTTATTTATTTTTTATATATAAGTACACACTGTAGCTGTCTTCAGATACACCAGAAGAGGGCATCAGATCTCTTTACAGATGGTTGTGAGCCACCATGTGGTTGCTGGGAATTGAACTCATAACCTCTGGAAGAGCAGTCGGGTGCTCTTAACCACTGAGCCATCTCTCCAGCCCCCCTACATCATCTCTTTAAGTAGCCCAGATCATCACTGAACTCACTCTCAGGAAGCATGTTACATGTGGAAAGGAGACTGGCATGACTGTGAACCTTCCTTCCATGATGCAGAAACTGTGGCTTGGGCTCACACAACCAGAGCATAGTGGACACAGACCCCAAACATGAATAAATCCAGTTCCAAAAGCTTCCTGTGTGTCCAGAGGTAAATCTTCTGTTGACAGCCTCACTCCTCCCACCCATAAAACATGGTCTGGGCTCTGCAGTAAAGGAGCTTGCTGCTAAGCCTGGTGACCTGAGTTCAATCCCCAGAGCCCACATGGTGGAAGGAAAGATCTGCCTCCTACAATTGTCACACCATGCTAAGAACTCATGTGCTTCTGTATGTCTGCACCCACAAATAAATAAACGTACAAATCAAGAACAAAGGGAGAGGACTGGAGAGATGGCTCAGGGGTTAAGAGCACTGACTATTCTTCCAGAAGCCCTGAGTTCAAATCCCAGCAATCACATGGTGGCTCACAACCATCTGTAATGGGATCTGATGCCCTCTTCTGGTGTGTCTGAGGACAGCTACAGTGTACTCATATATAATAAATAAATAAATCTTAAAAAAAAAAAAAAACAAATCAAGAACAGAAGTATTTTCTGAAGTTGCACCCTGTGATATATGCCTCTAATCCCAGTACCAGAGAGTTTGGAGGCAGGAATGTCAGAGGCTACCCTCTCAGATACATAATGAGTTTCAGGATAGCCTCGGGTTCATGAGTCCTGCATCAAAACAAAGCAGAGACTGGAAGTGAACTTAATAATGTTTTCCTGTAATCCCAGTCTTGGAAGGCTGAGGCAGAAGGATTACAAGTCTGAGGCAGCTTGGGCTACTTAGTGAGGTTTTTGCTAGACTGGACAACAGAGAGAAATACATCAGAAAACACAGCCAGAGGTCTACCTGTGATGACACTTAATTCCAGCAGTCCTGAGGCAGAGGCAGGAGGTTCTATTGAGTTGGAGACTAGTCTGGACTATATATCAAGTTCCAGGACGGACAAGATTACATACTGAGACACCATTTTAAAAAGTAAACAGGGCTGGAAAGATGGCTCAGTGGTTAAGCACTGGTTGCTCTTCCAGAGGTCCTGAGTTCAAATCCCAGCAACCACATAGTGGCTCACAACCATCTGTATAATAGGATCTGATGTCATCTTCTGGTGTGTCTGGGGAGAACGAGAGTGTACTCATATAAACAAACAAACAAACAAACAAACAAATCTTTCAAAAATAAACAACAAACGAACAGAAAAACATAGGTAGGAGTGGAAGCTGTAACCCCAGAATCTGGGGAGTGGAGACAAGAGAATTATGAGTGCAAAACTGGCCTAGGCTATATAAAAAACAACAAAAACCAGGTGTTGGGGAACCGGTGTGGGGGTGGGGTGGGGTGTGCTGAACTATAGAGTAATGTCCTCGCTCAAAAATACCAGACAATAAAACAAAGCAAAATGAACCCCGTGGCCTGGGTCATGACTTGGGAAAGGCGATCCCATCTTTAAATCCATTGTCCCACTCCTTCTCTCCTAGTTCCCCAGTTTCGGAGCCTGCTCTGACTGACACCGCCAGCTGGTCCCGGGTTTCACAACTGGGTCTCTGTCAAAATACGGACTGGATAACGCCTTCCTGGGAGACTAGGACTGTAGGGGCGGAGCTATAAGGGCTTCTGTGGATGAAGTGGGTTGGAAGGTTAGGGCGGGGCTAATGGATTTGAGGGAGGGCTCAAAATTCTGAGGGCGGGGCTAACTCTGCTAGAGAGTCTGGTCCAAGGTTCCAGTCCTTGGATGTTCAGGGGGTGTGGCTATTTGCTCTAGGGGCGGGAATAGAACTTTTGTTGTTTCTAGATTTAGGGGGTGGAGCTAAGAGCCCTGGGGGCGTGTCTAGCTCTAATAAACAAGGAGCGAGGACCCGGCTAGGATACAGGCGCAAGTTATAGAATAACCTGGCATGTTTGAGGTTTCAATGTCAAGCTCTGGTTGTGCGAGGGGACTTATGGGAAATCGGATAAAAGATTTAGAGGAGGCTTTCGGGAATAGGAGTGTCTTCTTTCACCCCATCCTCCTTCCAGAGCTGGGGGGCGACGCTTCAGGATGAAAGGCAGGAAAGACCCTGCCCCTTCAAACCCGTCCGCATCCCTATTGGCGGAAGAGCCTGCGCGACAGACTCTCATTGGTTCCTAACGGGAGAGGAGGGGGTGTAGAAAGAATACACTCAGGTTGTGGGAGGGACCAGACAGTACCTAGGGGGACCCCGACGTAGCCAATCCTGACCTGAAGACTGTTGGGGGTGGGGGCGACTGACAGCAGTCTCTGGACATCCTTTCCGGGCATCCTAGGGGATGACCCCTGTGCCAGGCTCAGAGCCGGCCGCCTGATGCTGGGTGAGCCGAGCTGGGGATGCTGGAACGAAGGGCGTTGCTATGGCAACGGGAGGCAGGGCCTGGGGGGGGGACCGGGCCCGAGCTGGGGCTGCGGGGGCCGGCGGTGGCTGTGGTGGGGCAATGGCGGAGCGCGGCCCGGCCTTCTGTGGCCTCTACGACACGTCCTCTCTGCTGCAATACTGCAACGGTGAGAACCCCCTTCTCAGTTCAGACCCTGGCCCCGCCCAGGGTGGACCTACCTCCTCCTGCCCCAACCCTTTTCTTCCAAGTCTTTACCTCCTCCCTTGTGAGAGATTCTTCCTTTCTCCCTATCAACAGGATTCTGACTCCAGAACAAGGTCCTTTATCCCCAAAGTCATGCTCCTGCTCCCCCTACCCCAATGGACACCTGCTCCGAAGGTGGCTAGACAGAGAGAAGGGTAAAGATCATGAAGGAGCCTGTGCCCGGGGAAGGGGGAGGGTGGCGGGCAGGCTTGGGGTAGGGAGTCAGCTGAATGTAGAACTCTTTCTGCCCCCTCCAGCTCCCTCCCCAGGACCCTTCTCTGTGTTTGGACATAGCAGGGGGAAATGCTGAATTGTGGGCTGGGCTTGGGACCAGTAATCTGTACAGTAGAGGACTTTCTTCAGCCCTGCCTCTCCCTCCCAGGAAGAATCCTCTTTTTCCCTAGACAAATGCATATGGCACCAGAAGGGCCATTTTGGTGTTAGGGGAGCTGGGCTGGAGGAGTGGGGAAGGTAAGAAATGCGGAAAGTGGACACTGGTCTCTAGGCCAGGAAAACGTCCAGGAGGAAGCCAAGAGCTTGAGTCATGGGGTGGGACCATCAGACCAAGCAAGGCCTCAGATGAAAGCTGCCGGTTCAGGGTCAGTGTGCCCCATGTCAACCAGGGGGCTTTGCCAAAGCATCATCTCGGAGTTTGGAGGTCACTCCCTTGGGCACACACACACTTTGCTAGGGACCCCTAGAGTTGGCAAAGGAGCTAGAATGTTCATTTAATACCCCTCTACCTTCTAAAGGTTAAGGATGACAGGGTCTCTCAGGCTAGGGCAAGTATGGGTTCTGCTCTTGAAAGAAAAGCTGTGCCCGGACTGGGAGCTTCTGGGTGACAGTCCTTGCCGAGGCCACTACAGTCATCAGAGTGGAGGGTGGGTGTGGAAACATTAGCTCCTATATTTAATGGTTCGTCTTATTTTGGATGTATTAAACTCATGTGATGTTAAATGCAGGGCCTTAGATCTTGTATTTTCAACTGTAACATTATTTACGGGAGGTAGAAAAGGTCTCCAGATAAGGTGGGTTGCTGGCTCCCCCAGCCCCTACTGGCTGTGTAGCCCTTGGGTTATCTTTAAACTCCCTCCCATGGTCTTCTTAGCAGGACCCTGGGACTTCCCGATAGGGGTCTCAAGTCTCTGCAATCCTCTCCCTCCGACGAGAGCCTCCTCCCTCACCCCCTCCCTCTGCAGGTCCAGACACCGGACCCGCGGAGCACTGGGTGGGTGGGGGTAGAGGACAGGGTGGCAGGACTAAGCAGGCGATTGGACCACGGAGGGAAAGGGGGTGGGGGGACTGGAGGCTGCAGTGCGGGAGTCCAGCGGGCAGGCGGGGCTGGTTTAGTGACGGACACAGAACTCGGGATGGCAAGTGAGACCTCCGAGCCCGCTTGCTGTTCCTGCTACCATCTTTACTTGAAACGGGCTGGAAGCCAGGGTCTCCTAGATTGTCTCAGCAATGAGTCTGGGTAGGAGTGGTCTGGGAGGGAGGTGGAGGATCACAGAATCCCTCACCCCCCTTGGGAGGAAGGACGGGAGGGGGAAATGATGAGGGAGTCATTTAAAACTGAATCAATAGATTGGAGAGAAGGAAAAGAGCTAAATCTGGGGTGGGGGTACAGAGACAGCATAAAGTGGGACCAGAGGACAGAAACTCCCTGCTGGGGAAAAGAGATCGGGTGTCATCCCTGTCCTGCAACCCCCATGTCGACCGCCAGGGGTCATAGAAGATCCGTCCTTACGGCTTCTTGGAGGGGCGAACCCGTTGGGGAGGAGAGTGAGGGGAAGGGATGAACATGACTGGACCTTTTTGGCTTGAAAAGTCTTGGATACAGCGAGAGAATGTTGGTACCTGTGACAGAATATTGACGTTCTTCTGAGGACGTTGGGGGTGCGTTCTAGAACGTTGTCACTGGGAGTAGCTTGATGTCATCTTTAAAATGCTGATATGACTTAAAAGATATTTAGCATCTTAGTCACAGAATCTCAAAACCAAAGTGAAGCCCTGGGATTGGTGGAATCTGCATGAGAAAAAGGGACTTCCCCCAAGGTCGCATGGCCAGGACACTGTGACAGAGAGAGGAGGTGGGGATTTCCTTCCTCCTTGCCGGAACCCTCTTCTTCGGCCCATCTCCACGCATCCTCATCGGCCCCAGGTTGCGAAAAGGCAGAGAGCGTGGCTGATCCCCGACAGACCCCGAAAAGCTGGAGGCACTCTCCTGATCTTTGTAGCGCCCCGCTCCGAACTCCCCCCCCCACCTCCCCACTCCCGTGGTCCCCTGCAGCCCGCATCTCCTCTGCTTTCTAGATGACAATCTGTCCAGCACCAGCGGCATGGAAGTGGACGACCGCGTGTCGGCGCTGGAGCAGCGGCTGCAGCTGCAAGAAGATGAGCTGGCGGTCCTAAAGGCGGCGCTGGCGGACGCGCTGCGTCGCCTGCGGGCATGCGAAGAACAGGGCGCGGCGCTGCGCGCGAGGAGCACCCCTAAGGGTCGGGCGCCCCCGCGTCTGGGCACCACTGCCTCGGGTATTTTGGTCAGGGTGAGGGTGTGATTAGGCACAGAGGCACGACCTCAAGCTCATATCTTAACCCCATGGCTCTAACCCCATACTCTAATCCCATTGCTGCAGTGTGTCAGCTCCTGAAAGGCCTTCCCACCAGGACGCCCCTCAATGGCTCCGGACCCCCGCGACGCGTGGGCGGCTATGCCACCTCCCCATCTTCCCCCAAGAAAGAGGCGAGTTCCGGACGCAGGTAAAGCAAGGAAACTAGGACCCCAGCCTCCTCCCAGACCTTGCTGGAGAAGACTGCTATATTGTTGCGGTATAGCCATCATCACTCTGGTCTTTCTGCAGCAGCCGTCGCTATTTGTCACCTGAGCGCCTGGCCTCTGTGCGTCGAGAGGACCCGCGTAGTCGTACCACATCTTCCAGCAGTAATTGTAGCGCCAAAAAGGAAGGGTAAGTTCATGGGTAGGGCCCCAACTGCAGACAGAATTAAAGCCAGACCCCTGGCCACGAGGTTGTAACCTAGAGTGGGGTAAGCATGTTCACAAGGTATGGGTGCAGAACTACTGGGGTAGCCTGGTCAAACTGGAAAGCCTGGAGGGGTAGCGCCAATAATGGGAAAGTGACCATCACTGGGGAACGAGACTGTATTCTAAGCAGGCCTGGATGATGGGCTGTGGGTCAGCCGAGGAAGCTAGGGAGGAGCCAGGCTCGTGGGTGTGACTAGTAAGGTAAAAGAAAGTTCCCTTTGATTCTCTGGGTGGAGCCCGAACACGACACTCAGAGTTTCTGTAGGGAATGTTAGAATCAGACGTAGAAATATGGTCGGAATTTGAGGGTGTAACTGGAGTTAACTTGGTAGAACCAGAACCTAGAGCGGAGACCTCTCTTCAGGAGGTCCAACTCCAAAAGAAGTTGCTTGGTATAGTGGGTGTGGCAGATCTTACCGGATGGCTGGGAAAACGTTAGGACCCTGTCCTGTGACGTCGGATAGAGTCAGATCGCTTAATAAGACCCAAGAAAGAGGTGGATGAACCATTGGTTATTAATAGGGAAGCCAGGAGTGGCCTTGGCTCAAGCTTGTAACAGCAGTAGCTGAGGCAAGAGGATTGATTGCCACAAGTTCAAAGCCAGACTGAGTTACATGATTACACTTGAGTTTCAGTCCAGCCTTGATTACAGGGAAACCCTGTCTCAGATTTATACATACATACACACATACATACATACATACATACATACATACATACATACATGGTATGGGGGTTCACAATTCTGATCCCACAACTTGGTAAGTAGAGGGAAGAGGATCAGGGGTTCCAGGTTATCCTCGGCTGTTTAGTTTGAGGCCAGCCTGGGCTACTTGAGATCCTGTCTTAAGAGCAGAGACACAAACACAGACAAGAAGACAGAGCCAATCCAGGACTAAGTTACAAAGGGGCATTGGGTGTGTCCAGTGGTGGACATGGTCAAGTGTCTAGAGGCGGGGGTCAATGTGTAAGGGTAGGACCAGACTGAAGTAGAAGGGGCCAGGACTTAAGAGTAGGCTATGGTAAGTCTAAAATCAAACCCCAAGTCTCCTGAAGTAACAGTCACGTTCTTGGTCAGATGCTTGCCTGCCTTGGCCGCTATCAATCTCGCACCACCCTAGGAAGTGTAGCTATTCTATTCCGTTTTTGAAATGAGGAAACCGAGGTAGGATAGTTGGGCAACTAGTTCATACTTCTAGAAAGAGGTAGAACTGGGGAGATCTGGTCTCAGGCAAACACGCCTCTGAGTCTGTGCTGTCAACCCTCACCCTCTACAGACAGTCTTGTATCTGGATTCTGTGGTCCAGGCTATGGGACCCAGTGGCACCTGACGCCTGCAGGGGTCAGCCGCGGGGGGCGGGGCAGGGGCGGTGGCGCGGGCGCCTCCCAGGGCCGGAAGCGGCGGGGCCGGTGCGGGCTCCACCCCGGACCCGAAGCTCCGCCAGCAGCCGCCATGAGTAGTTTTGGAACTGGGTGAGACCCTCTCGCAGCACCCCTCCTCCCTCCTCCTGCCCCTTCTCCCCTCTGGCAGAGATGGTGGAGACACGCCCCTCCCTCTGAACTTTTCCCGTTTTCCTGGCTGCTTGATGTTTGGGGTGCTGCGGGGTAGGGAGGGAAGGAGTGCCGGGGAGCATTCTGTTGCCTAGGAGGGAGGGTCCCTAGTGACTCCGGTCTTCCAGGATCGCGTGCCTGCCACTTCGTGCTGTGTGACCCTTTGGCGATCTCTGCCTCTCTGGGCCTGTGTCTTAGGCTCTTCAAGATCTAACGAGCAAAGCACAGGGCCTGCAGAGAGGTAGCGCTCTGCTCCTTACTCGCCTGATCATTCCAGACCCGCAGAGTCCGGGGTTAGTGGGAGAACGCCCTCTCCTATCTCAAGTGCTTGCTAAAACACTTGTTTTCTTCTTTTCCCCTCCCCCTCTTTCCCCTCTGCGTCTTTTCCTGACAGGAAAACCAAAGAAGTTATCTTCAGCATGGGTAAGTGTGGAGGGTGGGCGTGGTTTCACTGAGTGTAGCCGCTGAAGACTTGGGGTCCTGGCTTCTGGGCCTTTGGCTGTCTGCCTTCAGTTTATCCACCTGTTAAGAAAGGAAGATGGGGGGTTGGGGATTTAGCTCAGTGGGAGAGCGCTTGCCTAGGAAGAGCAAGGCCCTGGGTTCGGTCCCCAGCTCCCAAAAAAAAAAACCAAAAAAAAAAAAAAAAGAAAGGAAGATGGAGGGGATGGGAGGAAGAGAAGCAAAGAAGAGAGGGGGGGGAAGGGGAGGGAAGGGGAGGGAAGAAAGGATGGATGGAGGGAGGGAGGTTTGGTCTAACCCAGTAAACCAGCATTTAGGAGGCTGAGGCATTTTGGAAGTTGAAGGCTACCCTGGGCTACATAAAGAGATTCTGTCTATATATAATTAGCTGGCCCTTATAGCTCACACTTGTAATCCCAGCACTTGGGAGTCTGAGGCAGAAGAATCACCTTGAGTTCCATGCCAGCTTGGGCTACACACTGAACTCCAGGCGGGTCTCAAATTCCAGGCCAGCTGTCTCAAATAATAATAACGATGTTAGTAATAATAACGAGAGGAGAGCAAACAAGCCTAGGGCCTGGTGTGGAACCTAACCTCCGAGGGTGTCTTGGCAGAGGAGGGATCCGTGAAGATGTTTCTGCGGGGACGCCCTGTGCCCATGCTGATCCCAGACGAGCTGGCGCCCACCTATAGCCTGGACACTCGTTCTGAGCTGCCTTCCAGCCGGCTAAAGCTAGATTGGGTGTATCCTTTGACTAAGCTCCCTCCCTCCCGTCTTAGAGGGCGGAGAAGGAGATGAGGGGCGGGGCTACAGCTAGGGTTTCTCAGGCCACAGTGGGAGAATTGGGGGTCCGAAGGCACAGGGAGTCCAGAGGGAAGCCGGGCCGCTGGAATGACCTGCTGTGAGTTACTAGTTCGGGAATGTTTGAGGCGGGACTGTTTAACTCACACGGATGATCTTGAGAACTTCGTCTTCCTGCCTGCACCTTGCAAGGGCTGGATATAAAAGCATACATACATACATACATACATACATACATACATACATACATACATTCATACATGCATACATACATACATGCACACACACACACACAAACATACATACACAGGTAAATATATATTGGTTTTTCAAGACAGGGTTTCTCTGTGTAGCCCTGGCTGTCCTGGAACTCTGTAGACCAGGCTGGCCTCGAACTCATAATGATCTGTCTGCCTCTGCCTCTGCCTCCTGAGTGCTGGGACTAAAGAGTGCACCACCACCACCCAGCTACAACAATATCTCTATTAGAAACTTTCAGTGGGGGTGTATCACATTGGGGCGTGATAGCGTTTCTCAAAAAGAGGCACAGGAACCCACAAGCAGAGATTGAAGGAGAAACATCCCAGACTAAGAAAGAATGACTGTGGGGTTGGGGATTTAGCTCAGTCGTAGAGCACTTCAAGGCCCTGGGTTCGGTCCCCAGCTCTGAAAAAAAAATTTAAAAAAGAAAGAAAGAAAGAAAGAAAGAAAGAAAGAAAGAAAGAAAGAATGGCTGTGGCCCCGGTCAGTTGGAGCTACTTGGGGAACTGGAAATGATCCTAGGGGATGATTTGGAGCCTCGAGTTGTAAATGCAGCCCTGCCTCTGACTGCGACCAAGGAAAACCCACCTTCCTCCTCCCTGTGCCTCAGTTGGCTGTCACCTCTGATAAATGGATTTCCTGCCGGGTAAAGGTGTTGGGCTAGGGCACTGGGAGATGCTTGTTTAGACACAGCGTTTGCTGCACAAGCATGGAGAGTCTCCATCCTCAGCGCATGTGAATGCCGGGTGGGCATGGTGTAGCCTGCGATCTGGAGGCAGAGACAGGATTCCAGGGCAAACTGGCCAGGACGAGCTGGGATTGAACTCCAGGTTCAGTGAGAGAGCCCGCCTGAGGAAGGTGGAGGGAGAGTGACTGAGGAAGGAAGACACCCGAAGTCAATTCCAGACATGATATTCACACACATACACATTCATGCACACCTGCACACATTCATACAAGCATGCATGCACATATGTACAGGCCTTGTGTGTGCTAGGTAAGTGCTCTACCACTGAGCCACACCCCCAGCCCCTCCCTGGGGGATTCTAGGCAGGGGCTCTACCACTGAGCCACACCCCCAGCCTCTCACTGGGGGATTCTAGGCAGGGGCTCTACCACTGAGCCACGCCCCCCAGCCCCTCACTGGGGGATTCTAGGCAGGGGCTCTCCCACTGAGCCACACCTCCTAGTCACTCATTCATGGAGTCTAGGTAAGAGTCTACTTCTAGGTAAGTCTATTTCCCACCTTGGCCTTCCAAGTGCTGAAATTACAGATGTGCACCCCACAACCCGCTCTTTTGTCTCTTGTAAAGATGCTTGTCACTAGGTTTAGGCCCTATGCATATCATGTAGGGTGACTTCATCCTGAGATCCTAATTACATTTGTAAAATTCCATATTCCATCTGGCAAAGCATGATGACCCTGGCCTGGCATTGTAGCACTGAGGAGGTCTAGGCTTCATTCAGGATTGAAGGCCAGCCTGGGCTACATTGCAATACAGTGTCTAAAAACAGGGTTGTAGAGAGCTCAGTTATCAAAGCACTTTCTGCCCAAGCATGAAGACCTAATTCCCATCTTCTGTGTGCGTGCGCATGCGTACACACACACACACACACACACACACACACACACACACACACCACACAAGCACACATACAGGCACATACACATCACACACAAATACATGCACACACGCGAACACACACACACACACACACACACACACACACACACACACAAAGGAACCAAGCTTCTAGTGGCTGCAGTCCCAGCAGTGGGTGGGGCAGAGAAAGGAAGATTCCCTCAGGCTTTCTAGCCCCAGTCTGGCTGAATCTGTGAGTCCCAGGTTCAGTGAGAGACACTGTGTCAAAATGTAGGTGGAAAAAACAGTGTGGAGAAATGGAGGTCCACCCAACCAGTGGGGGTCCACCCAACGTTTACCTCTGGCCTCTACACTTTTACATGCACACGCACACACACACACACACACACACACACACACACACACACGCACACACGCACACACACACACAGAATATTTATGGTTTTGAAACGGCATGGTTCAACACCCCCTGCAGGGCCAGGGCCAGAGACAGGAAAACATTCCAGTGGCCTTGAGACTCCATTCAGCCAGGAGGGACTGAACAGGCTCTTTAACCAGCCCTGGGCGTCTCCAGCTATGGCTATCGAGGCCGGGATTGCAGGGCCAACCTTTACCTCCTGCCCACCGGGGAGGTGGTGTACTTTGTGGCCTCTGTGGCTGTACTGTACAGCGTGGAGGAGCAGAGACAACGACACTACCTGGGGCACAACGATGACATCAAATGGTGAGTTTCGGTACTTTGGGGGATGGGAGAACTCAGGCTTGGGCATTCATCCAAATTGTGCCTCCCGGGCCTCCTTCCACATGACTGCCACCATGGAGCGTGGGGCCATTGCCAAACCAATGCTCCACCTATGCCACTAATAGATCCCAGGAGGAAATTAATAGGAAAACAAGCATTGATTTTTGTATGTACACATATAGTGTATCTTTTTTTTTCCTTTTATGTGCATTGATGTTATGATGCATGTGTGTCTGTGTAAGGGTGTCGTATCCCCTGGAACTGGAGTTATAGATGGTTGTGGGCCACCATGTCGGTGCTGGGAGTTGAACCCGGGTCCTCTGGAAAAAACAGCCAGTGCTCTTAACCACTGAGCCATCTCTCCGGCCCCTGTAGTGTTTATCTTTTTTGTTTTCTATGTGTGTGTGCATGCACGCACACATGCATACCATTTGTCTGTGTGTGCACCCTGTGTGTACCACGTGTGTGCGGTGTCCCCACAGGCCACAAGAAGGTGTCATGTTCCCTTTAAGTGTAGTTGCAGCAGGCTATGTGCCACCCAGTGTGGGTGCCGGGAATTGAACCCTGGTCCTCTGGAAGAGCAGCCAGTGCTTTTAACCACTGAACCATCTCTCTAGCACCCTGCCTTTTGTTTTTCCTATTGTGGCAGGGTCTCTTTACATCAAACCCGGGCTGCCCTAGAACTTAACTATTCTTGGTCTTAAACTCATGCCTCTTCGGTCTGCCTCAGCCTCTGGAGTGCAGGAATTGTACACATGCACTCCTGTACCTGACAGTTATCAGTAGTGTATGTAGTGGTGCCTCCCCCCAGAGTCCCAGGTGTTTCCATATTGGGATTTAATCAGTTTCCACCACCACTGTTTCTAGAACATTCCTCGAGCCAGGTGGGTATTTTGAAATAGAAATTCAGCCTTTCCTCTAACTGCCTGTCATTGCTCTCAAATGACTATGCCTGGGCATGTGTTTGGGTTGGTAGAGTACTTGCCTGACATGCACAAAACATTGGGTTCCATCCCCAGCACCCCATAAACAAGGAATAATGGCCCACATGTATAATACCAGCATTCAGGAGGTAGAAGGGAAGGTCGGAAGTTCAATGCCATTCTCGGCTACATAGCCTGGGCTACATGAGACATTGTTTCAATAAATGAATGAAAGAAAAAGATTTTTCTTGTTTTTTTTTTTTTCAGACACTTTTTTTTTTTTAATTCTTTTTTTCGGAGCTGGGGACCGATCCCAGTGCCTTGTGCTTCCTAGGCAAGCACTCTACCACTGAGCTAAATCCCCAACCCCCTTTTCCTTATTGTAACCCCGAAGAGACACACACGTACATATGCACTGTCTGTGTCTGTCTGCCTGTCTATGGGAGGGGCTTCAAGGCAGGGTCTCACTATATAGTTCTGGCTGTCCTGGAACTCAGTCTGTAGACCAAGCTAGCCTTGAACTCATGGAGATCCACCTGTCTCTGCATCCTGAGTGCTGGGATTAAAGGTGTGCTACCAAACTCGCTTCACGAATAAACATTTTTAAAATTCTTGTTACTGAGTGAACAGCTGTGTATTTTGGCTCTAACCTGCTAAGGAAGGATCCCTAGTCTCTGAGTTCTTCCCTCCCCACAGCTGATTCTGCTCCTCTCTCCTCAGTCTGGCTGTCCATCCGGATATGGTCACCATCGCCACAGGACAGGTGGCAGGAACCACAAAGGAAGGCAAGGTATATATGGCCAGAGGGCAGAGTGCAGAGGGACTAATGAAGCTGGGACCCCCTCTCCCTAAAGTAACTGTGCCTCTCTTTTCTTCAGCCTCTGCCACCCCATGTGCGTGTGTGGGACTCAGTTTCCCTTTCCACCTTACACGTCCTGGGCCTGGGGGTGTTTGACAGAGCTGTGTGCTGTGTGGCCTTCTCCAAATCCGTAAGTCTTTGGCCCAATGCCTCCATAAAGCACCTTCCTATAGGGTGGCTGGGCTGTGCCTCATTATGATGTCACAAGCCATACAGCCCTTCAAATCTCGGGCTTCAGGGTCTCGGGGGCCTGCAACCCAGAGCCCAGCACTGGGCACAGGACACTTGGAATTGCAACACATGGATGGGACCGCCATACCCTTCTTTCTCCAATGGGTTGTTTTTGTTTGAGCATTCTGGAAGGTTCCTTATCTCTCAAGGCACTTCAACTCCAGCACTGAGTGCCGTGTGCATGCCTGCCTTCCAATCCCTGATCAAAACAGAAGTTAAAATAATCTTTCTGGAATTTGTGGAGCAATTTGGTGTTGATGCCAACGCCCTCCCCTTCCACTCCCTCGATGGATTTTTTTTATGATAATTTTATTTCACAGTGTTGGTCTGCAGTGGTTCTGGGGTAGTTTAAAAAAAATACTAGCTTGGGGGTTGGGGATTTAGCTCAGTGGTAGAGCGCTTGCCTAGGAAGCGCAAGGCCCTGGGTTCGGTCCCCAGCTCCGAAAAAAAAAACCAAAAAAAAAAAAAAATACTAGCTTGTTGGGGGCACCTCTTTATGTTCCACACAGCAGGGTGGCCAGGGAGGGTGAATCGGGAGTTTTAGGCCAGCCTTGGCTATGTGAGACCTTGTCTCAAATGTGCTCAGATGAATATCTTAGCATATGCCTCTAATACAGGCAGTTTTTTATTTTTTATTTTTGTTTTGTCTTGTTTTTCAAGGCAGGGTTTCTCTGTGTAGCCCTGGCAATCCTGGAAATCAAATACACCGGGCTGGCCTCGGAGATTGGCCTGCCTCTGCCTCCCAAGTGCTATGACTAAAGGCAAACACCACTACTGCCTGACTAGCAGAAGGATCGCTCTGAGTGTGGGGCCAACCTGATCTAAGTACCCAGTTTTAGGATAGCCATGGCTATACATTGAAACTGTCTCAAAATAAGAACGTACCACATCAGGCCCACTTTCTATCAGTCTATTATCTAATTTATTTTTGAGACAGGTTCTTCTCACTGTGTGTGTACTGGTTGTCCTGAAATTCATTATATAGACCAGGCTGGCTTTGAACTCACAGAGACCCAGCTGTCTCTACCTCCCAAGTACTGGGATTAAAGGCATGTGCTGCCATGCCCGGTCCTTTATTTTTGTACATTATCACTGGGTTACTTTTGCTGCTGTAGTATCCAGGAAACAGCATCAGATGTCATGAAAGCAGGAGTTAGAGGCTGTTGTGGGCCACCTAACATGGCTGCTGGGACCCAAACCTGGGTCCTCCTAAGAGCAGCAAGCACTCTTAACCACTGAGTGGTCCCTCTTTTTTTTTTTTATGAAAATTTAAAGTTAAGCATACAAAATAACTTTGGTTCTGATGTTGTCTTTTATTGATTAAATATTTATTATGTTTATAGCATACAGTTTTCTGCCTGCATGTACTCCTGCAGGCCAGAAGAGGGCACTAGAACTCATTACAGATGGTTGTGAGCCACCATGTGGTTGCTGAGAATCGAACTCAGGACCTCTTGGAAGAGCAGGCAGTTCTCTTAACCACTGAGCCACCTCTCCAGCCCCTTTGGTGCTGATATTTTCATTATCTAGGTCACTGTCCATTGCTCACGTTCATCCACCAGTATCCGCTGCTGTCCTCCCAACCGACTATATTATCTTTAAGCATTTATTTATTGTGGGTGTGTTTGCACATGTACGCACACACAAGCGCACAGCCCTCTCGTAGAGGTCAGGAACAACTGCTTGCCGTTGATTTGCTCCTTCTGCCATGTGGGTGATCCTGGAGCAGGACTCAGCTCCAGGATTGGCAGCAACCACCATTACCCACTGAGCCATCTTGCCAGCCCTACCTCCCCAAGTTCCACAGGCAGTGTTGATAATGGCTGGATTTCATGTACATAAAAAGCCATTCCAGGGGTGGGGGAGTGGCCCAGTGGTAGAGGGCTTGCCAAGCCTGCACACTGCCCTGAATTCCATCTCCAGCACCAAACCGGGAGGGAAAAAATGAAAAACAAATCGCTCAGGAGGTAGAAGCAGGGGGTTCACTGCAGGCTGAGGCCAGCCTGCACTACACAGCAAATTGGAGGCAAGCCAGGAATCCGCAGCAGGGGCCCGTTTCAGCACCCCTCATTCCATGTGATACTGCAGAGTAGATGGTGTCAGCAAGAATTCTCCACTGTGAGCCGGGCCGCGGCACACGCCTTTAATCCCAGCATTCAAGAAGCAGAGGACACAGATCTCTGAGCTCGAGGCTACCTAGTCTATACAGGAAGTTTGAGGACAGCCAGGACTACACAGAGAAATGTTGTCTCAGAAGAAGAGAAAGAAAACAAGAATTGCCAACTGTGGGGGCTAGAGAGATGGCTCAGCAGTTAAGAACGCTGTCGGCCCTTTCAGAGGATTCCCGTTTGATTCCTAGGAACCACGTCCATAACTAATGTCCATAACTCTAGTTCCAGAGAACCCAACGCTGTCTTTTAGCCTCCCCGGACACTGCACACATATAGTGCACTGACACACTTGCGGGCAAAACACCCATACACATAATAAAATAAAATTCGGAGAGGAAAAAAAATCCCCAATTGTACAGGCTGCAGATTTTCTTAGGGATGAGTCATTGTACAACTCTTTAAGAGGTGGAGCATGGTCGCGTACACCAGATTTCCTGGGTACTGATGAGGCTGAAGACAAAATAAGTTCAAGGCCAGTCTGGGCAGTTTAACTAATTAAGAAATAACATTTACTGGGTTAGGGATTTAGCTCAGTGGTAGAGCACTTACCTAGGAAGCGCAAGGCCCTGGGTTCGGTCCCCATCTCTGACAAAAAGAACCCCCACACACACAAAAAAAAAAAAAAAGAAATAACATTTATGTATTCACTTTGTGTTTGTGCACATGTGTGAACACCGTATGTGTGGTCCAAAGACAAGTCACAGATGTCAATTTTCTCTTTCCACCATATGAATCCTGGGGATTGAACTTAAATCATCAGGTTTGACAGCAAACACTGAGCCATCTCGCTGGCTAATATTCTGGGCAATCAAATTAGGCCCTTTCTCAACCAAAAACAAGATGGAGACTTGGGGGCGTGGCTCAGCGATAGCGCCCCTGCCTAGAATCCCCCAGTGAGGGGCTGGGGGCGTGGCTCAGTGGTAGAGCCCCTGCCTAGAATCCACCAGTGAGGGGCTGGGGGCGTGGCTCAGTGGTAGAGCCCCTGCCTAGAATCCACCAGTGAGGGGCTGGGGCGTGGCTCAGGTGGTAGAGTCCCCATCCCTAAATCCCCCAAAAGTGAGGGGATTGGGGCGTGGCTCAGTGGTATTTTTTTTTTTTTTTTTTTTATGTTTTTTTTTTTGCCTGAGAATCCCAGTGAGGGGTTGGGGGCAAGTGGCTCAGTGGTGAGCCCTTGCCTAACATTTTTTTAACAGACTCCATCCCCTGTCTGAATATCACACACAAAACCCAGAGATTTTTACACAGGATGAAATTTTTTTTTTAACCAGTGCTGGCTTTCTTTTTATATTTTTTTTTATTTTTTAAGACAGGGTTTCTTCATGGAACCCTGGCTGTCTGGAACTGGCTCTGTAGACCAGGCTAAACCAGAGATCTGCCTGCCTCTGCCTCCCAAGAGCCAGGATCAAAGGCATGTGCACCAGTGCCTGGCTTACTTTCACTTCATATTCTTTATTAAAGATTTATTTATTAAGATTTAATAATTATTTATTACTATTTATTATTAAATATTAATATTATTTAGTGTTTAATAAATTTTTATGTATATCATGTTCTGTCTGCATGAATGCTTGCAGATCAGAAGAGGGCACTAGATTTCATCATAGATGGCTGTGAGCCACCATGTGATTGTTAGGAATTGAACTCAGGACCTCTGGAAGAGCATCCACTGCTTTTAACCACTGAGCCACCTCTCCAGCCCCTTACTTTCATTTCTTGATGCTATGATGTAATAAACCAAGAAAAGTAACTTAGAAGACAATGGAGAGCCAAGGAGCTTGAAGCAGCTAGTACATTACTTCCACAGTCAGGAGCCTCGGAGAGCAATGAATTAAAGCATGGGCTTATGCTAGTTCTCATCTCACTTCTCCTACTCTTACACAGTTCAGATTTCCTGCATAGGGGATGGTGCTGCCCACAGTCCCTCATTGAGATTTGATTGCCTAGGGTAAGGTGCTGCCCACATGACCTTACTTCCCAGATGATTCTAGGTTGTGATCAAGTTGGCAATCAATACTGACCAAGGCAAATGTGTTTCATGTATCATGCTTGTGAACGAGTTTGAACAGGCATGTGTGGTGAATGGGTCAGAGTGGGATGTGGGGAAACATCCTAACCCATCTCTCTGTGTTCCACAGAATGGGGGCAACCTGCTATGTGCAGTGGATGAATCCAACGATCATGTGCTCTCTGTGTGGGACTGGGCCAAGGAGAGCAAAGTGGTGGATAGCAAGGTGGGTGGGCTTGCTGCCCTCCAGGTGACCTCCTGGGACCTCCTGCACTGTGTGGTTAGGAATCTGCAGCCAGACTTGAGCTTAAATGGGGGCTTTGGCATCGTCTGCTGGATGACTGGGCAAACGGCTTCCATTCTGTGAGCCTCAGCTGCCTCTGTTGGACATGAGATCAGTAATGGTGTCCTCCTCTTGGGAGGTGGAGAGGTTGGGTATAGTGGGTGGACCAGGCTCAGCACAAAGTCACATGCAGTCTGGTCTACACAGTGAGTTCCAGGATAGCCAGGGCTGTTAGGAAGAGTCATTGGGGGTGGGTAGGGAGGGAGGCACGGTCATAAGTTGTTTGCCCAAGATCACATGCCCAGGCTGAGAGCAAGGAACTTGATTCTAGGTCAGGGGCCCCTCTTGAGGAAAGGATAAGAGGACAGGAGATGCTGTCCTGGAATCAGATGTTGTGATCCTGAACATAGGTGTTAAATAGCTGTGTAGCCTTGGGCAAGCGCTTTCCTTCTCTGAACCTCGTCTATGATGGAAAGCACTAATGGACCTTATCTCCCAGTGGACAATGGGGCTCAAATGAGTTTTATAAAGCGCTCAGCACAGTAAACAAATGACAGAGACTAGGAACTCCCCGAGGAGCCAGCCGGTCTCCTACCTGCTCCTGCAAGAAGGCTGTTTAGGGCGGTCCTGCGTGGGATGGGTATGCTATGGTAGTCCTGGTGGCTTTGAGATCCTCATTCAGTATCTGTCCTGACCCCCCTCAAAGTGTTCTAATGAGGCCGTGCTGGTGGCTACCTTCCACCCCACTGATCCCAGCCTGCTGATAACCTGTGGCAAATCCCACATCTACTTCTGGAGCCTGGAAGGAGGCAACCTGAGCAAGCGGCAGGGCCTGTTTGAGGTGAGTGCCAGGGATTTGTGGACAGACTGATCTCGAGGGCCAAAGAGGAACTCCGGGCAGACAGTCCTCAGGGCTCCAGGGCTTTGGTGGTTTGGGAATAGCGAGCTGTTTCATGTCTGGCCTCATTCCTCTTCTGTATGAAGAAAGATGTTGCTGAACTCTGACCTGTGAGGGTTCAGGGGTGAGAGAACACGGGAGCTCCAGGCAGATCGGGAGTGCTCAATGACCAGCATTGCCCACATGAAAAGGGGATTCACACAGACAGGCTGCAGGGAGAGGTGGGCTGGGGAGATGGCTCTGGATAAGAGCTTACTGTGTGTGTGAGGACTGGAGTTCCCGTTGCCAACCAAGGGAGCCTGGTGGGACATCTGTAATCCTCAGGAGGGGAAGTTAGTTAGCAAGAGTAGTTGAATCTGTAAACTCCAGGATCAGCGAGAGATCCTGCCTTGGTAAGAATATCTGAAGAGCAATCAAGGAAGACATCTGATATCAACTGCACATGTGCATGCATGCACATACATGAACACAAAAAAACACACTTAGCATGCACATATACACAAGCATACACACACTTAGCATGCATACATACATGCTCATGAACACAATAGTACACCCCATATACATACACACACATAACCCACAACAAACACATAGCATGCACATACACAAGCACACAAACACATTTGGGAGTCATGCATATTCACGCATGAACACAATAGCATACCTCCATACACAGCAAACACACATAGCATATATATACACATACAAACATACTTAGCATACATACATACACTCTCGTGAACACAGTAGCACACCCCCATGCACATGAACACACATAACAAACACTTAGCATGCACACACATACACACACACACACTTAGCATGCATACATGCTCACATGAACACAATAGCACACTCCTCCATACATATGAACACACATAACACATCATATAAGCATACACACATAAACGCACTTAGCATGCACATACGGGAACACAGTAGCACACACATGAACACACAGCACACACATACTACAAGCCAGGGAGCAGGGCAGACAGGTGCTTAGAATCCCAGCACTGGGGAGGTGGGGACAGGCAGATCCTTGGCCTATTGGTCTGCCAACCTAGCCTACTTGGCAAGCCCAGATCCTAGTGAGACCTTGTCTCAAAAGCGAGTTGAGAGGAGCCAGAGATGATGGCTGGGTAGTTAGGTCTTAAAGTGCTTTTGCAGAGGACCCAAGTCCAGTTCCCAACACACATCAGGCAGCACCCAGGAATCCAAACCCACTTCTGGCTTCTGCAGGCACCTGTACTCATAGGTGCACACGCACATGCACATGCACACACACACACACACACACAGTACATGCCTACACACAGACACACACAATTTTCAAACAACAAAAATAAAAACAATATTTAGGCAAGCAAGATGGCTCAGCAGTTAAAAGTGCTTGCCACCAAGGCAGAGACCCCAAGCTCAATCCCTGAGGCAGACAGAATGGAAGGAGAGGACTGACTCCCACAACTGTCCTTGGTCCTCCACATATACACATATACCACATAAATGTGCAGAATGGTTAAAAAGTGTAGCGGATTAAAAAACAAAACAAATCAACATGCCAGGTGTGGTGGTGCACACCTTTAATCCCAGCGCTTTCAAGGTTGAGGCAGGTACATCTCCATGAGTTCAAGGCCAGCCTGGGCTACAAAGAGAGGGGATGGAGAGGGAGAGAGACAGACAGAGAGAAAGAGAAAGGAAAATAAACAAAACCCAAGGTGGATATGTTCCACAAAATGCCTTCATGGTTGTCCTCTGTCCTCCATGTAAATGTACACGCATGTGCACCCAGACATGCATATTCACAAGGAACCAGAACAGTAGATAAAGGGCCCAGGAGGGCAGGGACAGGCACACTTTCGAGTTCCCTACTCTTCTCGGCTCAAAGGGCAGCACTGAGGGCTTGAGGCACAGAGAGATGTAGCTTAGACTCTGGAAACGGGGTGTCTGAGGCAGGGAGAAGAGAAGAGGCGGAGAAAACTGAAGACAGGACTGGCAGAAAAGTATGGGGACAAAGAGGAGGGGCAAGAGGTTTGTCCCAGGTGGTCAAGGGTTACAACATGGCCAGAGCTCCCAGGTGGCCTGAGCCGTTCTGGTGAGGAGAGGGGAAAGGCAGATATTCTCTATGGGGCCTCCCTACCCAAACCACAGGGGTTTCCCGTGGTCCAAAAGCCCTGGATGCCTATGATCTGCACAAGGCCACCTGCTTCAGTGACTCTCTGACGCCGTCCTTCCTCTCTCTTCCTGTACTATAGAAACACGAGAAGCCAAAGTATGTGCTGTGTGTGACCTTCTTGGAAGGTGGCGACGTGGTCACTGGAGACTCTGGGGGAAACCTCTATGTCTGGGGCAAAGGTTAGTATCAGTACATTTGTTTGGACTCCGACCTCCATCTTTTCAAATACCCTTGACTGTTCAAATATCTCCCTTCCTGTAACCATGCTCATGTGGAATCAGTCAATGTCACTGTAGGATAAATCTCTCTGTTTCTATTTTATGCGCACGTGTGTGCGTGCGTGGGGGGAGGGGCTGGAAGTGATTGTCAAGTGACTCAAAGTTATTCCTCCACCTTAGTCATTGAGGCAGGACTCTCAATCAAACCCAGAGCTCACCGATAGAACTAGTCTCACTAGCCAGCTTTGCTCTAAGGATCTCTACCAAGGCTGGGCATTTATGTGGGTTCTGGGGATCTGAATCCTGGTTATTACACTTGCTTGGCAAGTACTGTGAGCTTCCGGCACCATGTTAGGGTAAATTTTTTTTCCTGTTTCTTTCTTTAAAAAAATAAAAAAGATTTCGGGGCTGGAGAAATGGCTAGGTGGTTAAGAGAACATTCTGCTCTTCCAGAGGACCTGAGTTTGCTACCCAGCAACCGTGTCAGGTGACCTGCAACTCCTTCTCTAGGGGATCTAACTCCTCTGGCTCCTGCAGCCACTCATGTACGCATGCCTAAACATGGACGTGCACACATGTACATGTACACATAGTCTTTACAAATCTAAAAATATTTAATTGTATGTGTATGAGTATTCGCCGGCATGTACGTGTATGCACCATGTGCATGCAGTGCTCACACAGGCCAGAAGAGGGCACCAGATCCTCTGGGACTGGAATACACATGGTTGAGAGCTACCTTGTTAGTGTTAGGGTCTGAACCCAAGTCTCTGCAAGAGCAAAAAGTGCTCCCAACGCAGAGCCATCTCTCCAGCCCTTAAGATAAATTCCTGGGGTTGGGGATTTAGCTCAGTGGTAGAGCACTTGCCTAGCAAGCGCAAGGCCCTGGGTTCGGTCCTCAGCTCCGGAAAAACAAAAAACAAAAAAACAAAAAAGATAAATTCCTATTTTCCAGTTCCAGCATCCTTGACAAGGCTCAGTTCAGGCATCTCTGACTCTGTAGTCATTCTCCGTTCCCCCAGCCTCTGTCCTCTGCTAGCAACCAAGGCCCGAGTATAAATGTGTGAAATGACTCAGCTGTAGCCAGTGTGTTGTGCGAATAACTGGGTAGAAGGATGAGTGGATTTATGTATCTATGAATGGAAGAATGGGTGAGAAGATGGATAAATAGGTGGGTGGATTTATGAATGAGTGAATGGATAGACAGATAGCTGCATGAATGGATGGATGGGAAACAAGTGAGTGGCTGTCTGAGTGGATTAGGAGAGAGGGATGGATGGATGGATGAATGGATGGATGGATGGATGAATGGATGGATGGATGGATGGATGGGTGGCGAGATGGATTGATGGACCAATAGATGAATGGGTGGGTGGATGAAGTGGTAGATTGGCGTAAGGATCAGTAGGGAGATGAATAAATGAATGAATGGGGCAGTGGAAGGAAGGAGTGTTGGATCACTTATATACAGAAATGTAGATGGATGTATGGGAGGCGGTCGATAGAAGGAAGTGGGAGAGAACCGACTGCTGGACTAGTAGATTGACGGCTGAATGAGTCGATAGATGAGAGATGGATACATGGATCGGCAGATGAGCAGATAAATAGATAGATGGCAGGAGAAATGGATGGATGAGTGGAAGAAGCCTTGGAGACATGTATGAGTGGATTAGTCAAAGGACGAGCTGGCGGGTGAGAGTTCAGATGACTCAGTGGAGAGATGATAAAGCACCGAGTCCGCGCATGGTGGGCAGACGGATGGGTAGTGGGTGCAAGAGCAAGAGAAACAGAAAGGTGAACGTGGGCCTCGCGGCTTTAGGTCCTCACAGGGTTCAGTAAAGGAACAGCTCCTCGTGCCAACTCCCATCCCTGATCTCCCTGCAGGTGGAAACCGCATCACCCAGGAAGTTCTAGGAGCCCATGATGGTGGCGTGTTTGCGCTCTGCGCCCTGCGGGACGGGACGCTGGTGTCTGGAGGGGGCCGCGATCGTCGGGTGGTCCTCTGGGGTTCAGACTACAGCAAGGTGCAAGAGGTGGAGGTGAGGACTGGAAATGGGGGATGGCTTGTAGAATCATGGCCAGGCCACTACCCCACCCGGGTTCCTAACTCTGGACTTTCCCCGACTACATGTCATGCCACCCCACCTCACATGTATCCTATACACACCTCTACCCACTCAGGTCCCAGAGGACTTCGGCCCTGTACGCACCGTGGCAGAGGGCAGGGGAGACACACTGTACGTGGGGACCACCCGTAACTCCATCTTGCTTGGCTCGGTGCACACAGGTTTCTCTCTGCTTGTCCAGGTGAGTACCCCTCCCGCCCCCCAGTTCTCTTCCCACCCCTAAACGTACCTCTTTCACCCTCACCGCTACCATCATCACCACTGTCATCGCTGTTATCACGCCTCCGTTTCTTTTCCTGCTTACATCCCTGCCCCATTCCTTTGGGAAACCCTTCATCCCTTCCCCTCAGTTATCTCTCTTCATTTTGATGCCCTGGTTCGAAACTCTCCGAAGGGTTACCTACCTTCTAAAGTGGGTTCCCAGCACCCTTGCTTCCAAATAAACTGCCTCCTGCTGGTCTGATTGCGGATAGCCTCCTCATATTTGGTTGGTAAGTGTCCTTGCAAATTGTCAGTCTCCTGCAAGTCCCACACCCCAATTCCACGGTCTTTTGGGGTTGGCCTGTCTTTATTACTTTCCTCCTCTCTTGCCCATCCTCTTCCTCATTGTTGTTTTCCTTTCTTTCCTTTTATTTTTTTAATCTTTGAGATTTAGATCTCATGTGCAACCCAGGCTGCTCCTAAAACTCACAATGGAGCCAAGGCTGGCCATGATCCTCCTGTCTCTACTTCCCAAGCACTCGGATTCCAGGTGGACACTGCCACACTGGGCTCTCATTTCTTCTTGCAACTCAGATGCCCAGTCGTCCCTCACTGGTGTGCCATACTCAGTTAAAAAGCAACCTAGCAGGAGGAAGTGTAGCATAGTAGTTTGGAACTTGGGAGTCTGGGGCTTGAGTGGCTGTTTGGAGATATCAACCCTGTGGTTCATTAGCTGTGTGATACTGGGCCAGTGAATCACCTCTCTGTGCATGAGACAGAAAGAGGGACTGCATGGGGGTTTGTGAGGATCTGAGTCATTTCGTCATAGCATACCATTGAGACTGATGTCTGAGGCAGAGGAGTAGCTCACAGTGTGTCCGTCCTCCTTGCTCGATCGTCCCCTTTCTTTATCTGTTCCTTACCTTTTGCCCTCTGCAAGTCTAGCTTAAATCTGTGCTGCTGCATATAGGTGTACTCTGGCCTCGGTCTCTGTAAGAGGATAGAGGCTGGGGAGGTCGCTCAGTCAGTAGAGCCTGGGCCTACAAACGTGAACACCTGAGCTTAACCTGCAGAACCAGTGTTGAAAGCTGGGGGTGTGGTGTGTTCCCATTGTCTCATCATGGAGGAGGCTGGGCACAAGGAGCCCTTCTCAGATGAATTCCTGAGGATGACCACACCCCAAAAGACAGGAAAGCAAGGCCAGCAGAATTATTATTATTATTATTATTATTATTATTATTATTATTATTATCATCATCATCGTGTGGGTGTTTTGCCTGCGCACCATACATGTGCAGTGCCTTGGCCAGAAGAGGGCATCAGATCCCTTGGAGCTGGACCTACACGTGGTTGTGAGCCACCCTATGAGAATACAACCTGGGACCTCTGTGTGCTTTTTTGTTTCTTGGTTTGTTGTCCCCCCGCCCCCTGCCCCCCACCCTCCACCCCGAGACAGTTTCTCTGTGTAGCCCTAGCTGTGCTGGAACTCCCTCTGTAGACCAGGCTGTCCTCAAACTCAGAAACCTGCCAGCCTCTGTCTCCCTAATGCGGGGATTAAAGACGTGCGACACTACCACTGATGCCCCCAGTGCTCTTACCCGCCGAGCCGTCCCGCCAGCCCCAGGTTTTCTTTTCAATCATTTATTGGTTTTTGATTGTTTCCCCGAGACAGGGTCTCACGTGGGCTAGGCTGGTACTTACTGTATAGCCGGCGTAGCTTTGAACATATGGCAGTTTGCCTGCTGGACTTATGGCTCTGTGCCACCATATCTGCCTTGGCTACAGGACTTCCTTTCTCTGAAGCAAGAAAAGAACCTTAACAACCTCTATGAATATTTATTTATCTATTTTTGTTGCTTTGAGACAGGATTGTTCTAGATAGTCCAAGCTGGCTTCAAACTAACAACATCAATCATAATATAAATTACTGCCTGTAACTATAGTTATTGATTAACAACACTGCTATTTCTGGGGCTAATGATTACTAGTTACTTTTATTCTCTGAGGACCTGGGTTTGCCATTCTTTTTTTTTTTTTTTTTTTTTTTTTTTTTTTTTTTTTTTTTTTCCCAAAATAGTTTCTCTATGTAGTCCTGGCAGGCTGGCCTCAAACTCACAGAGATCATCCTCCTGACTCTGTGCTGGGATTAAGGGTGTGCACCGCCATTGACCAGTTTGTTCATTTCTTGGTGTAATGCTGAGAATTGAATACATGGCTCTAGACTTACTAGGCAGGGGCTCTACTACTGAGCTATATTTCCAGCCCTTTTAGTTCTTTATTGTTTGGCCTTTGAGAAAAGGTATTGTGAGCCTAGACTAGCCCTGAACTAGTTACCTACCTGAGGATAACTTTGCAATCCTGATCCTCCTGCCTCCACATCCTGAGAGTTGGGTTTGTGCCCCTGTGCCTGCCTTGTGTTTAGCACTTTCCATTAATGTATGAGGGAGCACCAGGATGCTTTGAGGAATTTTTGGTATTTGGCCCCATTTTATAGAACATAAAACTGAGGCTCCAAGCTGGGCATAGTGGCATAGTTGTAATCTCAGTAGTCAGGACACTGAGGCAGGAATATTTCTGAGTTTTAGTCTAACCTTGACAAGAAAGGGAAGCCCTGTCCCAAAATGAACAAGGCTAGGAATATAGCTCTGGTGGTAAAGTTCTTCCTGTACAAACATAAGGCCCGGAGCTTGATTTCCCCAGACCCATGTATAAAAGCTGGGCATGTGCAATGGCATATCTGGAATCCCAGAACTAAGGCTGAGTCAGGCTGGTCCTTGGTGCTTGTAGCCTGCCTGTCTGTCTATCCAAGTTGGCATGTTCTAGGTAGGGAAAGACCCTGTATCATAGAAATAACAGAGCAGGGACCAGTGAGATGGCTCAGGGGGTAAAGGTGCTTGGCACCAAGCCTAATGACTGGGCTCAATTCTTGGAAACTACATGGTGAAAAGAAAGCCCTCACTCTCAAGTTGTCCACATGCAGGCGTCGGCAATGCACCCACACAGCCAGACACCCACAAAATAAGTGTAAATAAAAAAGGGAACGAGAGGGAGAAATAAAGAAAATACTTAACACTGGCTTCTGTGCTCAGGTGTGTGTGCAAACACACACACAAGAACACACATACTTAGACAAGAACACACATGCATACACAAGAACACACACATACACAAGAACATACACATACATATGTACACACATTCATACACATACATACACAAACAAGAAAACACATACACACATATACACACATTCACATACATACACACAAGAACATGTATATACACACAGACACACATTCATATACATACAAGAACACATACACACACGTACACACATACATACACACAAATAAGAAAACACACTCATATACACACAATCACATATATACACACAAGAACACATATACACACATACACGCATACATACACACATATACCTACACATAAGAACACACATTCATTACATACATACACACATTCATACTCATACAAGAATACACATACACATACATTCACACACATATACACATACACATTCACACATAAATGCATATACAAACACACAGGAACACACACACAAACAAAAACCTTAAAAACCTGAGGTTCCAAAGTGAGGTCAGCTGCCTAGGTGCTGGCTCCCACTATCAGTGAGAGAGCTGCGGACCCTCCATGTGACCTTAAACCATGGACCTCAGTTCTGTGACTCAAGACACGGCCACTAGGCTCTTCCCAGATCCCACAGCCTGGGAGGTGTGTACCTAGGGTGGATGGGACCTGTGTGGCTACTGAAGTCAAACTTGGAGCCACCCTCCCCTCCCTTCCAGGGACAGGACTTGCTTCGAGCCACAGGGCCACCAGTGTCAGCCCAGCACGGAGATGGCGCCTGTGCAGAAGGCCCTTGCCTGGGTTGCTAGCAGAGTGGCTCCTTCCCATCCTCTTCCTTCTCTCCTTCCTGCAGGGACATGTGGAAGAACTGTGGGGCCTGGCCACACATCCTAGCAGGGCACAGTTTGTGAGCTGTGGGCAGGATAAGCTGGTGCATCTGTGGAGCTCGGAGACCCACCAGCCAGTGTGGAGCAGGAGCATCGAGGTAATGGGCTGGGATGCAGATGTAGGCTTCTGAGAAATTCTGCTTTTCACCCCTCAGGCCTCGGCATATCAGAGGGAAGCTGCCCATGCTCTCTTTAAGAAAGGTATCTTGGGGCTGGAGAGATGGCTCAGCAGTTAAGAGCTCTGCTCTTGGGGTTGGGGATTTAGCTCAGTGGTAGAGCGCTTGCCTAGGGAAGCGCAAGGCCCTGGGTTTGGTCCCCAGCTCAAAAAAAAAAAAAAAAAAAAAAAAAAAAAAAAAAAAAAAAAGAGCTCTGCTCTTCCAGAGGTCCTGAGTTCAAATCCCAGCGACCACATGGTGGCTCACAACCATCTGTAATGGGATCTGAGGCCCTCTGCTGGTGTGTCCGACACACCAGTGTACTCATATACATAGAATAAATAAAATCTTTCTTTTTAAAGGGGGTATCTTGTTGGGTAGTATTTGGGAAGCAGAAGCAGGTGGAGGCCAACCTGGTTTGATTTGCACAGTGAATCCCTGTCTCATGGCGGGGGGTGGGGGAATAGGAAGAAAAGGAAGAATATGTTTCTCTTAAGTTAGTATACTCAAGAAATGGGAATGGCTTCTGGTGGTTTCTGGAAGGCCTCGGAGAGGAGAGAACCTCAGGTCATGCTAGGAACTGGTTCTGAGCTGGGGAATACCTAGTTGGACTTGAGACCCCAGCTCTCTTCCCTTCCTTCCCAGGACCCTGCCCGTTCGGCTGGCTTCCACCCCAGTGGCTCTGTCCTAGCGGTGGGCACAGTGACCGGCAGGTACTACTGAATGGACCACGTCCTTACGAGTTCCTTTCCTATTGTGCACTGCCCTTAGAAGCCCCAGCGTTCTAAACTGGCTGCTTCAATCCTAAAGGCCAGTCTGTAACCCCATCCCTTTCATTCAAAGCACCTCTCTCCCCTCCTCCCTCTTGTGCGTCTCTGCGAATCTATTTGAAGTGCCGGGGGTGGGGGGGGCGGCTTCTAAGCGGGATGAGATGAGAGATGAAGCTGGTTAGGGCTGGGTGGGTGGGTGGTGTTCATCTCAACCTGTCACAGCCTGACCTCGCTTCTTATTGTGTGGCTCCACCCATGGTAGTCTGGCTCCGCCCTCTCAATCCTGCGTTTGGGAGGCATTTATCTCTGTCCTTCAGGCCCCTCACCAACAGCAGTTCATCCTTCCCCCTCATTATGCCTTCTCCTTTAAGGTGGCTGCTACTGGACACAGACACCCGTGACCTGGTGGCTATCCACACAGATGGCAATGAGCAGATCTCTGTGGTCAGCTTTTCACCAGGTAGGCCCGGGGTCCTGGGAAGGCAGGGCCTTGGGGACTGAGGTTCAGCAGTACAGGCTGGGAGGTGAGGGGCTACGGCCTCCCCAATTGGAGGGGGCTAGTCATGGGGGGAGGCGGGGACTGTGGAGGGGGGCGGAGTCTGGGTGCTTCCTCATAGCCCCTCCCCCTCCCCAGACGGGGCGTACCTGGCTGTGGGCTCCCACGACAACTTGGTGTACGTGTACACGGTGGACCAGGGTGGCCGCAAGGTCAGCCGCCTGGGCAAGTGCTCGGTGAGTGGGCAGTGGTCCCCAGCCCGCGCCACCACCCCGCCCAATGGGGTGCAAAATTAACTTTTTCTATCACGAGGGAGCCAGCCACAGCTTCAGAATGCAGCTGATTTTTTTTTCTTGCCCTGACTATGTCAGGGCGCCTCAGTCGGCCCCCATCCTCATCCCTTATTGTGTTCTAAGCCGACCCTTTGACCCTGACCCTTCGTGTAGCCTCAACCTTCACCTTCCAAGCCCCGCCCCCATTTGTAGCCCCGGCCCTGCATTCTAAACCTATCCCTCCCATCCTAAGAGCACCTCTGTGTAGCCCCGCCCCAAACATTCAAACCTCGCGCCTCACATTCAAAACTCGCCCCCTGTGTGGAGTTCTGCCCACGTGTTCTAAATCGCCTTTGTCTAAGCTTTTCGTCAGCCCCGCCCATCACAGTCTGCCCAACCCCCCCCCACCAACCCGCCCATGGTAGTCTGGCCCCGCCCTCACCCTCTGAAGGCCTGTGTATCCTTCCCTCTAGCCCAGTGTGTTCTCACTCTGTGTATTTTGCCTCCTAGTTTTGATTTAATCCATCCCCTTTCCCTGGCTCAGCCCTCTCCTATGCTCTAAGTGACCCTTGCGTCCCCTGCAGGGCCATTCCAGTTTTATCACCCACCTGGATTGGGCCCAGGACAGCACCTGCTTTGTCACCAACTCTGGAGACTACGAGATTCTGTACTGTGAGTTCTCTGACACTAGCCAGTTTCCTTTCTTCTGTGGCTTATTTGCATGTGATTTGCATACAGTTCCTTGAGCTAGTCCAAACTGATCCGATTTGAAACTGCAATCTCTAGCTTGTGATTGCTTTCCTGGTGCACCCTATTATTTCCTGTTGGCTTTGATGAATGGACAGCAGGGTTTTTATGCAAATGTACCCAGCTCAGGTTTTAGCCTTTCAGCACCCAAAATCTAGCCTCCGTCTGGTCCAGGGAGACAGAAATAAGTCCAGGGAGACATAAATAAGTCCAGGGACCTTCAACCCCTCTGTCTTGAACCTCAGTGCTGGGAAATAAATTGGAAAGGTAGTCCCCTCAGGCCCTGAACGTCTCTCCTGATTGTCTGTCCCAGGGGACGCCGCCACCTGTAAGCAGATCACCAGTGCAGACACCGTGAGAAATGTGCAATGGGCTACTGCTACTTGTGTGTTGGGTTTTGGAGTTTTTGGTAAGTTCTGGAATGGGGAAGTTTCCTGAGGACCAGAACTCTGAGAAATAACCTTGGCTTGTGATTTTCATAGTCATATACGGGTGGCTTCCAGGCTGCGGAATTCACACTAAAACTGTTTGGATGATACCAGCAGAAGAGGAAGGGCAGAAGGAAATGACCTCTAAAGTTCCTCAGACCTTTATAGAAATGAAACAAAATTCATGGGGGCACCTGGCTCAGAGAGCTCCACGCTGAAACCCTCCACATTACCTTGTTCCTTCAGGTCCCCAAGCCATTAGCTCTAGCTGCGTGAGCACCATTGACCTGGTACTGCTGGAATATAGTGGCAACCGTGAGAGTCTCAGGTCTGCTCTTCTGGAGCTAGCGGTCAAATGAGGACAGTAGCCTCACTCCAAACAGTGCGACCCACATAGGGACTGGCTGGGAAGATGAAGTAGCACTGGAGAAGGTGCCAACTCTGAAGAAGTTAGGGAGGGCCTCCTGGAGAGAGAGCCATTTGAGCTGAGACCTGGAGGGTCAAGCCACGCTCCCAGCTCCTCACTGGGGGATTCTAGGCAGGGGCTCTACCACTGAGCCACGCCCCCAGCCCCTCTCTGGGGGATTTTAGGCAGGGGCTCTGCCGCTGAGCTGTGTCTCCAGTTTTTTTCTTCTCCTTTTTTTTTCTCTCTTTCTTTCCATTTTTTTTTTTTTTAACTTTTTGAAACACACCTCCATAAGTTATCCAGGGAGGTCTGAATTTTTTTTCTTTTCCTTCTACCATGCCCAGCTTCCAAGCAAATTTTTATCACTTCTCTTGTCCCATCTACAGGGATCTGGCCTGAGGGGGCAGACGGCACAGACATCAATGCTGTGGCCCGCTCTCACAATGGGAACTTGCTGGTTTCTGCTGACGACTTCGGCAAAGTGCACCTGTTCAGCTACCCCTGCTGTCAGCCGAGAGTAAGTCTCCCGGGGGGGGGGGGTCCTAAGGGTGTGGCATTGGAGGTCCTATTCACTCCTTTGTGAATTCCCACCAATCCCCCTGCCTCTACCTCCCCAGAGTTATGATGATTGATGTGTGCTACCAACCCAGGTTATGTGTTGCTAGAGATGGAGCCCAGTGCTTTTCTGCCCTCCCGGCTGCCTCCCTAGCCTTGTGCTGTTGTTCATCTTATTTACCCCTTGGGACCTCAGTTTCCCCACAACTCTAGGATGTCTTCATAGCACGGGGTCTGTCACCGGATTCTGAGATGAAACCCATAACTCTGGGGTTATTGCATATTCTCTTTTTACAAGCATTAAATGAGCACCTACTGTATGCCTGAACAAATAAGACTTGTGGGCCCTTAGTGAGGGCCACTGTCCTCACTAAGCTGGGTTAAGACTACAAGGCCTAGGGGTTTGCATTCCCAGCACCTATGATTCCCCTTTAGGCCCAGAATAAAGACGAACTTTTTCAAAGCCAAATGGCTATTGAGAGCAGTTGCCCAAGGCTGGGAGAGTCCGTTCCTGACTACACCCAGTCTTAATGATGCAGAACTAGGATTTAATGAAGATCTTTTAATGTAGCTTAAGCATGAGGGTTGGGAGAGAGGCACTCAGAAGAAAGACATACCCAGGAGCCTAAGTGTGGCCTTCTGGTCTTCTCAAAGAAGATGAAAGTGATCCACACCTGAGTGTGGGCATAGGCTCCCCATGGGAGAATCACCCGCCACAGCCCACTTTTAATGGGAACCTGTTCAGTGAAGACAGGTCGTACATGTTTTATCTATGCTTTATCTCCAGTGCTGAGGATGGAACCAAGGGCATCATGCATACTATGCAAAGACTCTGTCCCTGAGCCACGCCCTCCCTGGGAGATGCTAGGCAGGGGCTCTACCACTGAGCCACGCCCCCAGCCTCTCAATGGGGGATTCTAGGCAGGGGCTCTACCACTGGGCCACACCCCCAGCCCCTCATTGGGGGATTCTAGGCAGGGTTCTACCACTGAGCCACACCCCCAGCCCCTCCCTGGGAGATCCTGTGCAAGAGCTCTACCACTGAGCCATATCTTCCCAGGTAAATGTGCTCACTGCCAAACCTAATGGCCTAAATTCAATCTTCATGATCTTCATAGTGGAAGAAGAGAACCAACTCTTATGAGTTGTCTTCTGACCCCCACTTGTGCATCCACATACACCACACCTACACAATATGTTTTTAGAAGGCAGGGGTGTCTGGAGAGATAGCTCAGCAGTTAAGGAAAGGTACTGTTCTCCAGAGGACCTGAGTTCAGGTCCCAGCATCCACATCAGGGGGCTGACTTACATTCAGCTCCAGGAGATCCAACACTTTTTCTGGTCTCCATGGGCAACTGTAACAAACCTATACTCTGACACACATATATACATGTAATTAAATGAAAATCAAGCCAGACAGTAGTGGTTCATACCTTCCATCTCAGCACTCAGGAAGCAGAGGCAGGCAGATCTTTGTGAGTTCAAAGCCAGCCTGGTATACAAAGGAGTTCTAGAATAGCCAGTGTTGCATAAGGAAACCCTGTCTCCAAAAAACAAAAACATAAATAAACAAATAATTAAATTAATTTAAAATGAAGCAGGGATTTTATGAGCTTTAGGACAACCTGGACTATACAGTAAAACCTGTGATGCATGTACACATACATGTGCGTGCACACACACACACACATACATGCATGCATACGCACATATATACATGGACACACACATACACATATACACACTACGTACACACACATACACATGTGTGCACACACACAAACATATACATGCACATACATGCATGCACACACAAACATGTGCACATATATATGCGCATGCACACACACAAACACACACATGCATGCACACACAAACACATACACGCATGCACACATAAATATACACACACATGCACACACATACACACGCGCACGGGCACATACACTTTTATGTATGGCTTTAAAGAAGAAAATGCCAACGGCCTCCAGGTAGCATTTTTCATCTGACCTCCTTTTCTCTCTTCTCTTCTAACAGGCCCTCAGCCACAAATATGGTGGACACAGCAGCCATGTGACTAATGTGGCCTTCTTGTGGGATGACAGCATGGTCCTAACCACTGGGGGCAAAGACACGAGCGTGCTGCAGTGGCGGGTAGCCTGAAGCAGGGGTGTGGGGCCAGGGTAGAGTCCTGTGGCAGGGTTGAGATCTATTTTTGGGAGATGTCTATTGTGAAGTACAGTAATATATACCCAGAGTATGTCTATAGCAGAGGGGGTTATGGGGCGGGCGGGTGAGCAGACAGACAGAGGTCTCTATTTATCGGGGTGGGACGAATGGGCCACCATGCCTTGTGGGAGCCATTGGTGTTTGGTTTGGGGTATTTTTTTTTAAGTTTATTCTTTTATATCATTCAGAAATACAGACTTATGCACTGAGCTGTCTAGAGTCTGGTCTGTGTGTGTGTGTGTGTGTGTGTGTGTGTGTGTGTGGTAGAGGTCAGAGGTCAAAATCAGGTTGTCTTCCTCAATTGCTCTTTGCTATATTTTTAAAAAAGAAATTTTAACTTTTTTTTTTTTTTTTTTTTTTGTTCTTTTTTACAGAGCTGGGGACCGAACTCAGGGCCTTGCGCTTCCTAGGCAAGCGCTCTACCACTGAGCTAAATCCCCAACCCCGAAATTTTAACTTTTATTGTAATTTTTAAAAATAAATTATGTAGGAGTGTGTGTGTGTGTGTGTGTGTGTGTGTGTGTGTGTGTGTGACTTCACATGTGTTCAGCTGCCCTTGGAAGCCAGAAGAGGGTGTTAGAGCTCTTGAGTTTAGAGTTGCGAGAGTGATGAGCTGCTCAGGTGGGTGCCGGGAACCGGACTGAGTTCTGTACCAGAGCAGCAAATGCTCTCAACCCCGGAGCCATCGTCCCAGCCCCATCTTCCTGAGCCTGGAACAGCGTGGCTAGGCTGGCTGGCCAGGAAGCCTCGGGGCCCCTCTTCTACCTCCCCAGAACTGGGATTAAAGACCTATGCTGCTGTGCTCAGATCTTACATGGACACTAGAGACTGACAGACCTCAGTTCCCCATGTTTGCCTCGTAGGCACTTTACAGACAGCTATCTCCTCAGCCTCTAGAAAGGATCGTTGCATATATACAAATTTTATAATTTTCTCATTGCAGATGGCTGTGAGTCACCATGTGGTTGCTGGGAATTGAACTCAGGACCTCTGGAAGAGCAGCCAGTGCTCTTAACCTCTGAGCCACCTCTCCCAGTGGATCATTATGTTTTAGGCAGGGTCAAACTCAAACTCCCTTTGTAGCTGAGGATAATCCTGGTTTAACCTTTCAGAGTAGGGGGATCTCAGGCATACACTGCCATGCCTGGTCTATGTGTGGATGTGGACTCTGTGTACTAGCCAAGCGCTCCAGCAATCTAAGCAACGGATTCCACACAGCCAGCAGAAAACTTTCTTTTGTTGTTTTTGTTTGTTTTTGGTTTCCGAGACAGGGTTTCTCAGTGTCGCCCTGGCTGCCCTGGAACTCACTCTGTAGACCTGGCTGGCCTCAAACTCCAAGATCCACCTGCCTCTGCCTCCCAAATGCTGGGATTAAAGGTGTGCACAGCCATGTCTGGTAAGGAAATGTAGTTTTAAGACTAAGGGGGTTGGGGATTTAGCTCAGGCATCCTGTCAATGTCTGGGCAGGACAGAAATGTTCCTTCCACTGCTCAAGCAAGCAAATTTTGTAAGCAGCATTTCTGTGTGCTGTGTGTGTGTGTGTGTGTGTGTGTGTGTTCACACGTGCACGTGTACACATGTGAATGTGTATGTGTATGTACATGTGTATATAAGTGTATGTGTGTGCATGGTTTTGGGTACAGTGAAAACCAAGACAACCTCAGCACTACCTCATGGGAAGGAACAGCCCAATGGAAAGGCAGACCTGCCTCAGAAGATGCTGAGAGACCAAGGTGGCACCACGGAGGCCTCCCTGGAAGGGGCAACAGAAGGGTGAAGAAGGAACCGTTCCAGGTGGAAACTCTGACATGTTGTCTCCTCCCAATAAAGTCAAATAAAGCCTCCTGTGTCTCCAGCCACCTCCTGGCTCCTGTCACAGGCCTTGACCACTCTGGGTGTTATCTGGGTGTTACCTGAAGAAGATCTGTGTCTTTTTCACTGACTTTAGACCGTGGGTGGGAAGGGCCAGGATTGCTGGTCACTTCCGTGCTGTCTCCTAGCCCAGTTCAGATACAGAAGCAGGAACTTGAGCAGTGTTTATTGAGTGGCAATTAGAGTGTTTGAATAGTTAAGTGTGTCTTATCCAAAGACTATTGAATTCAACTTCCTCAAAGGGCCTGGGCAAACGGTTCAGTCTGTGTGTTTGCTGCAGTAGTGACTGTCCTCTGAGACAAGTGACCGCCATCTTGGGGAGTTCACCTGTGTTCCCTTGGAAAAGGAGCATCCCAGCTAGACTTAACATTTATGTACATGAGTACACTGTAGCTGTAGACACAGCAGAAGAGGCCATCGGATCCCATTACAGATGGCTGTGAGCCACCATGTGCTTGCTGGGAATTGAACTCAGGACCTCTAGAAGAGCAGTCAGTGCTCTTAACCACTGAGCCAGCTGTCCCCTCTGCTGTGCTGGGCTTTTAAAACTGTTTACACCCTCTTGGGACACAAGACCCTCCCCTGAGTTCAACTACCTCCTAGCCCCTGTGGTATGCAGTGATCTCCAGAGTTGCAAGTGGCCACCCAGGGGAGGGATCCAGAGAGGGAGGCTCCGTCTATGCATACGTGAGCTTCATCCCTTCTGGGTAAAGGCCTCGCTGGTGCAGTCTGTTGGGAGGAGGAGCACCCACAACCCTGTGCTCTCTAGGGAAGCCCCCAAAACTCACTGGTTCCCCATGTGAACTTCAGTGAAATGCACCTTGGTTCGTCTTGGGACCTTGGGAGGAGGAGTAGACTTTGCCTATTTTAGTAACACCACACAAGCGTGAGGTCCTGAGTTCGGATCCCCATCACCCTTGTAAAGAGCCTCCTGTTTCCACCATCTGAGCTCTGGGATCACAGGTGTGCATCACCGTTACAAGGTATCTCCTAAGTTTTTTGTTTTGTTTTGTTTTTCCTTTTTTTATTTTGTTTTTTGTTTGTTTGTTTGAGACCAAGTCTCCCATCATATTCCTGGCTGCCCTGGAACTCACCCTGTAGGCTAGGCAGCCCTTGAACTCAGAGAAATGCACCTGCCCCCTGCTGCCTGAGTGCTTGGGTTAAATGGTGTGTGCTATTACACTCTTCTAGACTGTTAAAGGCCTGTTTTCTGACATTCTTGCCCCACCACCCACCCTCCATGGACTCCAACAACCCAGGTTCTGGGAAGGTGACCCAGACTACAGATAGAAAGCAAACGCTTTTCCTTGGTGGTTCTTAGTGCTCTGTTGCCCCCTTGTGGTCATCTTTGGATCAGCATGGGAAGATTATCCCTTGAAAAGCCAGTTGGAAAATTGCAGGAGATTCTCTCTATATGTCCCTGTTCCCTTAGTGTCCCCTGAGCTGGGTCGTGAGAAACTGACTTATGCATGGCCTCCACCTATTAGAGTTCCTTGCCTGCTCCAATCCAAGAGTAGGGGACGAGAAAGAGTTTTCGTTCCGTGGTCTGTGTTTGCACCCTAAAGTCTTGGCTGGTAATGGTCTCATAGCTGCAGGTCGTCTTCACTGTCTAGCTGTCCTTCTGAAAACTGTCCCCATTTGTAAATGTTCCCAGTCACCTTCAGAGAGGAGGTGTATTTTGCCTGCCATGACTTGGAATGAAATGAGGCAAACTTAGGGTTCGTTAGAGGAGAGGGCAATCCGACCCCCACTAAAAACCACTGGGCACTCTTGACTTGCTTTTTAAGAAGTAGGCCATGGGGCTGGAGAGATGTCTCAGCGGTTAAGAGCACTGACTGCTCTTCCAGAGGTCATGAGTTCAATTCCCAGCAACCACATGGTGGCTCACAACCATCTGTAATGAGATCTGGTGCCCTCTTCTGGCCTGCAGTCACATATGCAGGCAGAATGCTGTACATAAAATAAATACATAAATCTTTAAAAAAAAATTAAAAAAAAAAAAAAGTAGGCCATGGTGGCTCACACTTGTAACTCAAACAATCTCGAATGGAGGCAGAAGGATCAGGAGTTCAAGGTCAGCCTCAGCTGCTTGTGAAGTTCAAGCCCCTCCTGGGCTGGGTAAAAACGCGGCAAGAAGAAAAAAAAAAAAACAAAAAACCACAAAAAAAAAAAAAGAAAAAACAAAAACAAAAAAGTGAAACAAAACAAAAAAAAAAAAACAAAAAAAAAACAAGCTCAGTGGTAGAGCGCTTGCAAAACCGCAACCAATCAAACAAAAAAACCAAAAAAAAAAAAGAAAAAAAAAAAAAAAAAAAACCACGTCTCATCTCTTGGGATTTATATATAAGGTTGCCATGACACTTGCCTTGGCCCTGTCCTTTTAACTCTCCGATGTGATGTTGTGAGTGTCCCTGCTTTGTGGTTAACCGTCTCATTTCCTATACCCGTTAAGTTCCCTGAAAGAAAAGAATGTTAAGGCTCAGAGAAGTGAGGTCACCTACCGAAGGCCACACAGCAGAACAAACAGCAGCTCCCTTTTTCTTTTAAGCTGTTGGATTTGTGTGAAGTTGTAGAGTGGCTGAAAACTAATCTGTGGTGTTAAAAGAAAGAACCAGGGTACTGACAAGATGGCTGATTATGGCCGTTAGGAAGGTGCTTGCCATTCAAGCAGGAGAACATGGGCGTGGGGATGGAGAGTTGGCTCAGCAGTTAAGAGCGCTGACTGCCCTTCCGATGGACCCAGGTTCCGTTCCCACTACCCACCAGGCCGCTCCACAAGCATCTGTAGCTCCAGTTCCAGACGATCCGACGCCCTCTTCTGGCATCTGCAGGTACTGCAGGTACAGAATGCCTAAACATGCATGTGAAGAACAACACACGTACGTTTCTTCATAGCATGTGTGGCGTGTTGTAGCTGTTGAGATGAGTTAGTGGGTAAAGCCATTTGCTGTCAAGCCTGATAACCTGAGTTTGGTTCCTTAAACCCACACGAAAGTGGAAGGAGAGAATCACTCCATGAACTTGTCTTTTGGCTCCACGAGTACCATGACACTCGCCCCAACTCCCCACATGTCCTTACTCAGAATAATGATAAACAAACAAGGATTTTAATTAGACGAGTTGGAGCACACCTTTAATCCCAGCACTCAGGAGGCAGAGGCAGGCAGATTTCTGAGTTCAAGGCTAGCCTGTTCTACAGAGTGAGTTCCAGGACAGCCAGGGCTACATAGAGAAACATTGTCTCGAAAAACCAAAACTAAAACCAAAACAACAACAAAAATCCAAGATGATGATTCCTGAGTTTACTACCTAAAATGGCTTCTATGTGCACACACACACACACACACACACACACACACACACACACACAAAGGGTTGGATAGGATGATCCAAGCACTAATGAGACAGAATAAGGCGGATCTCTCTGAGTCCCTGGCCAGGGTTACATAGTGAAATCTAGTCTGGAACAACAAACAATACTGAGTGGCATACTCAGAGCCCCTGCCTAGAATCCCCCAGTGAGGGGCTGGGGGCGTGGTCAGTGGTAGAGACCCTGCCTAGGATCCCCCAGTGAGGGGCTGGGGGCGGGGTACTTGCCTAGTATGTGTAAGGCCATTGGTTCTCAGCCAAGATAAAATAACTACGTAAATTAGAACTGTAAACACTATCACTGCTGTTGTTTTTGGAGGGCTGTATTCCAGGAAGATCAGAAGTCTCTACTTCTACTACGTCTATCATGACCTCTCAGGACTAATTTGTGCAGGAAGTGACCGACCGTGATAAAAAGAGGGCGATGCAGCTCTTTGAAACCTTTGCACACTTCCTGAAAACAATGGGAATTTCACTTCCAGGCAACAGACGCACAAGAGTAATCAACCTCAACACAAGAATGGCCCTCCTGCTACCAGGGGGACTGATAACTAGGAAAAAATAGAAAAGTACAGTCCGTTCAAAGTGAGGCGTTGAGGTGATCTATGGGTACACCAAGCTTTTAGAGGGCAGACTAGGGTGCCTTGGAAAGCCCTGTGGGAATGTTTTAAAGATAGCCCCTCATTAGCCCACTTTGCCCTCAAACTCTCAGCGATCCTCCTGCCTCAGCCTCTCAAGTAATGGGAGAAGATTATTAACCAAGGCTTGCATGGAGGGGGGTTCTTCAAAGAAGGAAGCGACAGGAAGAAGGGTCCCAAGCCAAATGTCCCTCCCTGAGGAAGGCTTAAATTCGAAATGTGGAATTGGAGAGGGTGAGGAAGGAGTTAATAGGTTGAGCCTCTGAAGAAGCAGGTGAGATTTCCAGGCTTGAATTCCCGGGGGCGGGGAGGGGGCACTGTGGGGTGCAGGGGAGCGGCAGAGGAGGGGTTAATGGGGGCGGGCCTGGCTGGGGCGGGGCCTGGGTTCCGACTCCAGCCCCGGGCCAGGGGTTGTCGCTGCTCTCCTGCCCCGCGGGGGCGCCCGCCGGGTCCCCGCGCTGCGCAGAGTCGGGACCAAGTCACAGACGACGGTCGCCCAGCCCAGCCTCGGAGCAGGTGGGTGCTGTCTCTCTGTTCTCATTCTACCCCTTCTCAGGTCCTAGACTCTGGATGGCCACTCTGCTGCCTCAGTCTCCCCGCAGCTTCCCCTCTCCGCCACTCGGCTCCGGAGAACCCATCTTTTCGGCTTCTCCCTCCTGTTCCTGGGGTTCCTAAGATACTCTGCATCTGGGTCTCTCTCTCTCTCTCTCTCTCTCTCTCTCTCTCTCTCTCTCTCTCTCACACACACACACACACACACACACACACACACACACACACACACGCTCACGCACGCACACATATCATGAACTATCTTTGAACTCACTCTCATGCCCACCACCTTGGTCTCGAATTCACTGCAATCCTTAGTTTCCTAGAGTCTACTGGGATTACATGTCTCTGTCACCCCACCCGGCTCTCCACCCTCTGGCGTTTTATAGACAGCCCCTGGCTGTACAGCTCAGGTTTACCTTAACCTGGCCACCCTCCTGCCTCAGCCCCCTAAATGCTGTTGGTATTCTTCAGCAACAAACCCAGAGGACTCTATTCCTTTATTTCTTGGGGTCCCCCACCTGCCCCTCCCTTCTACCTCATGCCTGGCCTCCAGTCCCCAGTTTATGTGAGACCCCCTCCTTCTCTTTGTATGTCCCCAACTCATATCCATCTCATCTTGCCTCCCCACACTTGCTCCTCCTCTGGTTCTCTGGCTCTTTGGCCCTCGCCCACTCCCACGTTGTTGTGGCGCCTTTAACGCCCCCACCCTACCCCATCACTCTCCCTAAGTCCTGAGACACCCTGGAACCTTTTCCTCCGGGTTGTGGGCTGCTTAGGGTTGGGGTAGGGGACAGTGGGGTTGCAATCCAGGGTGGATGGACCCTGAGTGACACCATGACCCCAGTACCCACTTGGTAGTCACCCCGTGGCTTCTGAGGTCACACCTACCCCACCCTCCTGTTTCAGGAATTCCTGGCTAAGGGGGTTGGGGGGGTGGACTTCCTCCCGCACTTCCTCCCTTCCAGGATTTGGCTGGGTCTCTGTTAACTCCTTCCTATTTTGTCTTACTCCCCTTCCCTGGAACTGAACTCCCAGACTTCATTTCCAACCAGGCTCTAGAGTTCTCAAAGCTTTGGTGCGTGTGTGTGTGTGTGTGTGTGTGTGTGTGTGTGTGTGTGTGTGTGTTGTTCCAAGCTGGATGTGCACTGGGGACACTAATGTAAAAGATGGGGAGCATCTCAGTGCTCCTCCTTCTAGACTTTCCAACCAGCTGCACCCGCTAAAATCTACCGAAAGTTCTTCCCAGTATCTCTGTCTGAGGTAGAACTCGATCAACGTCACGTTTGAGATCCAACTAGGAATGAGTACTGAGATGAATGAGTAAGGCTTCCCAAACTCTGACCACCCAGGAGCCCTGCAGCCTGGTGCTGGCACCTGACTGTTACCCTAGCACTAGGAAGATAAGAGACTGGAGGATTAAGAGTTGCCGGGCCAGCCTAGGTGACATGACACCCTGTCTCAAAAGACTCTTGTAGTGACACATTACCTGTAACTCAGGCTGAGGCAGGAGAATCTTAGTCTGAGGCCAGCCTAGACCGAATAATGGAACCTGCCTTCCAGTCTCTGAATGATAGGACCTGGACGGCTGAAAGCCTTTGAGACAAGTGCAGGGAAGCAAAGGCCCTTTAGGTGTTCTGACCCTTCAATCCCTGCTGCAAAGCTCCTGTGGGAACCACACGGGCCATGCCCCTTCCATTGAACAAGCAGGGAAACTGAGGCCTCAGAGCACGAAACTCAGGGCTTAGGACTCTTGTCCAACGGCAGCCCATATCCGGAGACCTGGGTTCCCTTGACCATATCTGGAGACCTGAATTCTTTCACTACCACTAAGTCGGATTAATTCGGGCAACGAGGCCGGCTAAGTGAGTAGGGAGCCACGCCAGACTTGGGTATGAATGGCTGGAGGCCAGAAGGGAGGGTTTGCGGAACAGAGCAGACAAGATTTTTCTGAGGACTTGCTGGTGGAGAGGAAAGGGGTCCCAGAGGTAGCATGGGCTGGGGGGTTGAGGGGGAGGAGTTTCAGAGAGAGCGGGAGAGACAAGCCAAGTGAATTAGCTCCACCCCGTCTCCTGACCCTCCCCTCAAAGCCCACTGTTCCCCCGGGACATGGCCTATAATTTGGTTTGTGTCTAGACAAATAATAACTCAGCTGGTGTGAACAGGGAGGGGCGAGGCCAGACCGCTGAGCAAGGGGTCAGAAGCAGCCCGGGTTCCTAGGGTCCATCCCTTCCCGAGGTGGGGAGAGTATAATTTCGGGGGGCCGGGTGACCGTCTGTCCTGACCGCCCAACTCCGTGAGCCTTCAGTATCTTCGAATGTTTTAAGTCAGAGCAGGAATATGGGGAAAAGAGGAAGTAGGGTTCACCTATTTACAAAGCGTTCTCATTTCTGCAAAGAGTGAAAAGGGAAACGTGTATTCATTTGCTGGGAAAAGATAAAAATCACCCAAGGTTTAATAATAGATTATGAAAGTCATAGCGTGTGTTTTATTTTATTTTATTTTTTTTTCCTTTTTTTTTTTGAAATCATAGAGGGTTCTAACAATAGAACTTCAGAATCTTGGGCCGGGAGACGCCTGGAATATTGCAAGCTGACGAGGGTGCACGCTGGCAAAGGCAAGGATAATAATAACAGAAAAGCAGAGAATCAAGGCTCTAGAATGTTAGAACATTCGACCACAAGCGGGGCCGGCCATAGAACCTCGGGACTTGAGAACGGCCGCCGGATTCTAGAATGTCAGCAGGGTAGCTCTAACAATTCCACCGTCCTGCTGGGTGGTGTGGGTGTAGAGGCCAGGGTTGGTGGTGGAGGTGGGACAGAGATGATCCTTAATAAAAATAGGGAAACTGAGGCCCAGCCAGGTGGCCTGACTGCACGCCCCCGCTTTGCCATTTCCTCTTGCTGCCAAGGCACCAGGTGGGCAGCGAGAAACACTGATCACATTTCAGCCCTAATGAGCAGACGGGAGCTGGCCGGTCCCCTGGGGCCTCCAGAATGGGGGAGACTGGGAGCCCATGGTGGGGAGAAGCAGGGGGAGCCTCGTGGCTTCAGAAATGAGGGTGGTGAGCGGGCTAAGGGTTGATGAGGATGGGGGTGTGGGCCCCTGTCACTGCTTTCTCTTGGCTTTTCAACCTCCATGTCTTTGAGTTTTGCTGCATTGGGGGTTTGGGGAGCCTTCAGGGACTAGGTGTTCTTCCCTGGCTTTAGTAGCTGAGGCTGACTGGGGCTTGGGGTACAGGCTATCCTTTTCTGTATCCCCACCAAAAGTTGTGTCACACTTGAACTTATCTTTTCCCGCAGGAACCTGAGTCGGGGGTGGGGTGTAAGATTTCGGCTCACTAAGGGTTAAGATAACATTGACTCCACCTAAGGCTATGCTAGAGGGACACTCCAGCCATGATGGGGTAGAGTGTGTGTGTGTGTGTGTGTGTGTGTGTGAGAGAGTGTGAGTGTGTGTGTGACTGTGTGTGAGAGAGTGTGAGTGTATGTGAGAGTGAGTGTGTGACTGTGTGTGAGAGTGTGTGTGTGACTGTGTGTGAGAGTGTGTGAGTCTGTGAGTGAGAGTGTGAGTGTGTGTGTGACTGTGTGTGAGAGAGTGTGAGTGTGTGTGTGACTGTGTGAGATGTGTTCATTTGGAGGCCAAAGAACGCTGATGTCTTCTCCAACGCCCCTCTCAGTTTGTGAGATCTGAACCAGCAGCTCACTGTTTCAACCAACCCGCCTACTAATGATACCAATTAGTGCTGGGTCACCGGCACACAGGGCAATTTCTGCTTTTAGTGACTGCTTAGGCCACTTAGGCCATCCTGCTTTCGTAAAGGATGGTCATACCCATTAACATCTTCCCAGGGCCACTTTTGTGCTTTTTTTTTTTTTTTTTTTTAAGATTTATTTATATGAGTACACTGGTAACTGTATTCAGACACACCAGAAGAACACATTGGATGGTTGTGAGTCACCATGTGGTTGCTGGGATTTGAACTCAGGACCTCTGGAAGAGCAGTCAGTGCTCTTAACCTCTGAGCCACCTCTCTCTATGTTCTTAGAAAGAACCTATTAACAAGGTGTGGTGACACCTTTAATCCCAGCACTCAGGAGGCAGAGGCAGGTAGATCTCAAGAGTTCGAGGCCAGCCTGGTCTACAGAGTGAGTTCCACGTCAGCCAGGGCTACCCAGAAAAACTCTTGTCTTGAAAAATAAAGAAATAACAATTTCTGATTTTTAACAGACTCTCAAAGAGGTTTGAAGCCGCTAGAAAGACACTGGTACAGCAATGAGAGGAAAGAAGCAGTCAGAGGAGGAGATACTGTTCAGTTCAGATGGTGAATAACAGTCTTTCCTCTCTGGACCTCAGTTTCCCCATACATACTGGGAAGAAATGGACCCCTGTTGCCACACTCTGAAAGCCTGTATCATGGACTTTTAAGACTCAGAGGTTCTGGGAGTTGGGGATTTAGCTCAGCGGTAGAGCGCTTGCCTAGAAAGCGCAAGGCCCTGGGTTCGGTCCCCAGCTCCGGAAAAAAAGAAAAAAGAAAAAAGAAAAAAAAAAGACTCAGAGGTTCTATGATGGCTGAGGCTGGGGTGAGGGTGTCGTGCGGGTGATAGTCTGTCGGTCTGTCTGTCTGTCTGTCTGTGCCTCTCTGCCCTGCGCCTAGCTGGCATCCTCATGACTCAGGTAGGCTGAGGACAGGGTGGGTGCCAGACTTTGTTCCCTGGGAGGAAATTGGCAATGAGAGGTTCATTTCCGTTGGCTGCCAGGAATGTCTTTGCTGCCTGTGTACCCGGTCTAGTCTCAGCGGGGACCTGGGGCCATGGAAGGGGATTTCAGGGGACACCCAGCTGTCCTTCGAGGGCTCTTATGTGGGTGCTGAGGATCTGAAGGCAGACGCTTGTCCACGGCAGTCAGTTTACACGCTGAGTCATAGCCTCAGCCCGTTACATCCTTCCCTTCTTCCTTTCTCTTTAAATTTGGAGGCAGGGTCTCACTTATCCCAGCCTGACCTGTTGGGCTTACAAGCTTGGGCCAACGCGACTGACTTAGGAAGTGCTGGGGATACAAACCAGGGCGAATACCTCATGAACTGAGCTATGTGCTGAGGCCTCTTTTTAGCCTTGGTTTCTTCTTTGTGGTGATGGGGATTGAGCTCGGGACCTCATGCCTGCTAGAGGAGCGTTCTTCTGCTGAGCCACACCCCAGCACCCACTGTTAGACTCTAGGTAAGCATTCCATCAGTCAGCCACGTCCCCAGGACCGCGTACTGAATATTCTACTGAAGACGCTTCATTTTGCCACATATTTTCCATGTGTGATGTGATTAGGATAGAGACCGTACCCCTCTTTTGTAGAAGTTAAGGATTCTGTGGGAAAAACATTACCCTTGCTGTAGTAATAGGAAAAGAGAGATGGAGGGAGGGAGGGGGGAGGGAGGGAGGGGGGGGGGGAAGGAAGGAGGGAAGGGGGGAGGGGGGAAGGGAGGGGAGGAGGGGGGGGAGGAGGGGAGGAGAGGAAGGGAGGAAGGGAGAAGTGGGGGAGAGGGAGGAGGGAGGGCAGTGGGGGAGGGGAGGGAGGAGGGGGAGAGTCAGGGGGAGGGGGGAATGGGGAGGGAGGGAGGGAATGGGGAGGGGGAGGGAGGAGAGAGCACAAGAACAGAGAGAGGGCAGGCAAAGAGGAGACAGACAGGGGGGGGGAACGGGGACACACACTTAGTCTGGGTGGGAGATTTTGATTGATGGTAGGTTGGGCTGGCTCCCATTGGTCTATCCAGGAACAAGTCCCTCCCACTCCATTTCCAAGAGATCCAGAAGTTTCCAGCTCTGGGGTGGAGAGGTAGGTATCTAAGGACTCCCCACAGGGTGCTGGCCTTAGGGATCAGGACATGGCCTGACCTTTCCAAGTCAATCAGGAAGCAGATGGGTCCTGCCCTTTAATCTCCTCCCAGCTTGCAGCCTCTTCCCCCAGGCTCCCCGGGGCTTGTTGATGCCTGGGGTAGAGTCTGGGAGGAGGAGAGGGAGAGCCATGGTGGGAGAAGCACCGGCCAGAGTGTTCTGCCCTCTCCTAGCCTCTAGGCTTCTGGAATGATTTATAGAAGTCCCAGGCACTTGCTGGGCCCCTACTGTGTGCAAGGACTGTCCTTCACACTGTCCTTCACACGGGTAACAGAACAGTTCACACGACACTCAAAGTCCCTGTTGTCCAAGAAGTTCCAGACAGACAGAAGCCAACAGTGCTGTGAGGAGATGATTGTAGGAGTGGTGGGGACTGTCACGAAGACTTGGGAAGGAGTGAAGGATGTAAAAGAGGAGCTGAAGACGCCATAGGCTAGTCAGGGAGACAGTGTGGAGGTATCAGTACTGGAGGAAGCTCATTGGATTGGAGATTGCTGGAGGGAGGAGTGGGCAAGGCAGCACAGGCTAGCTAGGAAGAATCCGGGTACCAGGGACTTCCATTTTCCAGCAACTCTATTCATTTTCTTGCAATAATTCAGAGAGAATCTAGGGCCTTGCACATATGAATCAGGTGCTCTACCACTGAACTTCCAGTCTCCAGTGGGGGATTCTAGGCAGGGGCTCTCCCACTGAGCCACGCCCCCAGTCCCTCACTGAGGGATTCTAGGCAGGGGCTCTACCACTGAGCCACGCCCCCAGCCCCTCACTGGGGGATTCTAGGCAGGGGCTCTACCACTGAGCCACACCCCCACCCCCTCACTGGGGGATTCTAGGCAGGGGCTCTACCACTGAGCCACGCCTCCAGACTCTTGGAAGCCTTTGGAAGTTCATGAAGAAAAGAACCAGAGGACTTGGGTTTCTGAGGCTTGCTGTGTGACTCCAGGCTCATCCCTTCCCCTCTCTGGACTATAATTTCCTCATTTGTTTAGTAGACTTAACCTGTCTGTCTGTCTCCCTCTCTCTCCTTTCTCTCTCTTAAATTACATTTGTTTGTTTGTTTATTTATTGCCCTGGTATATGTGTAGAGGACAACTTCTGGGAGTGAGTTCTCTCCTTTCGCCATGTGGGTATTGGGGATAAAATCAGGGCGTCATGCTTGGCAGTAAGCAACTTTTCAGAGAAGCCGTCTCACTGGCCCTCAAACTGGTTTTTAAGTGAGTTCTGGGGATTTTTCAGAGGTGGCTTCCCAGCCTTTGTGTCTTTCCTCCAGACCACGTGGCACTTTCTCCATCCATTGTCTTGGACTGGATTTCCAAGGACGATCTTGTTGGTTTCCTTCCTTCCTTCCTTCCTTCCTTCCTCCCTCCCTCCTCTTTCATTTATTTATTTATCTCTTCCCTCTTTCTTTTTCTTCAAAATAAGCCTCTTTGTAGCCCTAGCTATACTGAAACTCACCCTGTGAACAGGCTAGCCTCAATCTCAGGTATCAGCCTGCCTCTGCCTCCTGAGTTTAAAATGCTTCGAAGCTGGGCGTGGTGGTGCCTGCCTATAGTCTCACCACTCAGGAAGCAAGGATGCTCACGAGTTTCAGACTGGCCTGGGCTACATGGTAAGACCCAGCCACAGAAATCCATCAAGCCAACCAACAGATGTGCAGGGGACGTGGCTCAGTTGGTACAGCACCTTCTCTCGAGTGCATGAGGCCCAGGATAAAAAGCTCTGTGTGAACTGGGCATAGTAGAGCACTCCTGTGATCCCAACACAAGGCTGGAGCATCGAGGGCTAGGTTCAAGGCCAGCTTGAACTACATGAGACAGAGAAGAAGAGGGAGAGGGAGAGGGAAAGAGGGAGAGGGAGAGGGAAAGAGGGAGGGGGAGGGGGAGGGAGAAGAGAAGGAGAGGGAGAAGAGGAGAGAGAGGGAGAGGGAGGGAGGGAGAGAGAGAGAGAGAGGGAGAGAGAGAGATTGGTTTACATCCGAGTAAACTAAACAGGTACAGACCGCCGGATCATCAGGTGAGGGGTTTGGTGCATGACTGTTGTCTACTATAAACATGTAGATCTTCGAAGAATAAAGGTTCCGGGTCCTCACTGGACAGCGGGAAAGGAGAGGGACGCCTGTGAGGGCTGCGCCCCCTGCTGGCTGCAACCCGTGTCCCTAACCATGACCTTTTCAGAGTCTAACAACTCCTGCTCTGCCCCACTGTCAACCCCGAGGCCCTTTTAAGACAGTGGGGCTCTGGGAAACGAAGGGCTGTCTGGGAAAGGGGGCTGAGGGCAGAGACTTCCCACCTTGGGCATCAGGACCTTGGACAGATCTGAGTGGTGCTCCTTGTCAAAGCTTTATCTGCTCTCTGTAAAAGAGCATATGCAGGGCTGGGGATTTAGCTCAGTGGTAGAGCGCTTACCTAGGAAGCGCAAGGCCCTGGGTGGTCCCCAGCTCCAAAAAAAAAAAAAAAAAACCAAAAAATCACACCCAAAAAAAACAAAAAAAAAACATAAAAAACCAGTCAGAGGACAACCTATAGAATTGGTTCCTTTCTTCCACCGTGTGAGTTCCTGGAATCAAACTCTGGTTGTAAAGCTCCTTTCCCCATTGAGCCATCTCCACACTCCTACCATCCACTGCTTACTTAGAAACACGTTTTCATAGCTTCAATCCCAGTATGTAGTGGAGGATGACTTTGAACTCCTAACTGTCCAGCCTCCACCTTCTGGTTCAAAGACACGTGCCGACATTTTGGGTCTTTAATTTGTATTTGGAAAGTCCCTCTATTGCCCAGCACCCTAAATCCTATGCTCTTAGACACCTCTGCCTCAGGGTGATACTCAGGCTTTGTTGGAGTGTTCCTTCTGTCTTCCACAGGAATAACGGGAAGGTCCTGGGGAGGCCAGTATGGACATCCATGCCAGTTTCTCTAATGTTTTCTCTCCCCTCAGGCCTAGTGACCTCAGCTATCAGTACAGTCGTGAGTGGGACAACCTCATCTCCACTCCTCAGTCTCCACCAGGATCGACTGAGTCTCCTGGAACCCCCTTTGGAGTCCCCCTCCTACCCACAATCCTCCTGTGCTCCGCCACTTACTCACCTTCCTGTTTCCTAGCATCCCTTCCTACAGTCACCAGCCCTTACAAGCCCTTCCTCTTTGCCCATCCCCAGAGGAGACCTCACTTTTCTTCCCCCATTGGTGACTTTACATAGTTCTCTGTTTCCTGCTGCGGTCCTAGCAGATGCCAGCATTCTAAGTTGCATCTTGCCAACTCTGTAACTTCTCTCAAAGCTCCCCTGTGTCTTCCCTTAGTGTTCTAGAACATTCAACCCCACTGGTACTTCATCATGTCCCTATTGACAATAAGCATGACACCTCTGGTATCTTCATCTCCCCCGTAAACACTGCCTTCACCTATTTTTCTGGTGCCCCCATCTTTGCGCTCTGGTTGTGTGTGCAGACACCCCCACTGACATTAGTCCCACCTCTTATCCTATCTCCATCACTCCTTGACGCTCTTCCTCTCAAGTTCTCCTTTTGCTTAGCCTACCACAAAGCAACTCGGATCTCACTCCTTGTGAACTGTCTCCTGTGATGCTTCCCTGAGCCTCCAAAGAGGGGGCTCAGGGGGCCTGATGGCCTCCCGCCCCCCGTGGCCCTGTAGCCCCAGTGGGCCAGGGGAAGCGCCTGGGAAGTCCCATCGCCCAGGATGGACAACAGCACGGGCACGTGGGAGGGCTGCCATGTGGACTCTCGAGTGGACCACCTCTTCCCACCATCCCTCTACATCTTCGTCATCGGGGTGGGGCTGCCCACCAACTGCCTGGCCCTGTGGGCAGCCTACCGCCAGGTGCGCCAGCGCAATGAGCTGGGCGTCTACCTGATGAACTTGAGCATCGCAGACCTGCTGTACATCTGTACGCTGCCGCTGTGGGTCGACTACTTCCTCCACCATGACAACTGGATCCACGGCCCCGGCTCCTGCAAGCTCTTTGGCTTCATCTTCTACAGCAACATCTACATCAGCATCGCCTTCCTGTGCTGCATCTCCGTGGACCGCTACCTGGCTGTGGCCCATCCACTGCGCTTTGCGCGCCTGCGCCGGGTCAAGACAGCAGTAGCTGTGAGCTCCGTGGTCTGGGCCACCGAGCTAGGCGCCAACTCAGCACCGCTCTTTCATGACGAGCTCTTTCGTGATCGCTACAACCACACCTTCTGCTTCGAGAAGTTCCCCATGGAGCGCTGGGTGGCCTGGATGAACCTGTACCGCGTCTTTGTGGGCTTCCTCTTCCCCTGGGCACTCATGTTGCTGTGCTACCGCGGCATCCTGCGGGCCGTGCAGAGCAGTGTGTCCACCGAGCGCCAGGAGAAAGTCAAGATCAAACGCCTGGCCCTGAGCCTCATTGCCATCGTGCTGGTGTGCTTTGCACCCTACCATGCTCTCTTGCTGTCTCGCAGCGCCGTCTATCTGGGCCGGCCCTGGGACTGTGGCTTCGAGGAGCGAGTCTTCTCTGCCTACCACAGCTCCCTAGCCTTCACCAGCCTCAATTGCGTGGCTGACCCCATCCTCTACTGCCTGGTCAACGAGGGTGCCCGTAGTGACGTGGCCAAAGCCCTGCACAACCTCCTCCGCTTCCTGGCCAGCAACAAGCCCCAGGAGATGGCCAATGCTTCCCTCACCCTGGAGACACCATTGACCTCCAAGAGGAGCACCACCGGCAAGACGTCTGGGGCTGTCTGGGCAGTGCCTCCCACTGCCCAGGGGGACCAGGTGCCACTGAAGGTGCTGCTGCCCCCGGCACAGTGAGCCCCATGCCCAACTGTCATCCTGCACCCTCCCCATTGTATGCAAATGTATGTAAATATGGCCATGTGGATATTCATACGAATAGAAGAGAAAAATGAGGTTGGTGTGTCTCTCTCAGCCATCTTCTTCCACTATGATGCCCAATGATTCACTTTATTCCAGCAGGGCCTGAAGGGGAGTGACACAGCTGGGAGTTTGTCATCATGGACTCCCAGATGGCGAGTCAAGGAGAGTTTGGGATGAGGGGATAATTAAGTCAACCGTTTGGTTTCTAATAGGTAAAGACAGAAGAGTCTGATCAGATGCTACAAGTTTGTGACTCCAGCTACTTGGGAAGCTGAGGAAGAATTTGGAAGTTCAAGACCCACTTGGACTACAAAGTGAGACCCTGTCTCAAAGTGTTAAACACAGCAAAGCCTGGGGAAGTAGCCTAGCAGTGTTTATCTAAAATCCCCAGGGAGGGGCTGGGGCATGGCTCAGTGGTAGAGGCCCTGCCTAGAATCCCCCAGTGAGGGGTTGGGGGCGTGGCTCAGTGGTAGAGCCCCTGCCTAGAATCCCCCAGTGAGGGGCTGGGGGCGTGGCTCAGTGGTAGAGCCCCTGACTGGAATCCATTCTGGTGATACCTAGCATGCTGGCAATTCTTTCTGGTTTGTCTTTTGGAAAAAGAGTGGTTATTTATCACAGTCCGACTCTGAGGTATGGTCTTCCTTCCTCAGCTTCCCAAGTGCTAGACTTACAGGTGTTCACTGCTACGTGGAGCAGAGTTAGTCTGAGTCTACACAAACAGCATTGTCTCAGTCTGAGATGCTGAAGGACAGGGACTGTTGAAAGCAGATTAGAGTCAATCTGGGCAGACTTCCTGGAGGAGGAGTAAGCAGGGGTGGTTTAGAAAGGAGGCCCAGGGGTTGGGGAAAAGCAACTCAGTGGTCCATCCAGTGTCTTGCCCCAGAAGACAAGGCCCTGGGTTCCCCCAGCTCTGGGAAAAAAAAAAAAAAAAAAAAAAAAGAAAGAAAGGGGTTGGAGGCCCAGGACAAGAAAATCAACTACCCATGCACCGTCCATCCACGTCTTGCCCCAGAGATTACGCTGGCCTCTGGGAGGTAGGGCTAACAATAAAAAAGTAAACATAGCAAGACCACTCCCCCACCCCTTTTAAATTTAGTGTTTTGTTTTTCTGAGACATGGTTTCTCTGTGTAGTCCAGGCTGCCCTGAAACTCACTGAAAAGACCAGGTTGGCCTCGAATGTAGAGATCCATCAGCCTCTGCCTCCCTCCTTAGTCCTGGGATTAAAGGCATTTACCATCACAGCCCAGGGACAACTTTTCGAAATTATATTTGTTTACTTACTGTGGGATGGGGGTTCTGCCGCATTACTGCTGTGGTAGTCAGAGGACAATTTAAGGAATCAGTTCTCTCCCTCCACCATGAGGGACCCAGGGAGTCATTCAGGTTCCCAGGCTTGGGGACCCTGATCTGCTCAGCCATCTTGCTGGTCCATCCACTGCCCCTCATTTGTTTTTGTACTGAAAGCTGATTCTGGGGCCTGTCCACATACCCGTCCTCCACTCCCTTTTAGTGTTGGGGGATTGCCAAGGCTGGCTCGGAGCTCTTGTAGTTCATACAGGCCTTTAACTTGCGATCTCCTTGCCTCAGTTTCTTAAAGATTTATTTATTTATATATATAAGTACACTGTAGCTGTCTTCAGACACACCAGAAGAGGGCATCAGATCTCTTTACAGATGGTTGTGAGCCACCATGTGGTTGCCGGGAATTGAACTTATGACCTCTGGAAGAGCAGTCGGGTGCTCTTAACCGCTGAGCCATCTCTCCAGCCCCTGCCTCAGTTTCTTGAATAGCCTGGATGATGGGTCTGTACCATCAGGACCACGTTGACTTTTTTACACAGTCTCACTGGCTGTTCATGGCTGGCCTGGAACTTGCTCTGTAGACTTGGCTGGCCTAGAACTCAGACACCTCCTTTTCCTCTGCCTCTTGAGTACTGGGATTAAAGTACTCCCCCATGCCAGTGGGACCAGTTATTAGGACTTATTTTGAAGGAAGACTCAGTGGAAGAAACACAAGGCCTGAGGGATCATGTAACTTGAGCCCCTGGTCATTCTGGGAAAAGGGTGCCCAAGGGGCCTGGGGAAAAGGGCTTCTGGGAACCAGCCCAGGACCTGGTCCAGGATGGTCACTCAAGAGGCTACAGGGCAAAGGGTGAAAGGTCTTACGGTGAGTCAGTCAGTGCTGGGGCCACCCTGGGCTCCCTGTTCCTCCCATATCTGTGTCTATTCCCACGCCCAGGGTGGACAGGGTTGCCTGACTTAGCTAATGGTTTCCCTTCTTTATGGCTTAATGGGTCATCCAGATGCTGTGGCGGTTCCTTCACCAAATAGGAGGGGAAAGGAAGTTCCCAGCTCTCACTGGCCTGCCCCACCCCTGGGAGTCAAGAAATTGCAGATGTCTCTATGTTGTAGAAATGGGCCTCTGAGATGGGACCTCCCTATCTTTCTCTCACACACATACACACTCCTCTCTCTCTCTGTCTCTCTCTGTCTGTCTATCTGTCTCTCTCATACGTATCGCAGGCCACTGAAAAGGGAAGATTCTACACACACACACACATTCCAGTCCACTGAGGCAGAAAAATCCCCCCTCTCTCTGTCACACACACACACACACACACACACACACACACACACACACACACATCTGAAAAGTCCTATGGAATCTTTCTTAGAGAACTGAAGAGGCTTGAAGAGAGGAATGGGGATACAAAAGCACTTAGTGAAGAAGCAGGTTTGGGGATCAGGGAGAGGAGTGGAGGGGCTTCAGAAAGCACTGCTTTGGGAAGGAGACGGAGGTGTTTCTGTGTGGTACTGCAGGCCTATATCCCAGAACCCTCAAGGCCAGTGCAAGAAGATTGTAAATTTGAGGCTAGACGGGATTGTATAGCAAGTCTGTCTTTGCAACAAAGCAAGACGAAACAAAATGCATTGAACACCTTCTGTGAGCAGGAAGCTGCTCTGAGAACCAAGGACACAACCAGAAGATTTATGTACATGTTTAGGGTCTCCTAAAGCCTTCCAGGGATCCTAGACTCCCTCGTAGGTCCTTTGGCCACCAGGGTTACAAGGTGAGCCTGGACTCAGGAAGTGTCATCTCCACTGAGTACTTTGGAAGCTTGGGCCTCAGTTCGGAAGTCTGTAGAATGGGAAGCAGGGGCTCTGGAGACGTGGCTCAGTGGCTAAAAGCATGTACTGCTCTCCCAGAGGACCTGAGTTGTTCCCAGCACCATGCCAGGTGGCTCACAAACACCTGTGACTCCAGCTCCAGGGGCTCCAGTGTCCTCTTCTGCCCTCTGTGGGCACTACTCATGCACACATCCCCCTACACACACACACACACACACACACACACACACACACACACACACACACACAGGTACATACATGTGCACATAATTAAAAACAATTAAAAGTAAAGGGGAAGATGCTGTCTGAAGAGATGATGGACCTCATCTGAACACATGTTTTCAGAAGGAAGCCTGCAAGAGTTGTTTTTTTGGGGGGTTGGGGATTTGGCTCAGTGGTAGAGCGCTTGCCTAGCAAGCGCAAGGCCCTGGGTTCGGTCCCCAGCTCTGAAAAAAAAATTTTTTTTTTTTCTGGATATTCTTCATAATTTAGATGTCAGGGTCACACAGGCTCTCCCTGCTTTCTTCCCATTAGCGTAACTCGAACCCAGGGTCTTGTAAAAGCTAAGCAAGAGCTTTCACCGAGCACAGCTACACACCCCAGACCTTTAATGGACATCTTATTTTATTTTTGTACATTTTATTTTGAGTCAGGAGTCACTAAGTTGCCCAGCCTGACCTTGAATTCATTATGTAGTCCAGGCTGACCTAGAACATTCCATCCTCCTGCTTCAGCTTCCTGAGTGCTGCGATGACAGCTGTGTGACATCAGGTCCAGCTGCCACCAATATAAATGAAGCACAGGTCCCCTGGTGTGGGGAGTTGGCCAAAGGCACTGATGGGAAAGCCCAGGGTCCCCTGGCTATGTGTCACCAGTGTTTCCTCTTGCTAGCCACCGCCCCTCTGCTCCTCTGCCTTCCTGTCCCTTCTGTTCCCAACTACCCATCCTCACGCCACCATCCGAGAATTTCTCTAAACTAAGTCCTGACTTTGTTTATATGATTTTGCTCCCTGCTGGGTAATGGAGGACAGTCTGGGACATGTCCTTAAAGTTCCTTCCTGAGCCAGCTCCCCAGGGACCCTTACCCTCCAAAGGAGGAAGTGAGGCTGCTTGAGAACCAGTGGTATTAGCCAATGTGCTGGCTGAGAAGTCCGGCGTCACCCCCATTCTTATGGGCCTCAGTTTTTCAGTCAGTTACTTGGGAAAAGGATGGATTAGCTGGACTGCACATTTAGGCTGGGATTAGAGAATATTCTGCTCTACATGTGATCACTTCTTATGTTTTACATTCAGGATTCACATACAAAGCTGACCAGTAAAGTCACTCAGTGAGGGGTTTGGAGTGCGGCTCAGCGGTAGAGTCACTGCCTAGAATCCCCAGTGAGGAGCTGGAGTCCTGCTTGAACCCATGTCCTAACATGGGAAATGCCTTGGGGTTCAGAGACAAGCCTCAGAACACAGAAAACACAATTAAGACAGGTGCTCTTATGTGTGATATTTTGCTCGCAGGGATACTGCTATCAATGCTGGGCCGTGTAGCGTGGGGCTGTGACCCCAACACTGCGGCAGAGACACAAGAGGATCAGGAGTTCCAAGGATAGCCTAAGCTACTCAGTGAGTTCGGAGCCAGGCTGGGTTACATGAGACCGGCTTTTAAAAACAATTAGAAACCAATTTCCTGAAGAGTTGAGTCACTCCTCCAACTTCAGAGAGTGAGTAAAGCGGTAGGTCCGTGTGACTACGCGCTGACTCGCTTCACTCCCCGATGAGCGTGCAAACCGCGGAGGAAGGCGTACCTGGGACTCGTTAGACTTAATTGGGACTAAGCAGACACCTCCTATGGGCAGGGAAGCGGACTCAGTACGTGACATCACGCAAGACGTGGTGACGTCAGTACGTCGGGAATAGGGCTCCGGCCACGCTCCCACCAGCGGCCGTTTAACGGCACCGCCCTCTGACGCTTCACTTCCGCCGTATATTTGCATACACAACGTAGGACGTCGAGACGTCGACGCGGTGACGTCACGAGCGCCCCCTGCAGACAAACACCCTCCCCACCACCCCCGCCGCGAGCCTGCGAACGCACGCTCGTACGTAGGCACGTAGGCAAGTCCCTCCTTACGCAGGCACGCACGGACTACCGGCGGGCGGGGGAGGAACGGAGAGGTCGGCGGCGCCCCGCCCAGTCAGCAAGGTTGCGCGTGCCCAGGGCGGCCGCCAAGATGGTGGTGGGCGCGTTCCCCATGGCGAAGCTGTTCTACTTGGGCATCCGGCAAGTTAGCAAGCCGCTGGCCAACCGCATCAAGGATGCCGCCCGCCGCAGCGAGTTCTTCAAAACCTACGTCTGCCTGCCTCCAGCCCAGCGTGAGTCTCACCCCAAAGGCCCCAGCCCTTCCATTCCCGATCCTTCTAGTTCAGGGGAATGGCTTCTGTGCCTGACCAATCCCGGCGCGAACCGGCAAAACGCTATAGCCAATGAGGATGGCTTCTGTTAGAGGGGCGTGTCATTCGCCCAATAGGAAAGAAAGGCGAGCTATCAGGGGCGTCACCGCGTGAGTTTGGAATGCAAGCCAATAGGGAAGAGGGCTTGTGGCGGTTGACGTCTACGCAAGCCAATAGGGTGAGGTATGAGAAACATTAGGGTGGGACTTGTCAGAAGTTAGGGGCGGGACTGAGAAGCCCCCTGGAGGTCCCCTACGGAGCCATCCTTAAGAGAGACGCTTTACTATAGAAACGCTGGCTGTCCCTAAGTTTCCCTGCCGACCTGTGGGTGCTTTGCGTATCACCCTGGGTTTAGAGCACAGAGCTTGTGAGTTAGTTTTACACTGACTTAGGGTCGTGATGGTGATGGAATCTTGCGACCTGGCAAAAGGATGAATCCAGAATGGACGTCCTTCCGTTTATTTATGAGTTTCCTCATGCCGGTCCATTGGTTCGGTAGCCGCACGGTGCAGGCTTCTTGGCTGGGCACTGGGAGATACGGTCCTAATATGTCAGCGTTATCTCAGAACTGTCATGGACTGTAGGCAGTCTCCAGTTTAGAGCAGCCAAGTGAGCCAAGGGAGTCTCCTGAGCGAGCAGAGACTTCACTTGCTTCGCAAAGCACCAGATATGTGTTCCTAGAAAAGACCCATCTATCTCTATAAAGCAGAGACGAGGTGGAAGCTTTTGTAATGTGTCGAGAACTACTGTTCATGTTTCTCCAACGCCCCGTGTAGCTTATATGTGATATGATGAGTGTCTGCTTTGAGCTGACCCTGCTTATGAATCAACAGGGTCTAAATACCCATACAGTGACAATCTAGATGGGGTGGTAGGCCCACTAGATACTTGACCTGACTTGGAGTACAAAGAGAAGAGCACTTCCTGGCAGAGGGTACATCAACTGAGACCTGAAGGTTGAGGAGAATCTCACCAGACCACTGAGGGACATTGTTGCCTCCAGGGGTGTAGCATGAGCACTAATGGGACCCTTAACTTTTCAAACCCTCCCCATATGTGTTTAGTAAGATTCTTGGTCCTTTTGGTGTTCGGTGGGCCTTCTGCCGGGCCATAGGTCTTGCAGTTGAAAAGTTTTGGATTTTGAAGCAAGACATGATGGTGTAGATTCGCATTGCAGTATTAGGGGGGTTGAGGCAGTAGGAACAGGAGGGCAGGGCCAGCTTCAGATACCTTAAGATACCTTACTGAGTTCAATCTGGATTACATGAGACCTTCTCTCAAAATCAAAAAAACCAAACAGACAAACAAACCAGCCTGCAGTGGTGGTATACACCTTTAGTCCCAGCACTTGGGAGACAGAGGCAGGTGGATCTCTGAGTTCAAGGCCAGCCTGGTCCACAGAGTGAGTTACAGGACAGCCAGTACACAGAGAGATGCTGGCTACAAAACAAAACAAAACCAACAAAAGAAATAGGTACCATGTGTTTAAATCTCAGCACTTGGAAGGCAGAGGCAGGAGAGTCAGTGCAAGTTAGAAGCTATTTTTACTTATAAAGTGAGTTCCAAGATCTGCAGAACACAAACCAGGGATGACTGCTTAAATTTACAGAAAAAATAAGTAAGCCGTCACAGGCAGGAATTCCGTCACTCTCCAAGATCACATTCCATCATAGTCATTGTGGAGGCTGTGCCAGAGCCTCACTGTGGACTCTGGACTCTGGGTCTGTCCAGCTTCCTGCTTTCCTTCCAAGTCATGGGACTAGTCTTAGCTTTGTGGTTTAGGGAACAGCTTGACCCTACCCCTTAAATGACTTTGGGTGGGTGAAGGTAGCCTACCTGAGCCTCTGTTTCCAGTTGTGTACAGAGGCTCTCATGAGACAGGAGCAGTTGGTGCCTGCCTGCCTGCTGGGTTCCAGGCCTTATTCTCCCAGCCTGTAGGGCACTGTGTCCTTAGCAGTTGCAGTAGCCTTGCTCTTCCCACTGTGCATATATGCTGCATGAAATGCTGCCTCATTGTGAGGAGTATGAAGATGTAAAGAAACCCACGTCTCAAGGATTCCTGTCGGGGAAGATAGGCAACAACTGACCTCAGTACATAAAATATAGGAAGTGTAGCCAGGCATGGGACACATTCCAGCACTTGGATGCTGAGGCAGGAGTTGTGCCTCGAGTTTGAGGCCAGCCTGGACTACACATAAGCCTCAATTTCAAAAACAAAAAATAAAAGCCTGTTAGGTAGCAACAACTGCTGTGGAAGAAATCAGGAGGAAGGAGTTGTGTAAGCAAGAGTTCCAAGACCCCACTGCATCCGGGGGGAAGGAGCTATGTAAGCAAGGTTCCTGAGGTCCCACAGAATCTAGCACAGTTGATGGAGGAGATCAATAGACCAATGGCAATAGGAAGATAGATCATGAGGGGGCGGGTCCTGACCACTGCAAACACCTTGGATTTGCCTGAGAGGGCTCATAAGTGTGTGTGTGTGTGTGTGTGTGTGTGTGTGTGTGTGTGTGTGTGTGTGTGTGTGTGTGTGTGTGTGTGTGTGTGTGTGTGGAAACAGAGAAACAGAGAGAGAGAGTGTGTGAGTGTGTGTGTGTGTCCTTGAAGATGGACCTCAGGGTCTTGTGTGCACTGGGTAAGAACTTTACTACTGAATCACACCTCAGCCTCAAGGTATAGTTTATTAATTTTTTGTGACTGGCTCTCATGTAGCCCCGCAGGCCTCAAACTTGCCACATATTAGAACCTCAAACTTCTGAATCCCCTGTCTTTGACTGCCACGTGCAGGTTTACAAGCATCTAAATCTATACATTTTATTGTATGGTTTCAACAGTTTCACTATTTTGTATTCCCCTGTTACCCTTTCTTGCCCATTCCCACTGATCCCCTCTTCTTTCCAACTAGCCCTCTTTCTTATTTCATGACTTTTTCCTTCCTTGAGACAGGGTTGCCCTGGCTGATCTAAAACTGGCTGTGCAGACCATGCTGAACTCATAGAGACTTCCCTGACTCTGGAGTTCTGAAATTAAAGATGACTCCTTATAGCCAGACAGTGTTGGTGCATGCCTTCAATCCCAGCACCAGCATTGGGGAGGCAGAGGCAGGCAGATCTCTAAGTTTGAGGTTAGCCTGGTCTACAGAGTGATTTCCAGGACAGCCAGGGCTACACAGAGAAACCCTGTCTTGAAAACAAAGAACAAGGTGGCTCATTATTATTATTTTTGAAATCTGTGGAGTTGGTTGGCTGTGCATGGGTGAGGGGTTGTATTAGCCTGACCGTAGTATCACCTCTCAGTGAAGAATAAGTCTCCCCTCCTCCAGCAACTGTTAACTGCAGTAGTTCCTTAAGGCAGTCTGGGCCTGGTGAGAACCTCCTGAGTTACATTTTATAGGCCTTTGGTGTCACTGGCTGATGTGATCCATCAAGGAGACAGCTTCCACAGTCGAGCTCCTTTAATCTGCAGAGTGACTTGACACTAGCTAAGCCTAGAATGTCAGCTACTTAGGAGGCCCAGGCAGGAGAATTGAAAGTTCAAGACCAGCCTGGGGAATAGAGTACATTCACAACCAGAACATCTTTTGAGACACTGTCTCAAAATAATGAGTGAAAAGAGTGGTAAGTAGCTAATGATGCATCACGGTGGTAGAGAGCTTTCTAGTACAGGGGTGTGGGTGGAGCCAGCATGCCTCCCATGCCAACACTTGGAAAGGTGGACGCAAGAGCAGGAGCAGATGAGGAGTTCAAGGCCATCTGCAGTTAATAACTAGTTTGAGGCTAGCCTGGGCCATTCAAGGTCTGGTGCCCCTGTTCTCCACAGTTATCTCTGCCCACCCTTGTTTTTCATGACATTGACACTAGTTCTCAGTCTGGATCCCAGTTGCGTGTCTTTGGCAGGGACCCCACAAAGTACCCATACCTATCTGGGGTATGCACATGTGCGGACATGGTCTCAAGTCCCGTGCCGTGGTTAGCAAGTCAGCCTTCCTTTCCTGTCAGTGGTGATTGATCTGGAAACTTGCTTGAAGGTAGAGCTGGCAGGAGTCAGGTGGGAGAGAGTGGATGGCAAACAGGCAGAGAGGACTCGCTGTGCTGTTGGAGATGCTCTGAGCTTGGAGAGCCTCCCTAGCTTGGGTCCTGCTTTCTTTCAGTCAGTCTGTCCTTCTTCACGGTGCCTGTGGCTCAGCAGTTGAGCAGTGGCTCGGCATTCCCAGGTGTTTCTGCAGTCACTGCTCTCCCTCTGAGGACTTAGTGCTCAGCCCTTGTGTTGTACTTTACTTTGTTCTAAGTCAGAGCCTCACTCAATCCCTGCCTGGCCTGGAACTGTGTGGACCAGGCTAGCCTTGAACTTGTGGAGATCTCCCTACCTCTTCCTCCTCAGTGCTGAGATTAAAGGTGTGTACCGCCACATCTGTGTGCCTGCCCCTTCTTATCCACACAGCTGGGAAGGCCACTGTGGCTGCTACAGCTGAGAGAGTACAGGGAAGAATCCCGGAAGTTCAGTAGTCATAAAGCAGAAGCCTGCCCTGTAGTTCCTGCCTGTCCCGGGTGATCACACACTCCTGGGAGGAAGAGACAGCCTTACATCCCATCCAGTCCTTGATGCACTATGCAGTGAAGGCAGGAGTCTTGTTTTCTTCTTTTTTGACTTTTGAAGTCAGGGTGTTGTACAGTTGTGGGTACTGGCCTGGAACTTGTGGCCATCCTCTTGCTTCAGAGGTCTTTTGAGCGCTAGGATTTTAGAAATGTACTGCAAGTTCCAAGTGTTCTCTTCCCCAGCCTCCATCACAAGGTGCGCGTGTTACCATGCTTCCAAGGAAGCTGAGGGTGACGTGGCAGGAAGGCCCCAGCTCGCTTGCCTGCACTCCTTCCTAGTGTGCCCCATGCAGTAAGCAAGGCCGTGGCCCTCCAAAGATGCCCACTCTTGTAGTAATTGTATTTCATTACTGTAACTGAACGCCTGAGGCAGACTAGGTGTATAAAAAAAGAGGTTTATTTAGCTCAGAGTCTGGGTATCATTTGCATCCACTCAGCTCTTTTGCTGGCCTTCTTGCTGGTAGAATTCTGCAACACCGCTGTGTCTGGGGCTTGTCTCTGTCTGTAGTGCCATCAGGAGTCTGGGATTCCACCTTTGGGCTTCATTCTAGTGATCTTAGAACCTAAGGCTCCTCTGTTTCTTCAGCAGCAGCAGAGCTTTCTGGGGATTAGACTCCTGCTGGAATTCTAGGGACAAAAACACCTGAAGGGTAGGCATGGTGTCTAACGCTCGCATCCCACAGACTCCTTTTCTTTCTCTTTTAAATTAAGAAAAAACAAGACATTTTTTTTCTTTTTTTTTTCGGAGCTGGGGACCGAACCCAGGGCCTTGTGCTTGCTAGGCAAGTGCTCTACCACTGAGCTAAATCCCCAACCCCAACAAGACATATTTTTACTTCTGCGTATGCATGTGTGCCACATGTGTGCAGGTACCCTAGGACACCAGAAGAGGGAGCCAGATCCCTGGAGCTGGGGACAGATGGTTGTGAGTGGCAGGGTGCTGGGAAGGAAGCTCAGGTCCTCTGCAAGAGGAGATGCTCTTAACCTCAGAGCCATCTCCAGCTCTGGAGTTTGTTTTGGGGAGTGGGAGTGGGGATGGGAAGGATGTCTGAGACAGACTTAACACACTGTTGGTCAGGCTGGCCTCAAACTCATGTGAATTTCCTACCTCAGCCTCCACAACAATAAGGCATCTGCCACCACACCTGACAGCAGTGACCTCTAGTTTCTTTGGTCTGTGGCTTGGCTGGGCTCTGCTGGGAGGTTCCTGTGTTGGGGCGCAGGAGCTGAGTGGCAGGCAGCAGGTGGTAGGTGCCACCATGGAGCATTGGTACCCTAGCTCCGCTCCCTGTAGTCCTCTCCCAAGAGGTTCCCAGTTCAGCGGGAAGTGGGTGCTGTAGGCACACCCACTGTGTGATATTCAGAACATGTTGCCCTCTCTGAGCATCTATTCTGTATTTCAAAACCAAGCAAACATTTGGCCATTGTTCTGCATGTCTGTAATGCCAGCTCTGGGAGTCTGAGGACAGGAAGAAGTATGTTCAAGGTTCACTTTGGTTACTAGCCAGTTGGAGGTCAGCCTGGGCTACATGAGATTCTGTCAAAACAACGAAAGGAGGTAGTCATAAAACTTACCCCTGAGATTCCTGGGTGGATGTGGAAGACTATGGATATGGTTGTTCTCCGTGGCTGGGAGGGCACAGAGTCTGTTGTTATGTGAGAAGAGGGCTTGGTACACTGATAAAGGCTGTCTGCCCTTGTGTCCCTGCTTTGTGATTTCCTCTGGGTGTGTCCTGGTCACACCATTGCCTTTCTGCAGAGTAGAGTACTCGTGACCGATGACCAGTGCCCTCAGCATGCTCTGAGGCCAGTCAGTAGCACGGCTCACACACAGCTCAGCCTAAGACACCTGGGCAAGTTATTTAACCTCTCTGGACCCTGGTTTTATAGTCTGTTTTTGAGTGCCCTGACACTTTTATAAGTTAGTATGACAAAGAAAAAAAATTTTTTTAAAAAACATTTATTTATTATGTATACATCACACAGCTTTCTGCCTGCATGTATGCCTGCAGGCCAGAAGAGGGCACCAGACCTGATTGTAGATGGTTGTGAGCCACCATGTGGTTGCTGGGAATTGAACTCAGGACCTCTGGAAGAGCAGACAGTGCTCTTAACCTCTGAGCCATCTCTCCAGCCCCCCCCCCCTTTTTTTTTTTTAATAAAATTAAGGGTTGAACTCAGAGCCTCAAGCATGCTAGGCAGGGGCTCTACCACTGAGCCACGCCCCCCAGCCCCTCACTGGAGGATTCTAGGCAGGGGCTCTACCACTGAGCCACACTGTAGCCCTGGCCTAACCCCTAAGTGCTGTTGTGAATGTTAGTTGAAATACATAAAAGTGTGGTGCCATGTTTCTTTCTGTTGTTCCCATCATGGTAATGCTGGCTCCTGTGCTGTTAACACCTGCTCTAGCTCATGCTTAGGACTTGCAGCCTGTGTGGGTTGTGAGCCCTGCTCAAGTTGGCTCTCACAGGCAAGTCTGGGCGTCCTCTCTCCAGTTCTAGCCTGTGAACAATGGCTGTTTGATCAGAAGCTACAGTTAGAGCCAAGCATGGTAGCACAGGCCTGTAATCCAGCAAATGGGAGGCTGATGCATGAGGACACCTGTGTCACACTGAGCTCCAGTGGGCAGGTGGCGCACACCTGTAACTTCTGCACTAGGGAGGCAGAGGCTAGAGATCTGGAGTTCGGTCGTTCGTCCTCGGTTCTGGACTGAGTTATAGGTCAGCCTAGGACTCATTAGGCTCTTTCTTAAACAAAGCACTTTAGCAATGGAGGCACATAACTAGGGCTAAAAGAAGCTCACTTTGGGAAAATAGCTGGGAATAAAGACAAATGAGAAAGTCAAACTCACAAGCATCTGCAAAAGCATCCACTGCCCCATCCTGCCTGTAAATGCTCCACGCCGAGCCACACCTTCTTATAAACTGAGTGTTTGAGTTCTTCAGAAAGAGAGGCCAGGTCTCCTACAGCAAGGGAAGGGCTAGACCAGGCCACTGATGGTTTGGGACCTTTCCAGCCTCTAAAGGCCTGGGAGATGGGAGGCATGCTGCAGGGAAGCTGGGTAAGAGGCTACCTGCAAGGGGTTGGGGATTTAGCTCAGTGGTAGAGCGCTTGCCTAGGAAGCGCAAGGCCCTGGGTTCCGTCCCCAGCTCCGAAAAAAAAAAAAAAAAAAAAAAAGAGGCTACCTGCAAGCCGTCCTGAGGACCACAGCCTCAGCTCCCAGTGCAGGTTAATCATTACTGTTGTCTTTAATATTATTTTGTACTGGACATGGAACCATGTATACTAGACACCTGCTCTAGCACTGGCTGTCCCTTCAGCCTCTACATGGACATGTTGTCCCCTGAGCTTGTCCCCTGAGCTTGTGGCCACTGGCTAGTCCTTCTGTGGGTTTACAGCCTAAATTATATTCTGCTAAAAAGGAATGTGTCTGCCATGCCTCTTGGCTTAGAGAAGCTCATGTGATACTGTGGGACCACAACAGAAAAATGTATTCTGTAGACAAGGGGGCACCACACTGGGCAGGAGCCTGAAGAGAGTCTGCAAGCTGAGATCTGGAAACGCTGCAAATTACAGTATTGCCAGATGTGAACCTAAAATCGCCAGGTTTAAAGATGAGCCTGGGGCTCAGTGGGTAGAGTCGTAGCCCAGCAGTGCACAAAGGGTGTGGTTACACGCCACCTTACCCAGCACTCTTGAGGTGGAGGCAGGAGGATCAGAAGCTCATGGGCATCCTTGGCTATATTTTGAGTTTGGAATCAGCCTGAGCTACACGAGACTGTCCCCCAAAAAAACAAAAACAAAAAATCAAAACCAAAAATACCTAAGTGTATATGTTAAAAATAAAAAGGTAAAAAAGAGGAATAATAAACGCAAGTAAAATTGAAAATTACCAGGAAACTGGAAAGATAGAACCATTAAAACATCTAGAAATGACAGCCCCAACAGGTCACACCTCAGTTGGAGAACTAGGCCTAGCCAGGCATGGTGGCACTTGCCGACAATCCCAAAGGAGATCTCAAGTCCCAGGCAAGCCTGGGCTATACAGTGAGATCCTATCTAGAAACCAAAGAAAGAAACCCAGGTGCAGTATCAGACCTGTAGTCCCAGCACCTAAATGGCTGGGGCAGGAGGCTTAGTTGTCTCAGGGCAGCTGGGCCCCTGAAAACCAACCAAACAAACAAATATGAAAAAAAGAGAAGAAAGGCTAGTGCTGGTGTAGCCCAGTAGTTCTGTGCTTGCTTAGCATGCACAAGGCCCTGAGTCCATTCCGGCAATGCACACTCACATAGAAAGGGCCATGGTGTGTGCTGTGCACGTTTTTAATCCCAAAACATAGGCAGAGGCAGGTAGGTCTCTGTCAACTGGAAGCCAACCTAACCCAGGCCAGCCTGGGCTCCATGGTGAGACCCTGCTCAAGGAAGGAAGTTAGGAGTTAGGTCGGGAGGAGCTGGCAAATGCCAGATCAAGTACAGTACTGCTTGCATAACGGTTGGCTGAGCAGCAGGTAGGTGACCTGTAGGCACAATGTGGCTGTGTGGGTATTTGCCTGAGATGCTCAGGGGTGCCACCGACATGGCCTGGCCCAGCTGACCTGGGGAGGCACTGGCATTTTTATTTTAATGCTCTCCAGAGAAGGTCATGTCCCCAAGATCTATTTATAGTTTTGAGAGTGTCACATCAGCTCCCGTGTGTGGCAGCCAGACTGTTGCTGTTGACCTCCAAACACTCAAGATGCTCCTCTCCTACTAAGGAAACACTTTCCTTTGTGTGTGTGCGCCTGTGTGTGCACATGCATCATTCAATGTGACCAGTTACATATCTTGCTAACATAATGTATGTAAGTATTTTTTAAAAATGAGGACTGGCAAGCGCAAGGCCCTGGGTTCAGTCCCCAGCTCCAAAAAAAAAAAAAAAAAAAAAAAAAAAAAAAAATGAGGACTGGCATTAATTCATTTCATATTCATTCTCTCTCTCTCTCTCTCTCTCTCTCTCTCTCTCTCTCTCTCTCTCTCTCTCTCTGTTTTTAGAAGCAAGGTCTCACTGTGTAGTCCTGTCTATCCTGGAACTCTGTAGACCAGGCTGGCCTCACATTCGCAGAGAAACACCTGTCTGGCTCCTGAGTGCTGAGATTAAAGGCCTGGGCCCTATGCCTGGTCTTCCTTAATTGTACTTTAGAGTTCTTTATCCATGCTACCCACCCCAGTGCTGTTGTTTACATAAAACAATGTCATGGTGACTCACATCTCTAATTCCAACCCTCAGAAGATAGGAGGATTGCTGATAATTCAAGGCCAACCTGGGCCAAAGAGTGAAATCCTACCTCAAACAGAGTGGTACTCACTGTGAGTCCTCAGCGCAGGTCTGAGCTGACATTGGGATGCTCCTCCACCCACCCCCATTCCCAACCCCCCCAACTACAACTCTTGCCACTTGACAGAGTGCTGTACTCCTGTAATCCCAGCTACTCAAGAGGCTGGTGCTGGGTGGTTGTGAGTTTAGGGCCAAGCATGGCCACTGGGCCTGTCTGAAAATGAAGTTTTTAACCAACTGTGGCTAGGCTTGGTGGCACACACGACATTTGAGAAGTGGAAGCAGGAGGACCAAGACTTTAAGGTCATTCTCAGCTACTTAACAAGTCTGAGGTCAGCCTGGGCTATGTGAGATTGTCTCAGAACAACATAGGGGGCATATAGCTAAGTGCCTAGCCTGCTTCTGTCTCCATAGCACAAAAACAAGCAACCTCTTCAGGTCCTTCCACTGTGATTTATAGTGCTGTATCACACTCTCCTGACCCAGGCTGCCTGCAGTACTCTGAGTGGACAGGAGAGGGCGCCTGAGTCAGTTCTTCAGCTCTGTCCAGCATCTGAGCTTGCTCTAACTGCTGACAGGCACAGAAAGCCAACTGAGTAGCCGCCTGATAGTGGGTGTTTCCAAAAGAGTTTGTACTCCTCTCAAACCAGCCACCAAACCTGGAGTCGGACCTCCTGCTGGCTAGACAGGAAAGCACCTCTAAATGGTTTGGTGATGCTGCCTTCCTCTTGCTGACATTTTTTTTTTTTATTCAGGCAGTTCTCATGACCTCAGTAAGGCTGCTAGGGCTCTGAGCACCAAGCTTCTTATTTCTTTCCTTTAACTGAAGCACATGCCTGGTGCCTGAGGAGTTCAGAAGATATAGTGTTGGATCTCCTGGAACTGAAGTTATAGGCAGCTGTCAGCTGCTGTGTGGTTGCTGGGAACTGAACTCAGGTCTTCGAGATGAGCAGTCACCGACTGCTCTTAACCACTGGCCATCTCTAAAGCCTCACACCCAGCATGCATTTTATCCTTCTGGAGGGGCTTTCGGACGTAGTTTAGTAATAGTGTGCATTGAGGCCCTAGGCTCTTTGCTACGGAGTGGGGGTGAAAGCAACTGGCCAGATATGGAGACACAGCCTGTAAATCCCGAACTTGAAAGGTGGGGTAGTAGGGTCAGGAGCTCAAGGTCACCCTCACCGACCAGCAAGCTCCAGGCCAGCCTAGGCTATGTGAAAACTTGTTTAGAAGTGGGGTTTGGGGATGGAAAATGTTCTTTCAAAGCCTGTGGTAGACTATTGTGTCCTGGTCATGTGCTGCCCTGATGTGGGAAAGAGAGGCCTGTATCTTTGTTTTGAGACAAGGTCTTTGTGATGGTTTGTATATGCTTGGCCCAGAGAATGGCACTATTTGGAGGTGTGGCCTTATTGGAGTGGGTGTGTCACTGTGGGTGTGGGCTTAAGACCCTCATCCTAGCTGCCTGGAAGCCAGTCTTCTCGTAGCAGCCTTCAGATGAAGACGTAAGATTCTCTGCTCCTCCTGTACCATGCCTGCCCAGACACTGCCATGTTCCTGCTATGAAGATAATGGACTGGACCTCTGAGCCTGTAAGGCAGCCCCAGTTAAATGGTGTCCTTATAAGACTTGCCTTGGTCATGGTGTCTGTTCACAGCAGTAAAACCCTAACTAAAACAGTCTTTCTATGTAGCTTAGGCTAGTCTGAAACAGTCTTAATTCTCAGCCTCCCAAGTGCTGGAATTAGAGGTCTGCATACCTCTACTGTGGCCATTTTAAGCTGCACAGATGAAGAAACTGAGGCCTCAAGGCAGGAGATGGGGAATGGCTCAGCACGGGCTTCGAGCCAGACAACCTGACTCTTTGGCGGCCTTAACCACAGAGCTCTAGGGCTCAGCTCCAGCTCCACTCTTGTAGACAGCCCTTCGGTCCCCATCAGATTGCTACAGTCCTCGCTTGCTTCTGGGATAGTGAGCCACCACCCTTGAGCCATATGCGGGGACACGTGTGCTCCCTCCCCTGTTGCTGCTCTCCACATTTGCAAAGTGGGATGCAGATGCACTGTGCTATTTGGAACCCTGACCAGTCACACAGCAACTAAACAGCAGGTGCAGACCGGAACCCAGGACCGCCCAGCTCCAAGCACACCGAGCCTCAGTCTCTGGGACTCCTAGGTGTCCCTCTCTTACGCCCAGCTGGTCCGTCCAGGTCTGGTGGGGAGCATAGGCAAAGGTCATTCTGTGGGAGTCGGTAGGAGTTAGTCACCATTCCTGTAGTTAGTGCCTGCGTGTGCCTGGAGCTGTTCTAGAAGGAAGAACTGTGAGTCAGTGGGGCAGACAGGAGGGGATGTGCTGTGCACAACTGGGAATCCCAGCCCACAGAGGCAGAAACAGGAGGAGTTCAGAGGCAGCCTTGGCTACACAGGGTGTCTGTCTGTACTTATGTGTGTGTGCTGTGTGCCTGGTGTCTGGAGGCCAGAAGACTGAGATCCCCTGGAACTGGACTTATAAACTGTGTGAGCCACCCATGGGTGTTACAAATAAAACCTGGGTCATCTGGGAAAGTAGCCAGTGTTCCTAACTGCTAGGCCATCTCTCTGCCTCCCTGAATTTTGAATTTTATTTTTATTTTATGTATGTATGTGTACGTCTGCACACACATGTATGCACCATGAAGGCCAGAATCAGGTGTTGGATGGCTGGTAGCTGGCTCCACCTTTCGTGGTCCTCCACAAGAAGAGTTAGCTGTCTCTCCAGGCTGTTGTTTTGTTTTCTTGAGGCAAGCTCTCACTACATACCTAAGACTGGCCTCTCGGGGCTGGGGATTTAGCTCAGTGGTAGAGCACTTGCCTAGAAAGCGCAAGGCCCTGGGTTCGGTCCCCAGCTCCGGAAAAAAAAAAAAAAAAAAAAAAAAAAGACTGGCCTCATATTTGTGATCCTCCTGCCTCAGCCTCCTACATGTTAGTAGGAACAGTCTGTGTCACTGAGGTAGGCTTTAGAGTTAGAGTTGAGCTCACTGGGGCCTATCTAGGGAGGACAAGGCAGAGACTGCTTGGAGCCATGTGATAATCTACTGACCAGTAGCAACAGTGGTAACTTAATTATGCTATCATTTTGGCAAATGATGCTAGATCTTATTAGGAGTTTATGGTGAGTCTGGCTTTGTGAATGGGGAATATTCTATAGAGAATTGAGTCGGTGGCAGCCCAGGCTGAGGAATAAGTCCTTGTACCCAAACCACTTCACTGGGGTTTCATGAGTAATATTTATTCTTTTGTATATTTTAAGATTTGTTTTTATACACTTACCTAGCAGGGGCACTACCATGATCATGAAGGGGGTTTTCCAGAGTGAGCTTATCCATTGCACTCCAGATGTACTGACCCCTGCAGTTTCCCCAAATGCAGGAAATTCCAGAGAAATTTGTAGTAGTGGGGGACACTGAGCTCTCCTGTGGGGAGTGGGAGAGAAGGAAAGATTTGTTTTTATTACTTTGTGTGTATTATGTTTGTCCTGAGTAGATGTCTGTATACATGCTTGCAGTGAGTCCTGTGAGACTGAAGTGCAGAAGGTTGTAAACTGCCATGTGGGTGCTGGGAATCGAACCTAGGTCTTCCAGAAGAGCAGCAAGTGCTCTTAGCCGTTGAGCGATCCCATCAGCTCTTGTATGTAAATTCTTTAAAGTTTTTTTTTTGCTTGTTTGTTTGCTTTCTTGTTTTGTTTTTGTTTGTTTGCTTTTGTATTTCAAGAAAGGATTTCTGTATGTAACAGCCCTGGCTGTCCTGGAACTTTCTCTGTAGACCAGGCTGGCCTTGAACTCACAGAGGTCCACCCACCTCTGACTCCTAAATGCTGGGATTAAAGGCCTATACCATCATGTCTGGCTAAAATTATATTGTATGGGGTGTGGTGTGTGTGTGTGTGTGTGTGTGTGTGTGTGTGTGTGTGTGTGTGTGTGTGTGTGTGTACATGCCACTAGTGAACATATGGAAGTCAGAGGACAACTTAGAGGAGTTGATCTCTTCTTTACCACGTGGGTCTCAGGGATGGAACTTGGGTCACCAGCTAGGTGGCCGTCACTTTGGGGCACTGTACCATCTTGCCATTCCCAATTCTAGATGCGTATTCTTATTGAGACACAGCATTCGTGTGCAGGGAACTGTGCACAGGGAACGGTCATAAAGGCACAGTCCTGCAGTAGAAGCTCTTAGGAGGTTTTTCTGCCCCAGGTTCAGTCCCAGCCTGGATTACACAGTGAGACCCTGTCTCAAAAACACGGTAAATAAGGCAAGGATGGCGGCACATGCTTGTGGTCATCCTTGGCTGTATAGCATATTTGAGGCCAGTGTGTGCTCCATGAGAACCTGTTAGAAAACAAGAAAGCAAGAAAGAAAAGGTCATCATGGTCTGCATATTGCGTTACAGATTGGCCAAGGCTAATCAGGGAGACCATGTTTCAAAACAACAACAACAACAACAAAAACAGTTTAATAAACAATAAAAACTAAAATGAAGACAGGAATGGTGGTGCATGCCTTTGATGCCCTCAGCTTTGAGGCTGAGGCAGGAGGATTACTACAAACTCAAAGCCAGCCTGGTTCTACATGGTGGATTGCCAGGTCAGCCAGGCATAGTGAGACCATCTCAAAGACTCCATGGGGCAGTGGTGCCTCACACCTTTAATCCCAGCGCTTAGGAGACAGAGGCAGATGGATCTCTGAATTGGAGGCTAGCCTGGTCTACACAGAAACAACTGTCTTTAAAAAAGGAAAAGACTCCATTGAAAGCACATTCGGAAAGGAGCTAGTCTGGGCACCCCCTCTCTTCCCACTTGATAGGCACCCATGATGCTGGCCCAGTGAGGGTGAGCACCTGCCCTCCCCGCTCCTCAGGGCTCTAGTGCTGAGGAGAAGCAGGGCCAGGCAGGGAGGCAGCTCCGCTCTTCACTTAGCTCCGTCTGCACTGAGAACCTAGGATCGGAGCCTCCTAACCCACAAGAGCTGCAGCCCTCCCTCTGCATTCTGGGAAGGGAGAGAAAGGGAGTCTTGCCAGGAAAGTGGGCGACAGTGCCATGGAGGAAGACAGCGACCACTCTGAGGTGACCTAAAGAGCAGCAGTCGGAGCTCAACGTGGCTGCTGGGCCTTCACAGCTTGTGTGTTCTTGACACTCAGAGAGCAGGTGCTGTGGTCTGCTAGGCGCATGGCTTCCCATCCAAGGACCTCTGTTCTCATCAGGTTTCTGCTCATTGCTGCTCTCTGGAATCTTGGTGTCTCTTTGAACTAGACCTGATCCTTATGGTGCCCAACTACCCCAGCTACTCAAGAGGCAGAGGCAGGAGGATCATGAGTTCAAGGCCAGCCTGTGCTACATCTGAAAAAAAGTAAAAAGTAATAGGACATAATGTTCGTCATCCCCAGCACATGGGGAAGTAGAAAAACAGTCAGAGGTTGAAGGTCATCCTTGGCTATATAGGGAGCTGAAGGCCAGTATGAGCTACATACGTACGTATGTACGTATATACATACATACATCTATCTAAAACAAAAAGATGGGGTCTAGCTCAGTGGTAGCAGGTGTGTTCAACGTGCATGAAGCCCTGGGTTCTGACCTTAGTCTGAGGGAAGAAAGGCCACAGATAACCCTGGGAAGACACTCCATGTTCCCTGGGTGAAGTAAAGGACAGGTCTTGCTTAAGGTGACCTCCCACTCCCACCTTGGTCTCTGACTGCAACTGGAACAAGAAAGTGTTGGGGGTGGGGCTTTGGAACACACCTGACCCCTCTCTCCCCTGCAGTGTACCACTGGGTGGAGATGCGGACCAAGATGCGCATAATGGGTTTCCGGGGCACAGCCATCAAGCCACTGAATGAGGAGGCTGCAGCAGAGCTGGGTGCTGAGCTGCTGGGTGAGGCCACCATCTTCATTGTGGGCGGAGGCTGCCTGGTCCTGGAGTACTGGCGCCACCAGACTCAGCAGCGCAATAAGGAGGAGGAGCAGCGGGCAGCCTGGAATGCACTGCAGGATGAGGTGGGCCGCCTGGCACTGGCCCTAGAGGCACTGCAGGCTCAGACACAAGCGATGCCCTCCTTGAGTGCCCTGGAGGAGCTGCGTGAGGAGCTGCAGGAGGTGCGTGGGCAGGTCTGCAATGCCCACTGTACTCCCAAGTGCCAGGCAGCGTCTTCCAGGAAATAACCAGCTGCTGGGGCCTGGACATGTCTGTCGCCATGTGGCCCCCAATAGGGCCTTCTCCTCACACCTCCTGGCCTAGCAGAAACCACGAGGACCTTGATGTAGCTCTGACGTGTGGTCACCCTTTAGTGACAGAATCCGGGCATTTCCCCCTGGGAGCACTCAGCAGAAGAAGCATTCAGACAGAGTCCATCCAGCCTCTGACTCAGCCCTCAGCCCCACCAGGAACCACATTGGACCTCCAAGGACTTAGCCGACCTATCTCAGTCCCCACTGCTGTAACAAAGGCAAAAACGAACCCAGGGTTCAAGCCTGGTCAGGAGGTAGACAAGGTCACATGCCCATCATTGGAGCCCCTCCTTTTTTTGGTGGACACAGGCCACTGTGAGCCTTGCCTCAGGTCAGTGCAGTTCCCATGGAGGCCTCAGAGTGCAATTGATGCCCCACTCTCTCTCCTCATTCTTCCTCTGGGGTCCCAAGGGGGTCATGCCTGTACAGATCCCCTCACCCCTCAGCCTGTGGCATTACCCCACTCCCTCCCTCGGCACAGACTGACCTAATTGGCTGGAATCTGACCTGTCTTAGTCACAGCCCTGCTGCCCTGTCTGAGAGTCCCTGGGCCTTGTTTCAGGTGGCACCTATTTCCTCCTGTCCTTCAGTGGCATTTTTCAGTTGGGTGGGTTAGATGTCACCCACACATCTGTCTGCACCCTCCATATCCCTGTAGGCCTGGGTCCCCCCACCCTTTCTGTTGGTCCCGCCTTCCTTGCCTGCCCCCCGAGACATGACATATCACTAGGAATGTGGTGGAGGACACAGAGTAACCTGTTCTCCCAGCAGCAGAGGTCAGCTGCTTTGTTCTGGCTTCAGAGGCTCCATATTTCCTGGACTCTGTGTCCTGTCTTTATGTGGCTTTCTCTTCCCCATCTGTCTCTTGAAAGGACACCTGCCCTGACTACAAGACCCACCCTAAATCCAGAATGACCACATTTACATCCCTGAAGACCCTTTTTCTAAATGGGGACACACAGGTTCCAGGATTAGGACTGAGGTTTTCTTTTGAAGGCCCTCTGTTCAACTTGTTGCCTTCTGTGGCTCTAAGAAGACACAAGGCCCCCGCTGTGCTGTTTGTCCTTTGGCCGCCTGCTCACACACAGCTTCTGGGCTGGGCTAACCACTGCAGCTCCAGAAGGGTTGTGGGTGCAGCAGTCTCTGTCATGGCCTTCTAGTTCCTGACGGAAGGAGCCCAAGAATAAGAAGGCCTCCTAAGGATATATGTGAGGCATAATTAATATGGACCTCCAAACTGGGCCAGTGTTCATTAACAAAAGAGAAAGCCGTGCGTGGAGACACACACCTAGAATTTCAGCACTCAGAGGCTGAGGCAGGAATGAGCCTGGGTCATCCCATTGTGAATTCCAGGACAGCCTCCTGAACCACAGAAAGAGGCCCTGTCTTTTAAAAAAAAAAAAAAAGACAAAAAATAAAAAGACAAAAAATAAAAAGAATGGCAAACACCTTGGAGGAAAGCCAGAGATTTTGGCTCTGGGGCAAAAGGGGCCAAGACTCCTGTGAGCTCTTTCCCATATTGGGAAACTGAGGCCGAGGAAAAGGGAAGCTAAGGGACTTGGCCAAGACCCCATAGCTCAGGAGGGGCCAGCTACAAAGGGTGGGGAGGAAGGACCAGAGGACCCAGATGGTTCTGGCTGCAGGGCAAGGTGAGATGAAGGCCTGACCTCTTCCCAGTGGCCAGAAGCAATGGGTTTCTGCCCCCTATCAGAAAAGCCCAGGCCATACCCGAGCTCTCTGAATGTAGGAAACAGGTTCACCGACCCTGGCCCTTGTCCCTAGAGGTGGCACTTGCACCCAAGGGGGTGAAAATGGCCCATGCCCAGGATTCCCCAGACTGAAACCAATACTGAGACTGTACCTGTTTCTTCTAGAAGAGGCAGAAGTTGGTATCTTTAAATTTAGGAGCGGCTGAGTTAGGTGAAAGCCTAACTGGGGACAAGGGCTACATGGTGAGGGAACACAGAGGGAGGAGGAGGGAAGCTGCCCAACTGCCATGGTTACCCCTGGGAGTCCAGTCTGGCACTAACAGGCCCAGGACACCTGAGCCACCCTGGCCTGGGTCAGTCCTCAGCATTAACAGCAAAGCCAAGACAGGTGAAGGGCGCTGAGCCCCATCAGGTCAGTCATTCCTCCAGCAGACTGGCTTCACTGTTAGTCTGTTGTTCCTCAAAGAACCCCGTAGGAATAATATTTGTTCTGCTTGCTTGGGAGGAAACAGGCACCGAGATGAAATGTCACCTTCGGGTCACCCAAGCATGAAAGTAGGCCTCTGTCCCCAACCTGGCCCTGTGGAACCTTCACCTGTCCCTGGCGTATGTGGAGAAGGTGAGGTCTGTGGCGGCCTCACCCACAGCGACAGTGCAGGAAGCAGTGTGGTGCGGTGTGTGGTTCCTGAAGTCTCTGCAGGGCAGAGGGCCAGAGCAGCGTCCACAGTTCTGACCCCTGCTCACTGCAGCGTTACGTATTCCTGCAAGGGGGAAGGGGGGGAATAAATTTATGAATGAAGCTGGTTGTCTGCAGTTTTATTTGTGTGTATTTTTAATTGGAAAAACCAATAGACTGACGGATGGAGGCACTGGCCACCAAGCCTAATGGCCTGAGTTGGATCCCCAGGACTTGCATGGTAGAAGGAGAGAACGGACTCGCTCAGGTTGTCCTTAGACCTCCGTGTTGACCTTGTAATGAGCACACAGCCATAAACACACAAAATGTGATGAGAACACAGAGACACAGTGTACAAAACCATCAGTCCAACAAGTTCCAGGATGGCCAAGGCAACACAGAAAATCCCTGTCTCAAAAAAGAAGAAAGAAAGAAAGAAAAAAAAAAGACTGCAGATTTGAGGGGCTTTATAGCAAGACCCTGCCTAAACCAATCCAGGATTGCAGCAGGCACGGTAACTCATGCCTCTGAATCTCAGCACTTGGGAAGCAAAGGCTCGAGGGTCAAGAGTTCAAGGTCATTATCCTTACAAAATGAGCTTAAAGTTTATCTAAACCAGAAAAGCTGCTCTTACTTTATTCTGCCATTGAAGAGTCATGGAGTTGCCCACTCTGTGACCCAGCCCTGTTCTTTGCCATGCTGGGTCCCCATCAGAGCCCCGGTCAGCTGCAGCCCAAGCCTCATGGATTTACAGCCCAGTGAGGAACAACTGCACACTTTCTCAGTGTCACCTGCTCCCTCCTTGGTTATGTGGGTAGATGGGGCTGGACCAAGACTCCTCCCTTTGAGTGACTTGGGGCTTCAGGACATCTCAGACAGAACCCTGTCATAGGAGCTCACAGAGCCTGAGTCAGTGTCCGTGGCTCTGCTTGTCCCATCCCTGGCTGTTGATTTCATTGTTGGACAAGCTCCTGGTTGGAGAGCCACCATAAGAGAATGGATCTTATACAAGCTCCAGCCATTTTCCCTGCCCCCCAGGGCATCCCTTGGCTGGCCAGTGTGAGCACTGTGGACAGACTGACAGGAAAAGCCTGCCTAGCAGCTGGGGTGCTGTCACCTACCAACTGGACAAGTGCATGGAGCAGCTGCTGTGTCTGGTTTTCCACCAGTGTCTGGAGCTGCCAGGGACAAGACAGAGCTCAGCAGAGCCACCATGGAGCTGTCATTCCAATGTAGGGGTAAAGAGCTGGCTCTGGAGAAATGGTAGAGTGGGCAGGGCTCTTGACTAGCAGGCCTGAAGCCCTGGATCCAGTCCCCAGCACTGCATAAACTCCCTTTACCTGTCATCTTGGTGCTGTAGAGGTGCCTCAAGTTCAAGGTTGAACACGCCAGAGGAAGACACAGGTAAGAACAAGCAATCCCAACGGTGCTTAGCAGATTAGGCCCTGAGCTGAGTCAGTCAGTGAAGGCGTAAACAGCTTCACAGTTTCAATGTGAAACTCACTTTCACATTGCCGGTGGCCACTTTAGCCGGGTTTGAGACTTGAGAACAGTTACCCACTGGTCCTTTACAGGAGAGGTTCACTGACCCCATACAGCAAGGGCTGACAAAGGCACCCTCTTAGGGAGCCCAGTGTGGTGGCACACACCTTTACTCCCAGCCCTGGAGAGGTAGAGGCTGTCAGAGCTCTGAGTTCTAGGTTGGCCTGATCTACAGAGTCCCAGGACGGCCAGTGGCACTTAGAGTGATCCTGTCTCAAAAACAAGGTAACAGAGAGGTGGTGGCACAGGCCTTTAATCCCAGCACTCAGGAGACAGAGGCAGGAGGATCTCTAAATTCGAGGCCAGCCTGGTCTACAGAGTGAGTTCCAGGACAGCCAGGGCTACACAGAAAAGCCCTGTCTTGAAAAACAACAACAAAACAATCAAAGCTCTGCAACAGAAGGTCACTAAGGCCCTGACCCCTGAGCCAAGCGTTAGTTCCTTCTGTGTTCCTGATCGTCCTCAATCCCCACGGGAGCTGCTACCACAACCTCAGAAGGCCTGAGCTTGCATTGAAGTCCTTGAGAAGGAAGAGCATGTGTGATGGATCATGTATACATTGTAAATGTATACACTGTAAAATAACCCTCTTCTCCCTATATGTGGAGTATAGTGTTGCATTATTCAGGACACATGTGTGTATGTATGAAACATGATGTGTGTGTTGTATATATATTTTCCTGGAATGACAGTTTGTCCAAGTCATTACCCAGCAGAACTTGCTATTACGTCTTGTTTTGTGGTAATCTACTTCATAAAGAAGAGCTACAACAGGGCAGAGGTGGCTCACGCCTTTAGTCTCAGCACATGAGAGGCAGAGGCAGGCCAATATCTGTGAGTTTGAGGCCAGCCTGGTCTACAGAGTGAGTTCCAGGACAGCCAGGGCTACACAGTGAGACCCTGTCTCAAAAACCTTACTGAGGGGACTGGAGAGATGGCTTAGTAGTTAAGAGCACCGACTGCTCTTCCAGAGGTCCTGAGTTCAATTCCCAGCAACCACATGGTGGCTTACAGCCATCTGTAATGAGATCTGTTGCCCTCTTCTGGTGTGTCTGAAGACAGCTACAGTGTACTTATATATAATAAATAAATCTTTTTTTAAAAAACTATATACATGCTTGAATATGTATATGCATATGTGTGTTCTGTGCACCTAATATATATTTTTAAACATAACACATAAGGTATGACTACACACACCTTAATCCCTGCTCTCAGAGACTGAGACAAGAAGAGTGTCACAGATTTGAGGCCAGCCTGGGCACAGTAAATAAATGTAAAAGGCAGGTCTGGTGACTCGCACGTGTAGCCCCAACACTTGGAAGATTCAATGAGTTCAAGGCATCGTTAGCTATGGAATGAATGTAAGGCTAGCCTGGGGCTACATAAGAGCCTGTTCCAGGGGTTGGGATTTAGCTCAGTGGTAGAGGCTAGCCTGGGGCTAAAAAAGAGCCAAAAAAAAAAAAAAAAAAAAAAATCAGCCTGTTGTAAAAAAAAAAAAAAAAACAAAACAAACAAAACACAGGCTTAGTGGCGCACACCTGGAATCCCAGCACTAGGGTTGGAGGTGAAAATAGGAAAATAAGGAAATCAAACTAGCCTGGGCTAAGTAGCCATTGAACTCACTAAGTTGAGACTCACCAAGTTGTGAGTTCAGTGCCAGCCTGGATTATATGAGACCCTGCCTCAGAATACAGAGCAACAACAACATGATTATAAAACTAACAAGCATGGGCCGCTCACATCCGGTCACTGAGAGCAGGAAGGAGGCTCACCAACGCCTGGGAGCCCTGAGCAGCCCAGGAGAGCACAGCAGGAGCCTGGGTGAAGCTGCAGCAAGGGGAGCAGGGAGCTCTGCACTAGTGTGAGCAACCACAGCAGGAGAGTGGGAACCTGGGTAATTTTGTGCAAGATGTGTCATGAGTCTAATTAAAATGAAAAATGGCCGTAGAGTTACCTTTGCTGGTAGAAGTGCACACTGCTTGCTGCCTGACTGGATTTCATAAAGGGGAGCCCAGATAGCTAGGTGTGGTGGCAAACTCCATTAATCCCAGGAGATCAACCCAAATTTCAGGAGGGTGTCCAGCTCAAAGCCAGCCAGGGCTACCTGGCTTTTGCCTATCTTGAAAGGAAAAAAGAAAAACAGCAGCCTTTGGTAAAGGAGGAGAGCAGGGTGAACTCCGGTTACAGAATCAAACTCTACTGCACCATTACTCCTGCTCCAATGGACCCTTTCCCTGACAGCGGACTCGCTAGGGCTTCACCAAATCCAGAGAAACACTTTGCTTACGGGCTGTTGAAGCTTCTGACTAGGCTGTAGGTGAGGTGACACACACAGCTTGGAATTTTATGCTCCTGAGTGCATCTGCTTGACCTTCCAGAGTTCTCAGACCAGGTGGCCGAAAGCCAGCAGGCAGGACGGGTTTCGTTCAGATTCTTTTGGGCCTCTGCAGCATCTGTTCCTCCAGGGTAGGGAGCAGGACCCCCTGGAGTAAAGAATCCTGTGACCTACTATTGCACAAGGAACATCATAGAATTTCTTTATGGCCAGCCAGAAGTGCCAGAACATTAGAGTTTCAGTGGCCAGCATGGGGAGGTCAACTAAAATCAGGAACTATGACTAAAAACTATAGCTGGTGGCTATGAAGCACTGACTGCTCTTCCAGAGGTCCTGAGCTCAATTCCCAGCAAGCACATGGTGGCTCACAACATCTGTAACGGGATTCGATGCCCTTTTCTGGTGTGTCTGAAGAGAGCGACAGTGTACTTACATAAAATAAATAAATCTTGTACAACAATGCCAAGCAACCAGAGCTTCCAGGGACTAAGCCACTACCTAAAGACTATACATGGACTGACCCTGGACTCTGACCTCATAGGTAACAATGAATATCCTAGTAAGAGCACCAGTGGAAGGGGAAGCCCTGGGTCCTGCTAAGACTGAACCCCAGTGAACTAGACTGTTGGGGGAGGCGGCAATGGGGGAGGATTGGGAGGAACACCCATAAGGAAGGGGGGGGGGGATGTTTGCCCGGAAACCGGGAAAGGGAATAACACTCGAAATGTATATAAGAAATATTCAAGTTAATAAAATAAATAAATAAATAAATAAATCTTAAACAAAACCAACGAGAGCCAAATGACTCCAAGGGTAAATAAAGGTGCCTGTCACCAAGCCTGCAGAGCTGAGTTCAGTCCCTGGATGGCAGAAGGTTAGAGGAAAGAACAGGCTCCCTGCAAGTTGTCCTCTGACACAAGTGCTGTGGCACATAGCACGGGGACACACACAAAATGTCAAAGATAAATATGAGATTCAGTATGTGAGGGCTGGCTGAAGTGATGGTTCAGCATGTAGAAGAGAGTCAACTCCCCAAAGCTGTCCTCTGACATCTACATTCTCCAACTGGCACATTGGACACACACAGTAATCATAAATACAGTGTAAAGATGGATAAAAGAGAAGCCAGGCATGGTAGTGCATGCCTGCAGTCACATAAGTGTGCACGCGCGCGCGCACACACACGCACATACAGGTCCCCACACAGATACTATACATATACATGTACACACAGACATACACACACACAAAGGAAGAAGAAAAAATTAGAGCAAAAACTGTCATTAGTAGAAATGACTTGCGTGTGTGGCTGTGCCTCAAAGATAGTTCAATGGACTGGACATTCCAAGCACTTTTAAAGATTATCCCTTAGGATCCCAGGGCAAACGCCAGGCCTCTGCGTGTGTAGGCTAATCCTTCAGTGTACACAACAGGGAAACTCCCAGGATCCAAGAGAGACAAAAGTTACAGGAGCCAGCCCTCAAAGCTAATGAGTGGGCGTGTCTTCCTGTGTCCACTCCAGTATTCAAGGATAGCATCAAAGTCACATAGCTTGAGGCCAGCCTGACCTACGTGGGAGTCGGTTTCAAACAGGAGTAAGGATCTGGGCTGGATTATTCATGACTGTAATCCCAGCCCCAGGAAGCCGAGGCCAGAGGATTGCTGTGAGTCTGGGGCCCACTTGGGCTACAAAGTGACCCTCTCCTCCCTCCCCAAAGCCAAGTAGTGATGGTGCACACTTTAATCCCAGCATTTGGGAGGCAGAGGCAGGCAGATCTCAGAGTTCAAGGCCAGCCTGATCTACAGAGCAAGTCCAGGACAGCCAGGGATACACAGTTATAAACCTATCTCAAAGCAAAACAAAAAATATAAAGTGACGTTAAACATGATGGCGTAAGCCTTTAGACCAGCCCTCAGGAGGCAGAGACACAGATCTCTGAGTTCTAGACCAGCCCGGAAGATCCAAGCTCAGTCTCAAAACACCAAAACCTTGAAAAACCAAGAAAGGAGGATTCAAATCATTTTACCAAACGCCCTTTTGGAGAAAGGTACTTCGATCCAGACTGTCCAGAGATAGAGCATGAGGTCAGACGTTCCGGACTCCTAAAGCTCATCTCCAGGGATCTCAGAGCAAAAAGCCAGGCCTCCAGATGGGCACATGAATCTTTTCATTCATGGCTATGCATAAAAGAGACATCCCCAGGTCCTAAGGGAGAAACAAATAGAAGATGGAATCCAGCCATGGGTGGTAGAGACCGCCTTTAATCACAGCACTTGGAAGGAAGAAGCAGGAGGATCTCTTTCAGTTTCACACCAACCTGGTTTATATAGCAAGACCTTAGTCAAAAGGAAAACAAACAAACAAAAAAACCAGTTAAGAGTTGAAGACAGAGGCAAGGTGGTGTGAAGACACCATGGCAACCCAGGCTGAGGCTCAGGGACAGCCAGTGTGTCCGTGGCCAGCTCGGAAAAGCTTGAGCGTCAATCGAGGGCCCCAGGGAACAGCTCCAGTGCACAGCAGGCTTGTGCAGTATTCTCAAAGCCCTGGATGGGTTCGGCCCTCAGTCCTCCAGCACTCAGCAGGCAGAGGCAGGCGGGTGCTTGTTGTGGGTTGGGGCTACATGGTAAGACCTGGTCTCAACACACAGTCACAGACACAGACATACACGTACGCACACAGAGAACTGAATAAGGGCTCAAGCAGGTCTGGAAGAGAGAGCAAGCAGAGTGCGGTGCAGGGCAGGGATGACCACTCTGTGAAGGCACACGGCCTCTACAGGAGGGAAAGCACTTGGGGGACTCAGTTACTATTCAGGGCTTCCTTTATAGGGTTTGAGAGGAGTTAGCTGAGCTGCCGAGGGACTGACTGAGAGTGGCTCCCTTATTTTGGTTGATGGGTTACTCTTTCTACTAGGCATGTCCCATCCCATACTGTATGATTTAATCTTTTAAAGTCTTTGATTTGTGTTTCTATGCACGTGTCTGTGTGTGCCATGTGTATTCTAGTGTCATGGAGGACAGAGGAGAACATCAGATCCCCTGGAGCTGGGCTGACAGGGAGTGGTGAGACACGGGATCTGGGACCTGGACTCAGGTCCTCAGCAAGAGCGGTTTGTTTTCCTAACATCTGAGCATCTCTCCGGCCCCATGATGTCTGATGTTAGCCAGGCACGCCCAGGTTACCCAGATATAGTAAGATAGTAAATAGAGGATTCTCCCTAAAATTCTCTTGAGAACACAGTTTGGTCATTTTTTTCAAAGAGTAATGTATGCTGGGCAGTGGTGGTGCACACTTTTAATCCCAGCACTGGGGGATAGAGGCAGGTGGATCTCTGTGAGTTCAAGACCAGTCTGGGCTACAGAGTGTGTTCTAGGTCAGCCAGGGCTACACAGAGAAACCCAGTCTTGACTCCCCTCCCCAAAGGTTTATTTTTATTTCATGTGTATGAGTGTTTGGAGGATTTTTTGCCTTGGGGTCACCTTGTGACCCTAACCCTGCAGTGGCCCCCAGGCTGAGGTGCCCCAGCTTCTCCCAGGGCAGCACTTTTACTCGTGCACTCAGTCCAGGAGCTTCTGGATTCTGTTTTTAATTTATTAGTGTGTGGGAAGCTCAGCGGGCCACTCTGGAGTGGGCGTCTTCCAGTTCTGAGGATGGCATGTTGGTTAACAGGCTTCCGTGGCAGGCACCCTTACCCACTGTGACCAAAGCATCACTGGTGTTATTTGGACGTTATTTGATGAGACCAGGTCCATCGCTAGCCCAAGATGACCTCTTGCTTATTCCCAAGTGTGGAGGTCATGGCTGCCGGAAGCACCAGGCCTGCCCACTGGAAGGCTTTCATGTTATCCTCCTATCTCCATTTCCTAGTTTCTACATCAAATAAGTCTGTGTCAAACTTGTACCTAGGGGACCTTGTGTGCTAGGTCAACACTCTACCAAAACCATGTCTTCAGGTCCCCGCAGACTGGAGAAGTCATTATTCTAGGTTTGTGGACTGGGTGACTGCCCTCTAGGCAGGCAATTATGGCTATGGCTACAGTTGGGATACCCAAATGTGAGGATGAGGTTGGGGGTAGGGGAGTGTTTGCAGCGGGGCCAGGAGTGTCTCCAGCCAAAGCAAACTCCGGACCCCTCTCTTCCCTGCAGTGTACCACTGGCTAGAGATGAGGACCAAAATGCGCATCATGGGCTTTCATGCTGAAGCCATCAAGCCACTAAATGAGGAGGCAGCTGCTGAGCTGGGTGCAAACCTGCTGGGCGAAGCCATCATCTTTGCCACCGCGGGCTGCTGTCTGCTGCTGGAGTTCTGTCGCCAGAAGACATCGAAACGCCGCAAGGAAGTGGCGCGCACGGCCACGGTGATGTCGCTCCGGGAGGATTTGGACCACCTGGAGGACGTGCTGGACGAGCTGCAGGTGCAGGTGCAGGAAGCCTTGCCCAGGAGCACACTGGGCGAGCTGCGAGCAGAGCTGCATACGGAGTTGCGGACGGAGCTGCGGGCAGAACTGCAGGCAAAGCTGCGGACGGAGCTTCGAGCAGAACTGCAGGCAGAGCTGCAGGCACAGCTGCAGGAGTTCAGAACCCAGGTCTATGAACCGGAGCTCGGGCCTGAACCCCAGTGCCCTGAGACCCCCCAGTGAGTAGAGGCCGCAGGACTCTGGCCTTGGACGCCGACTGCTGTCTGGGCTTGTCACATGACTGGCCTCTCTGCATGGGCCCACCCCCAAACTGTGCCAGCTAACATGCTTTGATCTCTGGGGACAGGTAGATCCTAGGCTCGGAGTCCTGGTGTGAGTACTCCTTCCTATGGGGTCTCTAACCCATTGGTGGGACATGCCAAGGACCCTTCCAGCCCCACAACTCAAAACCACCAGTGCAGGGAGAAAGGAGGGCAGTATGTTGGAGTCACCTAACAACCCTTCGGGTAGGACACTGGCCCGGCACACTGAGACAATCCCTGCCTTAGGGTCTGGAGCCCCATCTTCTTCCATGTACCTCACTTTTTAGGGAAAGAAACAGGGTCTGCCCTGCCCTGCCCTGCCCTGCCCTGCCCTGCCCTGCCCTGCCCGGCTAAGTCACTCTGGCCCCTCTACTAGCCTTTTGTAAAGACCACCTGCACCCTTAACACGTGGGCCCAGTTCCACAACTTTCTCAGGAACGTTCCATCCTCCCTCCCTGCCTTTGGTCTTCTGGGTAAAAAGCCACTTAAAATAAGGCAAACAGCAGCCTCACCTTCTGTCCAAATGGGACATTCCAGAAGACCAATTAATTCCCTACCCACTCCTTTGCTAACCCACTGGGCCACCAAGGAGTGGTTTATGAGTTTTACATGTTTTATAATTAAAGCAGCCCCAGGTTAAAGAGTGTGTCTCAAACCATCATTTGCTGAGTGAGCAGACGTGTCATTCATTCCAGTTAGGAAAGAACTAGGGGAGGGGATTTCTAGTGGCAAAGGGGGCAATCATCTTCTGAGACTCTTCCCAGGTAAAGTAGTCAACCCACAGTTAAACCCTTAAGACTTAATTATACAATCCCCAGACACTGCAGGATGGAGGAAGGAGGTTGGGTGAGGACGACAGAGGGAAGGGGCGGGGCAGGATGCAGGCCAGAACCAAGAGTGAGAAGCAGAAGGCAGTAGAATCCTTGAAAGGGTCCCCACAGCTGGCAACAACCCCATCTCCTGGTGGGACACTCCCCTCTTCCATAGCTGCCTTCGATGGGGCATAGCATTTAAAGTACTCCAGAGACCTTTGCATTTATAAAAACTGCAGATTTATTCAGCGAGGGCCCGTGTCCAAGAAGCTATGGTGTAGAAGTCGGAGGACCTATTTTTCCTCTTCTCCTCCCCCTCACTTCGTCTTCCTGGAGGGCAAAAATGGTCTGGACCCTGAAATCCTAACCCAAATAAAAAAACCACAAAACTGAGGTTCCAAAAAAGTTAAAGAATCTTAATTCCTTATAGAAAAGAGAGAGGAGCCAAGGCAAATGGGGAGGTATCCCAGGGGTGGGGGAAATGCCCCCTACTTGGTGGGATACCCCTCCTCTTACATAGCTGCCTCTGATGGGACAAAGCTTGGGGTATAGCATTTAAAAACTCCCACACCCCATTTTATCAAAACCAAAGAGAACAAAAAATTTCCCTTCCCCCCACAAAACCCAAATATATATATATACTTTTCTTAAAAAAAAATTCCAAGGCATTAAAGCGTTAAAGTGAATCCAGAACAAGAGAAGGTGAGATCCCCTCCTTCCTTCCCTTACTGTGGGGTTACTCATACATCCCCAGCAGAGGAACCAGCTCCAAGGGGATGGTGAAAGGGAAGGACCAAAGGGAACAAAGGGGTGGGACCTCCTTATCCAATCAGCAGCCAGCGTGGGTGTGACCACGGCACCAGGAAGCCACACCCTTGTGGAATCTTCCAAGTGGGAGCTGGTAGGGGAGAACGCATTCTTGTGTAACTCTTGGTCAAGTTGAGGCAGGGAAAGCAGGTGCCAGGCAGGAAGTACAAAAAGAAGAAATGGGTCTTCTGGGTCCCTGTAGTCAAGGAGAACCCCGCTTCCTCAGCTCCTGGACAAAGACTGAAAGGAATAAGAGGCAGAAGTCAGGCCAGTCTCGGTTGCCTTCTCTTCCAAGGAAGGCGCTTTCATGGATACAAGGGCCTGCATTAGAACAGAAGTGCTTCCCTCACCTTCGATTATTTCCTCTTTCATTTTCTGTAGCTCCTTCCGCACCTCTTCCACAAGCTCCTGCAAAGAGCCAATCAAGAGGGGGTCCCGGACTCAGAAATAATGACCCTCTCTCATTCCCACTTGTCTGAGGTTCTTAAACATCTACACTTATTTGTGTGCTTGTGCAGGTGTGTGCATTCACGCGTGAGGTATGCACATACACTTGGGGGTGGAGGGCAGAGAAGACCTTGAAAGAGTTTACTTCTATCATGTGGCTTTTGTGGACAGAACTCAGTTGGTTAAGAGTGGCGGCGTGCGGGGTTGGGGATTTAGCTCAGTGGTAGAACGCTTGCCTAGGAAGTGCAAGGCTCTGGGTTCGGTCCCCAGTGCCGAAAAAAACAACAAAAAAAAAAAAAAAAAAAAAAAAAAAAAAAAAGAGTGGCGGCGTGCACCTTTACCTGCTTAGCCACCGAAGTCTACTCTATCTCAGGGACAGTGATCTTAAATGCTACCTAAGCACACTACTGCTGAGCCACGCCCCCAGCCCCTCATTGGGGGATTCTAGGCAGGGGCTCTACCACTGAGCCACGCCCACAGCCCCTCACTTCCATTTTCCAGCAAGTCTGTTCATTTTCTTGCAATAATGCAGAGAGAACCTAGGCCCTTGCACATACTAATCAGGGGCTCTACCACTGAGCCCCCAGCCCCCAGTGGGGGATCCTAGGCAGTCTTCTGCTTAGCCAGGTTCTCCTCCCTTTCTTCTTGACTGAAGACAGAGAAAGCTGATTCAACAACCATTCCTACCTTCATCCTTTGACACAGCTGCCAAGGTCACAAAATGATGGGAATGTTCTATAGGAGAGTTCTAGATCTTTGGGGCCAGCGAACAGTACTGGAGAACATCCAGTACCAAGCTTGCCAAATGCACATAGTCTCCTGCCAACTCCAACAGGAGTGGATGGCTGGAGCCACCGAACCACTGCCGATTCTGGGCACTCAGCAGGAATGAGTGGTAGAGTGGTAAGGCCTGTTAGAGCTACTGGAAAAGTGTGGGTGTCTGTCACCCTTGGACCCCACCCACCAACTCCTTTTCTCGGGCTAGAAGAGGTTTCTGAGCCTTTCCTACAACCATTCTGGAGTCAGGGCTGTCTCTCCTGACATCTTTCCCCAAGCTACCTGCTTCACCCTCTCCAAGTCGGAGTCATCACTGGAGCTGGGCACAGAGGGGTGGGCCTCGGAGGTAGTCACAGAAGAGGATGACTTCATCCTGGAAGAGTTGGACAGGAGTGAGGTAGGATGGTAGGTTGCCTCCCTCTTTTCCTATCCCAGGGGCTATATTATGTTCCTCCCCAACAGCCATGACCTACCTTGGCAAGGTTGTGCTGTTCTTTTCCCAGGGTCTTCGCACAGGTTCTGGGAGGGTGGTGGGGCAACAAATAAAGATCAGAGACAAGCATTGCCACCACAGTACCATACCACCACCACTTAGCACTCAACCCACTAGGTCAAAGAATTTTAGAAAACTATAAAACTGAGTACTGTTTTCACAGATTTCCCCCTGTAGTGCTTTCAAAGCCAAGAACAATGCATCATGGGATTTGTAGTTTCTATGTATAGACAGGGCTGTCTGTCACTCACCACTTTGGGCAGGGATTCGGGCCTCTGACTCCTCCTGCTGGCGGTAAATAGAAGTATCATAAACGGACCCTTTTATGCCCATGTTCTTCTTCCAGGTCCAAAGCCAACTCAACCCTGTCACATCACCTCCTCCCTGCCCTAGGGTACCAGCGTACATCATAAGGAATATAGAGCAGGAAGAACCCGTACTTACACTGGCTGACTCGTCTTTGGGGGGCTTCTCCCCAACCTGTGTGGCTTTCCTTCTGCAGAAGGGCAAGCAAGGGCAAGCTACAGTTCACGCCCCGCACTCAATAGGACCCCTTCCCACTGCTAAATTCCAGTATTGTTTGAAAAGTTAAAGGGGCCTGCGAGATGGCTCAGCAGCTAGAAGTTCCCGCCGCCAAGCTGAATCCCCTGATCGAACCCCAAGGACCCATGTGAAGGTGAAGTAGAGAACTGAGTCTTGCAGATTATCCTCTAACCTCCACATGGACAAACGCAATGAATAAATAAACATAATAATACTTTTAAAAACGAGATGCCGGCAGATCTCTGTGAGTTCAAAGCCCCCCTGGTCTACATAATGAGAGACTGTCTCAAAATCAAAACAAAACAAAACAAAAACCCTCTTGGGAAAGCATGGTACAAGCCTGCAATCCCAGTATGGGATAGGCAGAGGCAGGAGAGTCATTCTAAGTTCCAGCCTAGCCAGGGCTGATGTTCAGCAGCACCACTCAGTTTAGGGCTGAGATGGTTCAGTAAGGAAGGTGCTTGCTGTTTTTATTTTTTATTTTTAAGATTTATTTATTGTATATAAGTACAACGTAGCTGTCTTAAGACACACCAGAAGAGGACATCAGATTCCATTACAGATGGTTGTGAACCACCATGTGGTTGCTGGGATTTGAACTCAGGACCTCTGGAAGAGAAGTCAGCGCTCTTAACCGCTGAGCCATCTCTCCAGCCCCCAGGTGCTTGCTGTTAAACCTGACATCTTGACTCCAATTCCCAGAACCCACACAGTGGAAGGAGACAAACAACTCTTCCAGGGAGCCATGGGCACACTTGTATATACAACAACAACAACAACAACAACAACAACAACAACAAAAACCTGAAAATTTAAGGAAAAATCCAGCCTAGAGATTGCGCCTCTAGGATCTGGAGGGGTCCCCCATAATTCCAAGACTGAAAATCATAAGAACTATAAGGGTGAGGAGGCTTCTAGGTCAGCAAGCTGAGAGTCTAAGAACCTAAGCTTCCAGGGGTTGGGGATTTAGCTCAGTGGTAGGCGCTTGCCTAGGAAGCGCAAGGCCCTGGGTTCGGTCCCCAGCTCCGGAAAAAAAAAAAAAAAAACCAAAAAAAAAAAAAAAAAGAACCTAAGCTTCCAGAACGTTCAAGCGGAATCTCCCATGGCTCAAGCAGGGAGTGTGAGAGCACTTTCCAGCCTGTGAGCCACCTGGGGATGAGTCTCCAGCATGGTGTCCTGGGCATGGCTGTCATCAGACAGCACCGCCAAAGACACAGAGAAGCTGGGTGCAGGTGGAAGTCAGCCTGGGCTAGACATGAAAAGGCAGGAAGGGGAGGGGCCCAATCAGCACTCCAGCAGCCTAACCCTGAAACTGCAGCATGTGGGCGGATGACTTCTAAGGGACTCAGGCTCACCTCCGGGCCAGCATGGCGTTCATCTCTTCCATAAGCCCCCCACCAGTGCCTCGACTATTCTCAGCTTTGGGGGCCAGGGGCCCCCCAGAGGCCTCCTCCTGCTGAAGGAATGAAAAAGGGGGAGAAGGCTTCACAGGTAGGCCAGGTGACCTCCCAGCCCTCTTGTGACACCTTTGGGGGACTCTGACCACCTCCCATTGTTCCCTCAGGGCTTCATCCCAGCCACTCCCATCCACTTTCCTACCTTGCTCACTTTCCTGAGTTTGGCTCCAGCAATGGCAGCGGCCAGGCCTGGGGCCCCGGAACCCCCACTACTGGGGCCCTGTGCTGTAGGGAGTGGGGGTGCAGGGGGTGGGGCTACACCTGTTCCATGACCTGCCCCAGATACCCCTGAGGGGGGCAGACCTGGGGGTGGGGGGGGACCCGGAGGAGGGGGAGGTCCTGGAGGTGGAGGTGGGCCCCCAGCTGGGGGAGCAGGTGGGCCTCCTGCAGTAAACACAAAGAAGGGTATTGCTGAGAGAGAAGCAGGATATTATGTCCTGCCTGCCCAACCCTCTCCTCCAGGGAGGTCCGCGTGACCCAGTCACTGAGCCATCACCTGCATTGGAGACCCGGCGCTCCAAATGTTCGGGCTGCCTGTACAGAGGAAAAGAAGCCGCTTCAGTCCCCAAACCAAGCAGGGGGGGAAGGGGAAGGGGACCACAGGAGGGGACAACCACGACACCACAGGACCAGAAGCCTCTGGTTCCTCTCAGGGGCCTGGGCGCACTCTTTTCAACTATGCAAACGGATGATTCCAAAGTGGCCATGGGTTCAGAGAGCTGTGGAACCCTAGGGTGGAGTGAGGAGTGGGGGATTGTGCCAGAATGGTTCATTCCCTCATCAGATTCTTTGGGGGTTTTTTGGGGTGGGGGGTTAGATTTTCTTTTTCTTTTCTTCCCTATTTAGACAAGGTCTCACTGTGTAGCCTAGGGTAGCCTGGAACTTTGCAGACCAGGCTGGGTTCAAACTTGCAGACCCACCTGCCTCTACCTTCTGAATGGCGGGAAAGGCGTGCAGCATCATGTCAGCTCCCTACTGATTTCTAAGGCCACTGAAATTCACTACATAGCCCAGGCTGGCCTCAACTCTTGGCAACCCTCCTGCCTCAGGCTCCCATGTCCCGAGATGACAGGCTGAGCGCCACCACACCTAGTTTTGCAGGACGTTTCTTCATCTCCGGGAGCTTGGCCACTGGTGTCTGAATGCTGTTTACCTCTAGACTCATGGCCCTCTCACCTTTCTAGAAAGTGAAAACTGGCAGGTTCTGAACTCTGGGAGGTATGGGGTGCCCAGGAGGAGGGAGGGTCCCCACCTTTTCTGTAGTTCCAGCTCCTCTGGGGAGGGGCCATTCTGGGTAGACCAGGCAGGGGGTGCTGGGGCAGGGGGAGGCCCACCTCCTGGAAGGTGAAGGGAAAACCACAGTAAGACAACAGGAGCTCGATCTTCCCTGTTCCCTCGCCTCAGCCGGATGCCATCCCAGTGAACCAGAGGCCCTCACAGCCCTCGAAAGGAGTGGCCTCCCTGGGCCTGAGCCCCAGCGAGGTGGGACACCCACAGGACACCGAGATCTAGTAGTTGCTAAGCAGGTTAGAAATCTGCAGGAACAATCAAACACATTTCCAGCTCGTAGGGACTAACCACAGGCCTGCACTCCCGATGGCTTCTCCACAGACAGAGTGGGTAAGCTCTTCCACCAATACTAATAAGGCAGTGAAGCCAACACCTCAGCCGTTGGGTGTTTTCCGTCTACAGAAAGCAGAGCAGTCTATCTAATAAAAAATTTGAAAAAAGGGTTGGGGATTTAGCTCAGTGGTAGAGCGCTTGCCTAGGAAGCGCAAGGCCCTGGGTTCGGTCCCCAGCTCCAAAAAAAAGAACCAAAAAAAAAAAAAAAAAAAAATTGAAAAAAAAAAAAAGCACATTTACACACACACACACACACGAAAGAAAGAAAAAAAGAAAGAAAGAAAGAAAGAAAGAAAGGAAAAAGAAAAAGAAAGAAAGAAAGAAGGAAGGAAAGAAAGAAAGAAAGAAAGAAAGAAAGAAAGAAAGAGTAGTCACCTAGGGCACGGCTTTGAAAGTGCTGTCCGAGGGGGCTGGGGACGTGGCTCAGTGGTAAAGCACCTGGAGAACCTGTCCGAAGCCACCCCCATTAAATCACCAGCATCAAAAAAAAAAAAAAAAAGACAGGATCTTGGCATCATTAGGGAACTTGAAAGAATAAAAATAAATAAATAAAGGAAGTCTTGCTCCCTGCACTCCAGCCTGCACTTGACCCAGATCACCACATGGGCTGAATGTTTCCAGAAACAGAAATACCATGTATCTGGGCACAGGGCGCACGCCCTTGATCCCAGCACTCAGAAGGCAGAGGCAGGCGGATCTCTCTCTGAATCTGAGGCCAGCCCAGTCTACAGTAAGTTTCAGGACAGGCAGGGCTACCCAGAGAAATCCTGACGAGAGAGAGAGAGAGAGAGAGAGAGAGAGAGAGAGAGAGAGAGAGAGAGAGAGAGAGAGACACAGACAGAGACAGACAGACAGATGGAGGGAGAGAGACAGAGAGAGACAGAGAGAGAGACAGAGAGAGAAAGGAAAAAGAAAGAATGGGAGGAAGAAAGAGAAAGGAATAAAAGGAAAGAGGAAGGAAGGAAGGAGGGAGGGAGGGAGGGAAGGGAAATTTAAAGATGACGTAGACTTTATTCTGGACTGCGATGGCACCAGGCTGACACACAGCAGGCAGCCCTGCAGCACTGAGAAGCTGTCCTAAGCCACCTAAGAATCTTGCTTTACAGCAGACATGGCTGTGGGGCCCAGAATGGCCCAGAACTCTCCATCCTCTCACGCCTCGCCTTCTCAAAGGCTCACATTACACGTATGCACCATGACCAACACAGGCAACACAATGGCGGCTGGACAGACAGATGTCTTGGTGCGGCAAGTGGTCAAGGGAAACCTGCTATCACCTCTGAGTGGGGTCCTCACCAAGCGCTGACAGCTCCCACTGGTCTTCCTCCATGGGTCAGCTGATTTCTAGGTGGGTAGACTCAGGCCCTGAAGGGCAGGGTAGCAGCTTCAGCCTGCAGAGCGCTGCTGAGGGGGCTCTCCTGCTCACCCCAAACCCCAGTCCGTTTGGTTGTTTGAGACAGGGTTTCTCTGTGTAGCCCTGGCTGTCCTGAAACTCACTGTGTAGACCAGATCAAGAGATCCACCTGCCTCTGCCTCCTGAGTGCTGGGACTAAAAGCATGAACTACTACTATGTGTTTTGTTTTGTTTTTCATTTTATATGTATGGGTGTTTTGCCTATACATGAATTCCTGTGAACCACATATGTGCCAAGTGCCCACAAAGGCCAGATGTCAGATCCCTTGGCACTCTGAGCCACCTGGGGGTGCTGGGAGTCAAACCCAGGTCCTCTGGAAGAGCAGTAAATGCTCTTAAGCACTGAACCATCTCTCCTGTCCTCCAACACACACGCACGCACGCACGCACGCATATACACACATGCACACACACACTTTTGAGATAGAGCTTTATGTAGCTCAGGCTGTCTCACACTTCCTGTGTAGCTGAGATGGCCTTAATCTCATTATCCTCCCTCCTCTACCTGCTGAGCGCTGGGACAACAGGCACCGAGTCCATGCAGTGCTGGGGACTGAATGCAGAGCCACACACAGGCTGGCTGAGCTCTCTACCTACAGACCTACGTCCCCAGTCCCGATCTTATTTGTAACAGAGTCTTGCTTCGTCCTCCAGGCCCGCCTGGGACTTGTTACAATCCCTGTTCCAGTCCCTTTATCATAATGGGAGCCCCAGCTCCATCCCACCTGCCCATCTAACCTTCCAAGGCCTCCAGGGCATTGGCCATGCCGATCGCAAACTGCGCAGCGTCCTCCTTGCTGCCGAAGTTGAGGCCCCAGACCTGGCGGGCATCACGCCACTGGTGGAATATGGGAGTGGCCTGATTGTACTTGACACCTCGAATGATGGCACAGTTGATAACCACCTACAAGAGCACACAGGTCGGCGGGGGCTCAGTGGCAGGGAGGCAGGGAGGCGGAGGGACAGAGGGACAGAGGGAGCCTGCACCTGCTGGTCAGGCTGCAGCTTGCGGCCAACAACTCGGAAGGAGTTAGTGGTGGGGTTGTGGTAGATCTGGACGCGGCTGAAGGCCTGGGGACCGGTGCCAGCAGGAAGCCATCGTTTGTTGCTGTCATCGTAAAGCATCACAGTAGCCCGGCTGGAACAAATGACCGTCTCGTTGCTAGGGGAGAAAGCAGAGGGACCAGTCACATTCTTCTTAGATCCATACAGTACACGCAGAAAACAAACTGCAGCCTGTACATGAATGTGCGGGGATGTGGTTGTACATGCATGCCTGGGGGGGGGTGTTGCTCAGTGGTTAGAGCCCCTGCCTAGACTCCCCCAGGGAGGGGCTGGGGGCGTGGCTCAGTGGTAGAGCCCCTGCCTAGAATCCCCCAGGGAGGATTGCCCCCAGCATGCTCACTCCGGCCCCTAGTTGAGTACACAGTACTATAAAAGAAGATAAATTGACAGCTGAGTGCACTGTAGGGAAGAGATAGGCCCCACACAGGAAGAGGCAGAAAGAGATAAAGTAGGGTCCATAAGACTTGAGCTGGGGGCTAGGCAGCTTGCTCAGGTCCTGGGCTCAGCCTCTACAGCCTTAGTCAAAGTGGAAAAGGCAGAGTCGCCAGGACTAGCAGACAGCAGGGAGTCAGCTGAGAACAGCCTCTGCCTGGCCTCAGTTTCCCCATCTCTCCCACCTCTCCACTCCCACCTCTGCCCCCAGCTCAGGTCAGATAAGAAGGGCAGGAAGTGTGAGGACAAATCCCAGGACCCTGGGGATGTTTCCCCTGAGGCGGCTTTTACTGGCCACCTGGTCCAGCTGGTTCCCCAGGGCCCCAACGGCCATTTGGCACACATTCCTGGCTGCACTGTCACACCCTGTGGCTGGGGATGGAGACACAGTGGTGGCCCAGACAGACTGCTCTGCCACCACCCTCCAGACCTGTCCTGGTACAGAGAACCTCAAGAGTCAAGAATTCAGGCTGGGGAGTCCCCCAGGGAGCAGCTGGTCCAGCCCGGGGGTGCAGGCAGAGAGGAGGAGGCTGATGCAGGAAAACAACAGCTCAAATAGAGACCCACACACCACAGACCTGGGTTCAAATCCCCAGCGAACCCTTCTTCCACATGACCAGAGAGCTCACGTCTGGGAAGACATGATGGTCCCTACCTCTCAAAGGCTGGGAGTAGAAATGGACCTGGTTACTTAAAGTACTAGCACGGTACCTAGTATACACTGGGGTACTGAGTGCTTGATCACTGTCACCACTGAGGGCTCAGTACTGTCAGTACCCTGACATCTCCATCACACAAGACCCCCACAAACACACCTGCCCTCCTAGAAGACTCAGTTTTCTTCCAGGACAGGCCGTAGGGCTTGCAGACAGGAAGTAACTTGGTCAAGGTCACATACAGACAGGGGAAGTTGGGGGGAGCTCAGGCCCCACCCACCCCCACCAGACAGGGGAAGTTGGGGGGAGTTCACCCCACCCCCACCAGGCTTTTTCCTCAAAAGAAGAAGTTTGTGGTTTCCAGGGGGGAGAAACTTCACCCCACAATGGCGGGGGCGGGGGCTGGGGATTGGGGCGTGACGCCATGCCATAAGAGTTCAGCAGGGAAAGCCCCTGGCAGGCTAGGCCCCGAACTGAGCACCCCACACCTTCGCATGTACGTTGCTCTGTTTCCTGATCTTTAGCTGGGCCCATGCCTCGAGCCTACCCAGGTCACTCCCACTGTCCCACTGTGTCTCTTCGGGATGAATGCTGTTCCCCCTGGACGCAGGGGAGAGGGCCCAGAGAGGTGGAGTGCTCCCCGTGCAGTCACAGTGCCACAAAGTAGCTGAGAGAGGCTCCCAGGTCCCACTGTTAACCACAGACAGAGCTGCGGGCCCTACCCAAACATCAGGTGCCATTTGAAACAAGCATAGCTTCAAGGGACTGTTTCTGGCTCAGGTAGGCACCCTAGGCAGGGCTGGGCAGGGCTAAAGCCTCACCCACACCTGCCACCCACACCCAAGGCAGACTCTGGCCAGATGCCCAGGGCAGACTGCATCACTGCCCCACCCAGGTGCACTTTGGCCTCCCAGGTGGTCCTGCCCTGTCATGGCTCTGGTACTGAGGGAACACTGCTGGCTGGGTGACCCTGGACTGGGCCCTGTCCTCAACTAAGCCTTAAAGATGACCTTATAGAAGGACCTTCTTAAGACCCAATCTCAGTCCCCATCCGTCCCCATGTTCCTGCCTCCTGCCACTCCCCGCTTTACCCACTCCCCACACCCACTGACACTGCCACCCCTGCGAAGCCCTCTCTGTTCCCCATCCAAGGATTCTGACTGAGGTGCCCTGTGCTCTGGTCTCTCCTTCCCTCTTGCCTTTGCTCAGTCTGTTCCAACCTTTACATTCTGTTCCAACGTCCCCTTTCCGTTTGCACACCCCTCACCCCCACCCCACCCCCACCGGCTCTACCTAGATGTCTCCCCTTCCCAGAACTCCTCCCAACCACTTCATCCACACAGTCCTTTCTGCTTGACGGTCTTTTGTTCTGAGACACCCTTGTAACTCAAGCCTAGGATAAAAACAAAAACCAGAACCAGCCTGAGCTGGATGGGGCCTGAGCCCAGTCATCCTAGCACTCAGGAGGCTGACGCAAGACGATCTCACGTTTGAGGCCAGGCTGGCTGTGTAACACAGTGAGACCCGGTCTCCAAGGAATGAAACACCAAACCAGGGCTGGTGAGATGGCTCAGCAGCTGAAGGAGCTTGCCTCCAAGCCTCATGACCCCGGTTCGATCCTGGGGGAGGCAGAGAACAGTCTCCCAGGAGTTGTCCTCTGACCTCCAACCACCCAAAGTCAAAATAAACTATTTTTTCCAAATCCTTAAAAAAGAAAAGGTTAAGAAACAGTGAATTTAGGTCAAAAGCATGAAGACTTGCAAAGTGTGTTTTCCCCTAGGCCCTTGTCACCTGAGAAGCTGCTCATATCACTTGCCTACGAGCGGGTATATTTAGGCGCCCTACCTTTTAAAGCGGCACCCCCAACGGTCTACACTCCTTCCTTCATGCCTTGCCTTTTTATAAATAAGCCAGACTTTTCTTATCTTTCAATGAACATGAGTTCAAAACAGAGCTCCTCTGCTCGCCCACTTGCTCGCTGTGCGATCTTTGCCCAGTGTCTTCACCTCTCTGTGCCTGCATTCCGTCACCTGTCAGAGGGCTAAGGCAGCATCAGTCTAGCCCATCTGATTGCTGAGTGGTGCATCTGGAAATTGGAGCCCCATCCTTGGAACAGAGTCGTCAACCTTCAAAATGTCAGCAGCTACTGTCGAGTCTGCTGTTCACAACTGCTAAGTACTCCCTGGTGCTGGGCACCACTCTGGGCTCTTGAGATGCACTGAGGAGCCAAAGGGCTCCTCAAGGACCTGGTGTTTTGGCAGAGGAGATGTAAGGTAGCAGATCTAGCTAGAGCCCTGTGCTTGGGAGGCGAAGGCAGGACGGTCTTTGTGGGCTTGAGGCCAGCCTGGGTCACATGATGAGACCCTATCCCAACAAGAAGCAGCAGGAAAATCCTCACAGGGTATATATCTGTGACCCCAGCTTTTGGGAGATGGACGTAGGAGGATCTGGAATCCAAGGGGGCAGTGGAGGGCTGGCAAGATGGCTCCGTGGGTAAAGGTGCTTACTGCTAACCCTGATGACCTGAGTTCAATCCCCAGAACCTTCACAGTGGAAGGCGAGTCTCTTCTCTCCCTGGGCAGCCAGTTCTAGACCCACCCTCCTTCTGTGTAGCTTCATGTACAGTGCCTCGGTTTCCCAGCCGGGGAGTTCCCAACACACTGAGTCCCGAACCCACAACCCTGCAGCTGATAAACTCCACCTGGGCAGCTGGAGGGAACTAAGAGAGAGGGAGTCTCTGGGGACAGAGGTGGCCAAATACTGGCAGTTCCCTCTACTGCTACCCACCCCCAGCCTTACCCCACCATCTCCTTGCACCATTAAACTCGTGACACACACACACACACACACACACACACACACACCCTGAACTCTTAAGTCTCTGAAGCAGAATAGTCCGGGGTGGCCTAGAATGCAGCCAGACTGGCCTCCAACTTGCCGTGTAGCAGAAGATGACCTTATTGGGTGAGTGGGTGAAGGAATGGTAATGGTAAGTAAAAAACAGACAGCTCTAGTTTTTTCTTTTTGTAATATTACTAGACTTAGACAATCCTAGGTACAAATTCAAACCTTACCACAGCTAAATTGATTTTTATACATTTTTGAAACTGGGACTCAATAACCCAAGCTGGCCTCCAGCTCTTGATCCTCCTGCATTCACCTCCTAAGTACTGCGTTACAGGCATGAGTCACCACATCATACTCCCAAACCATTAAACTTTAACAGGCCATTTCCTTAACATTGCTGAGCCTCAGTTTTACTACCTGTAAAGTGGGGGTAAGACCAGGGGCACAAGTTTGTACTTTCATTGCTCTTAACTGCCGTGGAGATGAAAACGGAAAGAAGATGTGTGACCGAACCCGCTACATCACTTAAAAGGGAAAGAAAATAACAACCGCTGCTAGCGTTATTGCAAGAGGAAAGGAGTGAAGCTTTCAGAATTCTGCCCAAGAGCCCTCAGACCTCTGACCCCTTCTCTGCCTTTTCCCAGCTCCCGGATGCAGCAGACACTCGGCAAATATTTGTCAAACTGGGAGAAAAAGAACTGTATCTTGTAATTTTCCATCTCAACCACCACCTCCCTTCCCACTCCCCACAGGGCTGTCCCCAGTCAAACCAGTCCTGCCCCCTTCCCCACCACAGCATAAGAACCTCTGAGGGCACTGGACCCAAGCTTCAAAGTCTGGGGGATGGGGCTCAGTTTACCCAGCAAGGAATAAGGAATGGGTCTGTCTGTCTCTGTGTCTCTCTGAATCCTAGCTGTCCTTGGAGAAGTGACACAGCCAAGCAAGTGACCAAGGACGAGGAGACCCTCTCCTAAGAGAGTGGGGGCTCGTTCAGTTCAAGTTGTGCCTACCCTTCAGTTCAAGTTGTGCCTACCCTCAGGGGAGGGAGGTCTGGCCCTGGCCACAGCCAGAGGGGGACGGGCTGCAGAAGGACGGGGGCTGGGGGTGGGGGTGTAAGGGGCTGGCCTAGACGTTGCTCCTGCCCTTTTACGGTCTCAGCGAGTGAGGCGGCACTAACTCGGACATCCGCCATCCGCCTTCCACCGGGCCTGGGACCGGAAACGGGTGGGGGAGGGGCGGGGCTGGGGGCAGCAAGAAAGGAGGGGGGTAGTGGAGGAACTGACCCCCTTTAGGGGGACAGAGCTCCCACGGGGGAGGGAAGGCCAGGCAGGAAGTCTCCAGGGTGTCTCGATGTCCCCCTTCTAGCTCTAGACGCTAACACTCCCACATGCCAAGGGACAGACTTGGGAAGGAGGGAAAGAGGGAGGGGTCCTAGCTCAGGGCCCTAGAGAAGAATGTCACCTAGATGTCAGAGGGCAAGACTGGAGGATGTGCGCATGGGGGGTTAAGCCCAAACTGTCCCCAGGAGACTCCTCCTCTAACCAGGGGCTTTGGGGCAGGAAGTCCCAGCCAAAGTGGAGGAAGGGAGATAGTATTGTCAAGATGTGGCCCCAAGGGAGAGATTATGGGGGGGCTGGGGCTGAGAGGAGGGGAGGCCTCTACCAGCCCAGGCCCCACCCTCAGGTGAGCCCAGGAGTTCAGGGCAGGTCCCAGGGAAGACATTAAAAAAAAAAAAAATCCCTGAGTCCCCCTCACCCACAGGATTAAATTCCTGGGAAGAGAGCTGGAAGAAGCGGGTAAGCCTGGGTCCCTGAGGGAGAAGGCTATGACCTTGACGCTTTCCAGCGCCCCCTCCTCCAATCCCACGGCTTGGGGAAGGGGGTGACACCCGGCGACATTGAGCCCAAGGGGAGGGGCCGTGGTGTGGGGAAAAGCAGCTGGCCACAGTGCTCACTCGGGGGCCCGCCCCCCACACCAGCTGTCTCGACAGGTGAGTCAGGAAGACAAAGGCCCCCCTCCCCCAGCTGCCGCGCCCCCTCCCTCACAGGCCACCAGGTTAGGGGGTGGGGGTGAAACCAGAACCGTCCTCTGGCCCGGGGGCCAGGAGCCGCCCTGGGCCTGGAGTGCTCCGGGGCCCTAGGACCCACCCAACCTGGGTGCCTAAGGGGAGAAGAGTCCCACACAGACCCTCTGGGCCCCGTGGGTCAGAGTCTCAAGAACCCCTCCACCAGAGAACCTCCGTGTCCATCAAATTTTGGGACATCAAGAAGTACCCCCAAAGTTAAGGAGCGCGGTTCCACTCTGGGACTCTCATCCAGTGCCCCAGACGCAAGGGTCCGAAGACCACAACCCGAGACTCAGAGTTTCAGGGCTCGGGTTCTCAAGCCAGCCTCCCACCTGGTTTTGAGTTTGGGGGCGGTAACTCTGAGCCCACTTACACCAGTTCATCCCTGCGACGTTCTACCTATCTGCGAACTCGGAGGTGCTCCCCCCAAAAGTCTTCAAATTCTGAGTCCCGAGAGCGCCCCTAAACCTGAAAGCCATCAAGAGAACCTCAGCCGGCACCGCCCCAAGCCTTTAGGGAGTAGTGTGGAGAAACGGGGTGTCGATATTTAGAGATCGCTCCAAGAGACATCGACCCAGATCTGGGACGCTCAAAGCGCTGTGTCCCCTAAATCCAGCCCCGAGCGAGCTGGGGGGAGGGGGACAAAGGCGGGGCGCGAAGCCGGGTCCCGGCTGGGACCCGGCTGGAGGGTTCGGGGCTCACCTCATGGCTGCGCGGAGGGCGGGCGGCGCGCCCACGGGGAGTGCTCCCGGGGCGCCCCTGATTGGAAGTGCAGGGGTGCGGGGCTGGCTCCAGGTTCTGCTCAGTCTCTCTCGGGGTCCCGCCCCATAGAGTCCAGCTTCCTGGGGAGAACGTGGACCGGGCCGGGGCGGGTCCTCAGGCGCCTCCTCCCTCCGGTGCTCTGATGTGCTGGGATCCCCTGCGATGGAAAGCGGGGTGCAGCGTCCGAACCTCGCCGGCGCACCCCCTCAGCCGGCAGCACCTACGCGGTTACTCTTACTACTGTACTCTCTTTGCTACATTTCGTTCCAAAATTCCACTCCCCACACCCACAATGCCCTGCGCCTTAAAGGGGCCGTGGACTCCTCCAGGCGAGGGATGGAGAACGTTTAAAAGGCAACGCGGAACCTAGGTCTTCCGCAATTGCACTCCTTCCTCTCAGTCTTGTGGCGTGGGGGTGCACCCTGGGCCTCACTCCCGAGTTGGAGGGGGAAGCTTGTTGGAAGGGAAGGGGCCATTCTTTGATCTCTAGCTGTCTCTACTATGGAATTCTTTAGTAGAGATCTAGGGGTGCCAGTTCTCCATTCCAACTCGCTCGGTGGACTTCTGTTCAGTTTTTATGGAGGGCGGGGGTTCTTCTGGTTAAGCAAAGGATCTCATTAATTTCCACCTTTAAGTAACACTTCCGTACATCCTCTGTTCCCCAGATCTCTCTTCTCAGGTCGGGCCCCACCCCTCGCCGCCCCCCACCCTCCGGGGAAGGTGTGGAGGAAGTGAGCGAGGGGGCGCGGCGGGCCGCTGACTCACCGCCGCCGGGTCGCGGCTGGGGTGGGGGCGGGGGTAAAGAAGGTAGGGGATAGACTAGGAGTGAAAGGTTGGAGGTGGGACCCCGATCTGCTTCCCACGCGTACCCAGCTATGGCTTAGTTTTGCCCACAGAGGATAGTAGGATCGTCCCAAGAATCCCGCAGGCTCAGAGGCTCGAAGACCCTCCCTGGAGCCCCTTCCACGCAAACACGTCGGGGCAGAGTCAGCCCAACCTCCCTCCAAGCCTTCCGCAGTGGGACCCATTAGGCCCCGCCCAGAGTTACATCACCATGCGGACACGCCCCTCCCGTAGAGCTCCACCTGGCAGGGTAAAAGGCGTTAACTCTGAGAAAACATCAGTTCCTGACTTACAGATCGAGAAACTAAGGCACAGAGACAGGGAATGGGTTTAGCTTATGATCGTCTTGTTTGGGTCCCCCCAAACTTACGGAGAATCAATCCACGTGGCCTTTGGCCAGTCCGTTTCCTGGATGGTATGCTGGCTCCCTGTTGGCCTTGCAAAAAACTCATCCTTCAGGCCAAACACTTAATTCTGCATTGAAAAATCTAGTACTCTAGTTGTCCTGCCGCAAACCCGGAGGCTGAGGCAGGAGGATCTCGAGTTTGAGGCCAGCCTAGGTTACAGGGTGACTTTAATGTCATCTGTCTGAGGTTATATATTTAAGAACACAAATGGAAATGGGTCAGCAGTTAAAAAAAATACTTGCTACTTTTGCAGAGGACCTAAGTTCAATTCCCAACACTCACAGGGCTAACAACTGCCTGAAATTATAGCATTATGTTTATACGCGCATGCCCACCACCTCCACACACATATATAATTGAAAATAATACAAGTAAATTTTTTTAAAAATTAAAACCACAAATGGGCCAGATGTGGCAGCGTAACAATAAAAACAGCAAAACAAAACCACACGTGCATCTATCGAAGACAGTGGTTTCTGAACCTTCCTAACACTTCGACCCTTTAATACAGGTCCTCATGTTGTGGTGAACCTCCCAACCATAAAACTATTCTCGTCGCCACTTCATAACTGTAACCCTGCTACTGTTATGAATCGTGATGTAAATATCTGTAGTTTCCGATGGTCTTAGGTGACCCCTGTGGAAGGGTCCTCTGATCCCCTGAGAAGTCACGACCTGCAGGTTGAAAACCTCTGGCCTAGGCTGTAATTCCTCAAGCCCCTCCAGGATCTGAGTGCACTGGAACAAGCACAGATTTGTATCGGCTTTTGGGTTCTCAACAAGGCCAAGCTAGAACAACAGTTATCCAACTAAAGGAGAGCCACGTTGCGTGTGCTCTTAGCCTCAAAGTTTTCCTCTGTTTGCCCATCTGTGAAACGGGAAGAGTGAAGCTCTATACTGCCTTCTCTAAGGCAAAAGCTAGCAAATTTCTTTCCTATAAAAGTCTCATTTAACAGGGCTAGAGAGACTCAGACTGTGAAGTGCCTGTTCTATGATCATTAGGACTGGGTATGGAGTCCCCAGTATCCATATGAAAGCACATCTCTTAACATCACCAGCACTGGAGGCAGCAGGACATGGCTGATTGCTGCACCTCACTGGCTAGAACAATCAAGGAAGATGTTCCTGAAGCCAGCCTCTAATCTCCACATACCTGTGCACACAGGGCATCTGTACCCCATGCACATGTGTACATAACTGTGCACATATGGAGTCCCATCGGGCGCAAGGCCTGGGTTCGGTCCCCAGTTCGAAAAAAAGAACCAAAAAAAAAAAAAAAGCAAACATAGGCCTGGCTCATTTGTGTTTCTGTGTGGTATCATGTGTGTACGTGTGTGTGTGTGTGTGTGTGTGTGTGTCTGTGTGTGTGTGTCTGTGTGTGTGTGTATGTGTCTATGTGCGTGTGTATGTGTGTCTATGTGTGGTGTGTGTGTATGTCTGTGTGGTATGTGTGTGTATGTGGTGTGTGTGGTCTGTGTGTGTCTGTGTCTGTGTGTGGTATGTATATGTGTGTGTGGTATGTGTGTGTGTATGTGTGTGTTTGTGCTGTGTGTGCATATGCATGCGCACAGGGCTTGCAGGATAGAACACAAGGCTCTTTGCACACTAGACAAGGCTGTACCACTCAGATGCATATCCAGCCCCATGAATCTTTTTTCTTCTGTCTCTCTGTCTCTCTGTCCCTCTGTCTCTGTCTCTGTTTCTCTCTCTCTCTCTCTCTCTCTCTCTCTCTCTCTCTCTCTCTCTCTCTCTCTCAAGACAGGGTTTCTCTGTGTAGACCTGGCTATCCTGTAACTTGCTCACAGAAATCCTCCTGCCTCTGCCCCTCACCCCAACCCCAAGTGCTGGTATTAAAGGCACCACTGCCCAGCACATCTTTTTCTCACAGCACTTGTAGTACAAAGGCAGAGCCTCAGTGCGTGAAGACACTTGCTGCAGAGCCTCAGGATGTGAGTTCAATTCCTAGGACCACAGAGTAGAAGGGGAGAACGGGCTCCCACAAATTGTCCTCTGACGCTCACCATGCGGGTTCCAGGTTGTCAGACTCAGTTTGTCAGTCTTCGCAGAGCCCGCCTAGCCATCAGCCCAAACCAAGATTTAAAAAAAATTAATGTGGAGTGAACCTCCTTGCCCACTGTCTTCCCTGTACTTTTCCTATGACATTATTTATTATTTATTACTCCCCTTGTTTGCTGTTTCCCCAAATATGGCTGTCAGCTGCACTGGCCTCTGGAATCTCAGTGGACTGGGTCAGCTTACAGCTATGAGGAGGACCTGAAGGCAGGGCAGTGGCTTAATGCACATTTGCTGACCAGGGAATATGCAAATCATTCTTTTGTTTTGTTTTCTCTCTACGTAGCCCTGGCTGTGCTGGAACTTATGTGGACCAGGGAGGCTTCGAACTCAGAGATCTACCCACCTCTGCATCCTGACTGTGACATCAAAGGCGTGGATCGCCACGCCCAGCACGAGTAATTTCTAATTTAATTAACTGACGAATAGAGTGTGTGCGTGCAGGAGTGTGTGCTGATGCACACACCCACAAACTTGTAGAGTCCAGGGAGGGAGTCAGATCCCTTGCAGCTGGGATGGCAGGCATTTGCATGGATTTGAACTCAGATCCTCATGATTGTGCAGCAAGCACTCTTAACTGGTGAGCCTCTCCAGCCCTGATGTTTTTTTGGGGTGAGAGTGGGGGGCTGTCCAAATCCCAATTATCTTTGTCCCAATCCCAGATGTGTTGGAATCACAAGCTGATGCCATAACATCTGGGCCAACAAAGCACTTTTACAGAAAGACACACTTACGGGCCGGATGAAGCGGCAGGTACCTGTGACCTCAGCACATGAGGGGTGGAGCAGGAAGGTTCCCGTTTCAACACCTTCCTGGGCCACATGAGCAAAGTGAGAATTAAAGAGGTGTCGGAGAGACATGGCTCAGCATTTAAAAGAACTTATGACTCTTGCAGAGGGATTTGGTTTGGTTCCTAGTGTCCGTGAAGAAGTTCAGCACTCTCTGTGAATCCAGTAGGAAGGGATCTGATGCCCTCTCCTGGCCTGTGCAGGCACCAGGCACACACGCAGTGCATGTGGATAAATGGAGGCAAAGCATTCATATACATCATAAAATAAGTCAATCAATCAATCAATAAATAGGAAGCACAGAGGGAGAAAAAAAGGAAAGAAAGAAAAGAAGAAAAGAAACCGGCCCAACAATATGGCCCAGCAGATAATGGAGCTTGCTGCCACTCCTGAGGACCAGAGTCCATAGCATGTGCTTCACACACACACAACCCACATATAAACACACACACACCCCACATATAAACACACACACACCCCACACACAAACACGCACACACACTAAATAGTAGTAATAATAACAACAAAGGGAATGCATTTGGAATTACTTCTATTAAATAAAATTCCATCATCACGTCTATCACTACCTCCTTGTAGCACAGGTTAAAAGGAAAGGCAGGTTACATGCTGATCACTCAAGATCTGCTTGGCTTTAAATATTAAGGGGGAGAAAAAGAAGCAGGTTTGGTTGGGTTTTCTGCTGTTGGGAGATGGTGGAATTCCCCATCATGAGACTGGTGAGGGGGAAGTAGAAGAGGAAATGAAGGGTCTGGGTTCCCCCACGGCTGGTTCCTTCCTCTGACTTTCCTGATAGGGAAGCACAGACTTCCCCTGAGATGCGAAGATGCCCCCGAGGACCGCCGCTCTCAGGCCTCTGAGTTCAAGGTTTGAGTGGTTGCCTATGGTTTCCACCCATCTCACCTCTTCTGCAACACAAAATGTGGGAGACGGCGAAGCCGTGGGTTAGCAGCCCACCTCGGCCTTCTGGAAGCCTCTCTTCTGTTTTCTTCAATTTTGGTTTTTATTTTCTATTTATATTTATTTATATTTGTTGTATGTACATGAGCACACTGTTGCTGTCTTCAGACACACCAGAAGAGGGCATCAGATCCCATGACAGATGGTTGTGAGACACCATGTGGTTACTGGGAATTGAACTCAGGACCTCTGGAGGAGCAGTCAGTGCTCTTAACCGCTGAGCCAGCTCTCCAGCCCACTGATTTTTCTTTCTTTCTTTTTAAAATTTAATTAAAAAATTTAAGTGTATGGGTGTTTTGCTTGCATGTATGTATGTGTACAGCACATGTGTGCAGAGACCAGATGAAGGTGGTAGATCCCTTGGGACTAGAGTTATCAGCCATGTGGGTTCTGGGAAGTAAACATGAGCTCTCTACAAGAGCAAGAGATGCTCTTAACCACCGAGCCATCTCTCCAATACCCTCCCCTTAATTCCTCTCTCTGTTCTCTCTGTGTGTCTCTCTCTGTCTCTTTCTGTCTGTCTCTGTCTCTGTCTCTCTCTCTCCCTCACCCCACCCCCCAAACATAGTCACATGTAGTCCAGAATAGCCTTCAACTGCCTTTCCTAAGCGCCTCACTCTCTAGCGCTGGGACTGCAGGGGTGGGGTAGGCAGGCAAGGGTGCAGGGTCGGTTGCCTTACCTCCTGACATTCCCCGGGGGTCTGATGCAGTTTAGAGTAAGCTTCAGCTATGACAGTGGCCCTAGAGAGCAAAGGGAAGCCTTCAGGAGGAGAGCCGGTGCTGTCGCCACCCTGCCCCATCCTACCTCACCCCTGCTCACTTGCTGTGTAGCCCTCCTCCAGGAGGCAAGCCCGGGATGTCCTCTGAGGCCAGGGTCCTGAAAACCGTGTTTAGGCATGGAGGTTCCTGAGCAGAGGCATAGAGCTCTGAGGAGGAGGTGAGCCGAGAGCCCACACTGGCCAACCACCCCTCCCACTGGCCATTCGACCTGCTCACCAGCGACTTTGTGGCTCAGGACTGCGTCTAAAGCCATCTCCTTGCTGATTGCCTCCTCACAAGGCCTGGGGGCCCCAGGGAAGCAGACCACCATGCAGGTCATGTTATCCAGACTTCCCTGGAGAAAGTGAAGGAAAAGACTCTGGTGGGAGGGGCAAACGCTCCATCCCAGGATTCCATGCCTCTGAGAGCATGGTGTGTCCACAATCCTGGTGTTGGGAGTCTCCCTCACCAATCTGACTAATCGGTCTCCATCTAATCCAAGCTCTCTCCCGTTTGGACCCATTTCTTGAACCATCATACCCTTTGCTGGTCCTAGCCACCATGCTATATTAATGAAAACAGGTACAGCCCAGAAAGATGGCTCATGGGCAAAGACACTTGCCTGATACCAAACTTAACAAACTGAGTTCTATCCCTGGGACTCTTATTGATGGAAGGAGAGAATTGATTACCTTAAAATGTTCTCTGAGCTACACATACATGATATGGTAAACACACACACACACACACACACACACACACACACACACATAAATACATTAAAAGGGAATACAACTTAAATAGACAGCCAAAGCTTTTTAAATTCTTCCTACTTAGGACTCTTCCTGTTTCAGACACACCTCAGGACTGGCCTAAAGTCCTAGCACGGATCCCGTTCCTTGAGGCCACGCCCCTTCTCTTAAATCCCTCCCACTTACCTATCTGCCAGTTCTAGTCTCCATCGTGGTTCAAAGCATCCTTCTTGCTCTGCCCAAGAAGTGCCCAAGTCACTCACACGCTCTAGCTCAGCCCCTCCCCTTATCAATGAAGCCCCTCCTCCCCAAATGCAGTGGCCCCAGGACCTTGCACAGACAGGTGTCCAACAGTTGCGCACAGAGTAGTTCCGGGTCCAGGCCCAGACGCAGGCGCGACGTCACCAGCCCCGCCAGGTCCGCACCAGACAGAGCGTCCCAAACGCCATCGGAAGCCAAGAGCACGAACTCATCCTCGTTCTGGCGTGCCAGCGCAGCCACCTCGGGCTCAGCGGACACGAGCTGCAGCTCAGGAGGCCTCCCCGGTGCCTGCTTGTAGGCGAAGTCACCTAGGGCTCGCGACACGGCCAGGGAGCCCTCTACGCGCCGGCGACGGACGGTGCCACCGGCGTCGTGGATGCGCTCGCGTTCCCGAGGCCGGTGGGGACGGTGGTCCTCGGTGCAGAAGGCCACCGAGCCTGAGCGGCTCAGCAGCGCGCGCGAGTCCCCGCAGTGCGCCAGGTAGAGGAATCGCGGGGACACGAGCAGAGCCACAGCCGTCGAGCCACCGGGGTCGCAGCGAGGCCAGAGCGTGCTCAGCTGAGCGTCTGCGTGGAGGAAGGCGCTACGCAGAGCCTGGCGCACCCCATCGGGCTCTCGGGGCGCGGGACCCAGTTCCCCCAGCACGTGACCCGGGAGGTGGCGCGCTCCGAAGCGCGCGGCCCGCGCTCCTCCATGGCCATCCAGGACCGCGAAAAAAGCCCATCCTGATGGCAGCCCAGGCAAAGCCAGCTGAGCACAGTGCGCGTCCTCCATGCGCGCGCGCCAGCCCTGCACGGCGCTTGCTCCGAAGCGCAGGCCAGATGCGGCCGCCGCACCCCCGTGTAACCTCTGCCAGCACCGGGGCGCTACCAGGAGTCTCGAAGGAGCGCCCGGGACGCTGCACTCCTCCTCCACCTCTTGCTCCGTCACCTCCTGAGCTCGAGCGGCCCATCCGAGTCGCTTCAACAGGTGTGCAAAGGCCGCCATCCTCCTGCTGGGGGATCAGGAAAGTTCCCTCACTATCCCCGCCTCCCCTAATCTCTTTTCTGTGAGACTTTAAACCAAGTAAATCTCTTTCCTATCCCTTGACCTGGCCTGAAGTCGGGTCACTAAGAGGTGTATTCATGGGTTTCTTCTTTCCCCACACTTTCTGGGTCAGGCGCTGTTGAGTTTTAGGCATAAAAGCAAGTTATTTGCTCTCTTTCTTACAGGTATAACGCATTATTTAGAAGTTTATTATACTCATTAAACGCGTGTAGAGATCAGAGAGCAACTTGTAAGAGTCAGTTCTCCTAGTCTACCTTGTGTGTCCTGGGGCTCGAACTCAGATCATCCGGTTTGGCAACAATCGCCTTTACCCACTGAGCTCTATCATAGGCCACACACACTATTTCACGTGGATAAGAAAATAATAATAATAATAATAATAATAATAATAATAATAATATTGTTGTTGTTCTTATCGGTTTTTGAGACTGTCTCACTATGTAGTCTGGACTAGCTTGGAAATCTCTATGTAAACCAGGCTGTCAAACTCAGAAATCTACCTACCCACCATAGCTGGCTTTTTTTTCTAGTAGTTTATTTTTAGATTCATTTATTTTATGTGTATAGGTGTTTTGCCTTCATGTAGATGCACTGTATGTGTGCTTGGTCAGGAAAGGGTGTCGGATCTGGGACTTGAGTCTCAAAAAACGCAAAACAGTTGTGAGCTGCCCTGTAGGTGCTGGGAATTGAACCTGGTTTCTCTGTAAGAACAAGTGCTTTTAACCGCTGAGCTAACTCACGATCCCCACCCCTGGCTTTTATGTGACCAAGTTAGAAAAGAGGAAACTGAATTACGGAAAAAAGGAAGCTATGTTGCAGAGACTTGAATTCTAGAACTCATGTCTTTGACTAAAGGAAGCCTTTTTTGTTTTCTTTTTTCGTTTGAGACAGATCTTCATGTAGCCCAGGCTGGACTCAAACACATTATTGTAGCTGAGGCTGGCCTTGAACTCCTCGATCTTCCTGCTTCTGACTTCTGGATGCTTGCTGATCAAAGGTGGCCTCCAAGCCAGACGTGGTAAAGGCCTGTAATCCCAGCACTTGGGCGGTGGAAGGAAGAGGGTCAGGAGTTCAAAGCCATTTTAGGCTGCATAAGGCCTGTCTGAAAATTCAAAACAAAACAACAACAACAACCCTAACTATAGTAACAATAGCTTGAACCCCAAAGCTGTCCTATCTCCTGCTCATGGTCATTTCACTGACCTCCCCTGCCTCTCACCTGTCCTTCCTAGTCTCTCCAGACCACGTCTGTAGCTCAAACTCCATCTATTTCATTATTCTATGCTGTTGCCTCAACCCCAGCCATGTCTAAGCTCCTCTCTGAGCCTCAGAAGTTTTTCGTGCTTTGGGTTGAGCAAGAAGAAGACTCAATGAAGTAAAGGCCTGGTGACCTGAGTAGAAAGAGGGGACCCCGGGACCTGGTGCTGCCCAGAAGAGGTGTTGATGATGTGGCAGAGTCAGGACAGAATAAGAGTTTTGTTTAACTTGTTTATAGCATATCCCTCTGGGGCCTAGGACAGTACTAGTCTTACCATACATGCTCAGTGGACGACAGTTGAAAGGATGAATGAACTTCCCAAGGCTCCAACTCTGAAGACTGTGAGAATAAGCCTCCTGGGTATGTACGTGTGACTGGAAGAGAGTGACCTGCAAACACACCTCACGAGATAACTACACACACACAAATGAATAATTGTAAAAATAAGTGTTAGGACTGGAGTGATGGTCCTGAGTTCAATTCCCAGCAACCGTATGGTGGCTCATAACCATCTGGCGCCCTCTTCTGGCACGCAGGCATATATGCAGACAGAACACTGTACATAATAAATAAATCTTTAAAGAAAATAAGTTTTGAGTATTTTTCCTACCCCTTTTCCACGCCATCTCCAAGTCTAGCCTCAGACTCTACCCCAGAACATCATATTCAACCCTCTCTCAGTACCATCCCTAAAACACCGTTACATTCTGAGTATGCATATTCTGGGCACTCCAGCTCCTCACTCCGCTCAAGCCCCGCCCCACTTTTAAGGCTGCGCTATCGGAAACCCAGACCCCGCCCATTAAAACGGAGGCCCCTCCCTCCATGCCCTTAAGCCCCGCCTTCAATTCTAGGCCCCACCCCGGGACCCAGCGCTGCAGTGCCTGCTCCTTCGCGGCCCCGCCCTCTCGCGCCGTGCGGAGCAGAGGGCGGCGGCGGTGGCGGCGGTGGTGGTGGCGGCGGCTGCTGGGGCAGCCCGGGAGGATGGCGGCGGCGTCGTGGACGCGGTGGAGATGAGTGCCCGTGGCCCCAGGCCCAGGGCGGCACGGCCGGAGTGGGCGGGGGTCCCGATGCAGGCCCGAGGGGGGCCATGGGGCAGGTCCTGCCGGTCTTCGCCCACTGCAGTGAGTATAGAGAGGCTCCGGCCTGGTGTGGGGCACAGAAAACCGCGTGGGATCCTCCTAGGGTCTCCATCTTCTGTGCGCGGGCTCGAGGGAAAGCCGGGCTGCAGGGAAGGAGACAAAGGAATCCTTCCCCTCCCCTCCCCCCCGCGCTTTGGAGGCAACTGGGGCATCCTGACCCGGAAGACCCAGTGCAATGGGGTGGAGGGGGGGTCATCGAGATCGCCGGGGGGGGGGAGCCGTGGGGCGCTGGATTGGGTTGCCCCGCCCAATGTGAGAAGGAGCAAGAGTGTGGGGAGCTGTCCCCGGCCCTGGTGCTGGCCGCAGCTGAGGGGTTGAGTCAGGATGGAATAGAAGGATCCGACTCCCCTCAGCATCCATTTTTGCATCTCACCCTCATGATCTGCCCAAAAAACACTCCTAATATCACTCTGGGTGTCCGATCCCCTATCCTCAGAAAACAGCCATCCCTGGGTTGGTGCCAAGTCTACTGAGTCTTTAGCGGGCTTTTCCACTCAGTAGTAACCCTGCTGAAGATCACACTCCTCTTCAGGCCTCTGGTTGCCCAGGTGAGGAAATGAGACGGGGGTATGGGGTCGGGTTTCTATTTTCGAAGGCTGTCGAGGCTCTCCTGTGTGCAGAGCCCCTAAGTTAGTTCGAGGGTCTGGCTTCCCGGTCCCAAGCCCCTTGTGTCATCCTGCTCCACTCTGAGCCATCGGCTCTGGCAGTCGGTGTTTACCCGTGCGTCCCACACAGGGTGGTTCTGACAGCTGGGGATGCCGACGCTAGCAGATCTAGCCACTTGCACGTCTTGGGTATCCAGATGCCCAAGTTCTGAGAATGTGCGATTTGGACATTTTTAGTTTCATTCCCCTCCTCCCAGCGTCCAAAGATCTCGTCTTCAGCCGAAATCACAAGGGGGAGACGGTGCAGTCCTGTCCCCAGCCAGCCCCACCTCTCTCGTCCTCATCTATAATCTGCCACCCCCCTCCACTCACACCTTCATACCCCTCTTTTCCTGTTCTTATCACAGCGCCTACCCCAGGAGCTTTGACTGACCTTCCCCTCTGTCTGGAAGGCTTCTCCCAAGGCATCTGAGGTCTGATGCCATCAGAAAAGCCTTGGAAACTACTACTCTGTGTCAAGCAGAGCTCCATCTCCCTGACCCTGTTGGACTCGATGTTTTACGGACTCTTCCACAGAGTGTAACTTTATGAAGTCAGGATTTTGTCTAGTTTGTCCACAACGTAGCCCTCTGGAACAGTGCCTGCCACATAATGTGTGCTCAGTGCATGCATGACTGACTGACTGAATGAATGAATGAATGAATGAATGGAAACCTCCCAAGGCTCCTGCCTTGAATACTGACATAAAGCTTCCAGTAGTCCAGGTTGGGCTGGGATAGTATGTACGGTGTATGTAGCAATATGAAGTTAGCCTTGAGATTCAGATCCTCCTGCCTCCACCTCTCCCATATTGGGTTTACAAGCGTGCACCAACACACCCTGTTTGTTTCATGCTGGCCATCCAACCTGGGGCTTTGTGTTTTGTGAAATGCACATCCTTGGACCTGGTTCAGAACTTCTAAGACCCCTCTGTTTCTATGTTCCTCTCATCCTCCCCTTCCTCTTCTGTTTCTCTAATTAATTAATTTTATTTATTTATTTTTTGGTTCTTTTTTTAATTTTATTTATTTTTAAGAGTAATTCATTTTATGTATATAAGAACTCTGTCCTCATGTATACCTGCATGCCAGAAGTGGGCATCAGATCTCAGTATAGATAGTTGTAAGCCACTATGTGGGTGCTGGGAATTGAACTCAGGACCTCTACAAGAGTAACAAGTGCTCTTAGCCATTGATCCATCTTTCCACTTTTATTTTATCTTTCTTTTTAGAATTATTTATTTACTTCATTTATATGAGTACACTGTCACTGTCTTCAGACACACCAGAAGAGGGCATCAGACCCCATTACAGATGGTTGTGAGCCACCATGTGGTTGCTGGGAATTCAACTTAGGACTTCTGGAAGGGCAGTCAGTGCTCTTAACCGCTGAGCCAGCTCTCCAGCGCCCCATTTTTGTTTTATATGTGTATGATGTTTTTCCTTCATGAATGTCTATGCATCACATGCAGTGCCCACTGAGGCCAGAAGAGGGCGTCTGATCCCTGACAGTGGTCCTCAACTTTCCTAAAGCTGTGATCCTTTAATATAGTTCTTCATGTTGTCGTGACCCCCAACTGTAAAATTATTTTCATTGCTACTTTGTAATTTAACTTTGCTACTGTTATGAATTATAAATATCTGATATCCAGATGGTCTTAGGCGACCCCTGTGAAAGGGTCGTTAGACCCCCTCCAAAGAGGTCAAGACCCAGAGGTTGAGAACTGCTGCCTTAAAACTAGAGCTACAGATGGTGTGAGCCACCCTGTGGGTGCTAGGAAACAAGGCTGGGTCCTCTGCGAGAGCAACAGGTGCTTTTAATGAAAACCGTTTCTCCAGTTTCTCTCTTCTTTTCCTTTTTTCCTTCCTCCCTCTCCTCCTTCCCGTCCTCCCCTTTCTCCTCTCAGCTGTGTTTGTATGGACTGACTGCCTCCAGAGCGTCCTGCAAGCTTGTAAGTGCTCACCTCCCGAGCATCCCAGCCATCTTTTTGCTTTTCTTTATTTTGAAACAAGCTTGCTAACTTGCCCTAGAAAGCCTTGAACTTGTGGTCCTCCTATTTCAATGTCCAGTAGTTGGGAGTACATGTCTGTGTCATCAAACCTGCAGCTCTGAGCTCCTGGCATCGATGTCCTTACCGTTTTACACTCTATACAGAAAGTGAAGTGCCCTACCATTCAATAGGATTTCTTAAAATTTCAACTACTCAGGCCTCCAGCAGTGGTGCATTGCCATGATTAAAACAATTTTTTTTTTTTATGCTGGGCACTGGTGGCACTCACCTTTAATCCCAGCATTGGAGAGGCAGAGGCAGGTGGAGTTTGAGGCCAGCCTGGTCTACAGAGTAAGTTCCAGAATAGCCAAGGCTCCACAGAGAAATCCTGTCTTGAACCCGTCCCCCCCCCAACCATGAATTTTTGTGTGCTTTTAAGTGTGTGTGTGAGCTCGAGTGCCCATGTGCATGCTGCATGGACCCGGGTCCTGTGTGTCAGAGGTCAACGTTTAGAGAGTCAGGTAGGATTGTGGGCATGCACCTGCACCTGCTGGGCCTTGACAGCTCATGTCTGTGACTTTGACCATCTAAGCCTTTAGATTCTAGAATCTTCATTTCTTTCCCATTGCAGAAGAAGCTCCATCTACAGCCTCTTCTACCCCCGATTCCACGGAAGGTAAGTGGAGTGTGTGTGTGTGTGTGTGTGTGTGTGTGTGTGTGTGTGTGTGTGTGTGTGTGTGTGAAGGTTTCAGGACTGGATGGTTCCGAGAGGCTGAGAACCCTTCTCCCACTCTCCCACTGCAGGAGGGAATGACGACTCGGATTTTCGGGAGCTGCACACAGCCCGGGAATTCTCGGAGGACGAGGAGGAGGAGACTACATCGCAGGACTGGGGCACCCCCAGGGAGCTGACCTTTTCCTACATTGCCTTCGACGGCGTGGTGGGCTCTGGGGGCCGTAGGGATTCAGTTGTTCGTCGTCCCAGGCCCCAGGGACGTTCAGTCTCAGAACCAAGGGACCCGCCCCCACAGCCCAGCCTGGGTGACAGCTTGGAGAGTATCCCTAGTCTCAGCCAGTCCCCAGAGCCGGGGCGCCGCGGTGACCTGGACACCGTACCTCCAGCTGAGCGCCCGCTGGAGGAACTGAGGCTTCGGCTGGACCAGCTTGGCTGGGCTGTCCGGAGTGCGGGATCTGGGGAGGATTCGGCCACCAGCAGCTCTACCCCGCTGGAAAATGAGGAGCCGGATGGATTGGAGGCCAGCGAGGCTGGAGGTGAGATCTCAGAGGTGTGCGGAGGGTGTGTGGCTAACCAGGATACTTCCAAGAAGAAAGGAAGCTCATGGCCTTCTCTCTCTATGACACCAGAGACGAATCTGGAACTCCGACTTGCTCAGCCTCTACATTTGCAATTTGAGGGCTTGACTCCTCAGCTTAGCCCGAGCTCCGGGACTCCCCAGGCGCACACCCCATCCCCACAAAGATCTCAAGATTTGAACACCGGTCCTGATGAGCCGCTGCCGAATGGGGAAGAAGAACATTGGCGGCTGCTGGAGCAGGAGCCAATCACGGCCCAGTGCCTCAATAGCACAGACCAATCAGAATTCACGTTGGAGCCGCTCCTTCTAGGTAAGCAGTTTGTGAGCAAAGGACTTGGCTACAGAGGGCCATGTACACAGCTAGACAGAGGTGAAGAGATTTACACTTAAATGTGATGAGACCAGCTTGGCACAGCACCCTAGAACAGTGGAGAAGGGAGTCCCCCAAAATTCCCTTTTACCTGAGTGTGTGGTTTGAGGGGTCTCCCCAACACACATTCACACTCGTAACTATCTAGGGCCTCCTGCACTGTAGGCACAAGGTCTACACTGAAATACATCTCTAATCCCCCTCGGCTTTTATTTTGAAAGAAGCCCAGGCTGGCCTTGAACTCCATCCACCTGCCTCAGCTTGAGTTGGGATTATAGACCTGCAGTCCCCAGACCCTGCTTTCACCGGCTCTATACAGTTCCCTACCCGCCCACAAGATCAGGGTCCTTGTGGCTACCGGGATTGCCTGCTGTCAAAAAAAGGAATCCTCCCTTTTTCATTCGGAGTGCTCCAACTAGAAGTTGAATATGCCCATGGGGCTTACGAAATGTTTTAAATTATTAGGCCTGGCATGGTGGCACGCACCTTTAATGTCAGTATTTGGGAGGCAGAGGCAGGTGAGTCTTGGTGAGTGTGAAGCTAAGCTTGTCTACACAGAAAGCTTAGTGAGATCCTGTCTCAAAAAATTTAAATTAATTTTCTGTGTGCAGGTGTGCGTGTGTAAAATTCATGTACTTGCAAATCATGTAAAGCCCATGGGTTTTAAATTTTTTTAGTTAACTTTTTTTTTTTTTTTTTAAGACTTATTTATCATGTATACAGCATCCCATCTTCATGTGTGCCTGCAGGCCAGAAGAGGGCATCAGATCCCATTACAGATGGTTGTGAGCCACCATGTGGTTGCTGGGATTTGAACTCAGGACCTCTGGAAGAGCAATTAGTGCTCTTAACCACTGAACCATCTCTTCAGCCCACATTACAAGTATTTTTATGCAGTGATCCTCCTCCCCCACCTCTAGAACAACTTTACTCTTTGTGCTGAAGAGATGGATTTGCTCTTAAAAGCACTTAACTTCCTTGCAGAGGGCAGGAGTGCTGCGCCCAACTGCAGCTCTAGGAATCTGCTGCCCCTTTCTGGCCGCCTCTGTCACCTACACTCAAGTGGGCATACTCACAAGGAGAGCCATAAAATAGAAACCGAGGGGTTGGGGATTTAGCTCAGTGGTAGAGCGCTTGCCTAGGAAGCCGCAAGGCCCTGGGTTCGGTCCCCAGCTCCGAAAAAAAAGAACCAAAAAAAAAAAAAAATAGAAACCAAGTTTCCTCTTGCCAAATGTGGTGGTGCACACCTGTAGTCCCAGTGCTTGGGAGGCAGAGACAGGCTGATGAGAGCTTGGAGTTCAGACCTAGGACTTTAATCCTAGCACTTGAGTAGACTGAGATCATAGTATTGGTAGTTTAAGGCCAGCGGAGACAACATGAGACACTGTGGGTTTTATTACTTAGTTAGTTACTTAGTTAGTTAGTTAGTTAGTAGTTTCAAGACAGGGTTTCTTTGTGTAGACCAGGCTGGCTTCAAACTCCCAGACATCTGCCTTCCTCTGCCTCCTGAGTACTGGAATCAAAGGTGCACACTACCAGAAGACAAGACACTGTGCTTTAAAAACAAACAAACAAACAAATAAAAAAGACAAAACAAAACTAAAAATGTTAACTCAGGCCAGGTGTTACTTCATGTGAGTTTGAGGCAAGCCTGAGTCTACGTAGTGAGTTCCAGGACAGTCAGGACTGTGTAGAGAAACTGTCTCAAATGTAAATAAATAAATAAATCTTTTTAAAACTTCTTAAAATTTAATTTACTAACTTTTTTAATGTAGGAGTGTTCTGTCTTTATGGACACCTATGTGCAGATGGTTGTGAGCCAACATATGGTGACTGGGTATTGAACTCAGGACCTCTGGAGAGCAGCCAGTGTTCTTAACCTCTGAGCTATCTCACCAGTCCCCAGAAAACATTTTTAAAACTATAAAAAAGCAAGGCGAACAAGCAAACAAAACCTTTACTTGAGCCAAGCACTGAGGAACACACAAATTTAATCCCAGCATTTTAGAAGAAGAGACAGGTGCGTTTTTGGTGAATTCCAGCACTTCACAGCAAGACCTTATCTCAAAAACAAAACAAAGCATTCTACTTTCCTCTAACTGTATCCATTGGTCATTTGTAAATAGACTGGGCCTTCGTTTTAAAAGCCTGGGCCTCCAGGAACCGCAAACACATGGTTAAAGACAGCTCCTTGTCTATTTACTAAGTCCCAATTTGGGAACTGTCCCCACCTCTCTGGCCAGCCATTGGTTAGGTTACAAAGGGGCCCTTCCCCTCTGCTCTTTCCCTCGGGTCCTTCTCAAGTGGGCAAAATCCCCAGGACTGGGCGTCTGCAACCGCTCTCTCGGAGCCAAGATGGGGAGTAAAGGTGGGCTTGTTGGACGGCTTGGAACTGGGGTCCGGGAACAAAGCAAAGGGGTTCAGATTAGTTCTTTCCTTCCTGCGATTGGGGGCATGTTTTTTCCTCCTGGGAGTTTGGACCTGTCAGAGAGGCATGCTGGAGCTGGGGCGGCATATTGGGGGGGGCGTCTCCGGAGGACGTTGAGGGGACATGGGAGTCCCCTGTTCAAGCTAGAACTTTGGGGCCTGGGAGCAGGGAGGCACCCATCCCCCAGCCTCGTGAACTGGCCACCGAGCTGTCATTCAGGGCTGGACGTGCCAGCACAGCTGCGGGAGGCCCCCTCCCCCTCGCGTGCCTAAACTTAGCCCCGCCTCAGGCGACCCGGCCCCTCCCCCACCCGCTGGTATCTGTCTAGGGAGACAGACTGGGTGGGCCCCTGCATTAGGACAGGAGGACTGCTCTTAAGTGTTGTCTGGGAGTACAGGAGTGAGAGAGAGAGAGAGAGAGAGCAGAGAGTGTGGTCAGTTGAATGGGTTGCTTTGAAAGCAGTAAGGGTGGGTGGGAGCTAGAAGGAAACAGAAATCAAAATTTGGGACTCAAATGGGTGTGGCTTCTTGGGAGGGCTTTAGAGGTTTAAATGAATAAGATAAACCGTTAAGGGCTGGAGGTACCCTACCAGGGGCTCAGGCCTGGCTTGGGAGTTGAGCTCCACATCTCTGGGAGGGGTCAGTAGTTTGCATTTACGGTTCGAAGTATTGGAGTAACCATACACTTAGGACTTTAAAAATGTTTTGGTAACTAGGCATGATGGCAGGGCCCTGTCATCCCAGCACTTGGGAGGCAGAGGCAGGAGGATGGCTGTAAGTTCTAGGTCAGCCAAGGCTACCAAGACCCTGCCACAGAAAAGGAAAGATAACAACAAATAAAAACTGTTAGTTTTCCTTGTGATCGATCTGACAAAATTTACACCGTTAAACAATAGGGAATGGGCTCACCCAAGTGATTTCCAACTTGGGAGTTTATTTCAGGGCATGCAGAAGTGAGAATATTCACAGAAGAGGGGGTACAAAACAGAGTGAATGACTCCCCACATTGAGTTCAGAGTCGAATAAAATGAATGTCACAGCCACAATAGAATATTATATGGCCCTTTTTTTTTCTTTTCTTTTTTTCTTTTTTCTTTTTTTTTGGACATGGGGACCGAACCCAGGGCCTTGCGCTTGCTAGGCAAGCGCTCTATCACTGAGCTAAATCCCCAACCCTTTATATGGCCCTTTAACCACAGAGCCAGGCATGGTGGCACAGAGCTTTAATTTTTACCCTCCAGAGGCAAGGGCAAGTGAGTCTCTGTGAGTTCAAGGCCAGTCTGTTCTACATAGCAAGGTTCAGGACAGCCAGGCCTACATAGTGAGACCCTGTCTCCAATAATTAAGACTGGTCAGGGATGTAGCTCATAATAAAAGACAGACAGACGGACAGATAAATAGATGGGTGGGAGGGTGGATGGACGATGGGTGGATGGATGGACAGACAGATATGACTGGTCAGGAATGTAACTTATGATAGATAGATAGAGGGATGGATGGATGGACGGACAGACAAGACTGGTCAGGGAAGTAGCTCAGTTAGTAAAGGTTTTACCTAGCATGCATAAAGCCCAAAGTTTGATCCTCCGCACCTCGCACTGAGGGGGTAGAGGCAGGAGTATTTGCCTTGAGTTTGAGGTCAGTCAAACTTAACTAAGTCTAAGAAAAGGAAAGAATGAATTAGAATAATCAGGAGTTCAAGACCAGCCAGGGCTGCATAGTTTAAAGTCAGCCCTTAGCTTCACAGTGAGACCTTGTTTCCAAAAAACTGACAGAAAGGGAGTGAGCCTAGTCAGGTCGGGATCCCAGCACTGCCTTCTTCCCCACAGTGGCAGACCTGTTGTACTGGAAGGACACCAGGACGTCGGGAGCCGTCTTCACGGGCCTCATGGCCTCTCTCCTCTGCCTCCTGCACTTTAGCATCGTGTCCGTGGCTGCGCACCTGGCCCTGCTGGGTCTCTGCGCCACCATCTCTCTCAGGGTTTACCGCAAAGTGCTGCAGGCCGTGCACCGGGGCGACGGCACCAACCCTTTCCAGTGAGAATGCCTGGCCCAGCCCAGCTGACTGACTGCCCCTTGTGACCCTTGACCTCTCTCATCGTTTTTTCATTCTGTGAACCCTGCTCCCCCATAAGCCCTGATCTTTGTTCTCCCTTTATCCCTTTATCCCTTTATCCTTGATAATCCTTGATTCCCTTCCAAAATCTTAAACTTGACCTCAGCCCTAACTCTGGTCTTCTGCCAAACGTCCCATTCTTGTTAAAGCCACTTGCCCAAGTCTGAGTCCCACCCACGCAGAGCACTACACCACACTCCTTTATCCCATCAGGGCTTACCTGGACATGGACCTGACCCTGACTCGGGAGCAGACAGAACGTTTGTCCCAGCAGATTGCCTCCCACGTGGTCTCCACGGCCACACAGCTGCGGCATTTCTTCCTCGTAGAAGACCTGGTGGATTCTCTCAAGGTACCCCCAAAACTGTTCGGGGACTCTCGACTCTCTCCTCTATACCTGTGGTGGGGGTGGCGCAACAGCCGGTAGGTCTTTCTGACACTGAGCCTTACTCCATAGCTGGCTCTTCTCTTCTACATCTTGACCTTCGTGGGAGCCATCTTTAACGGCTTGACTCTTGTCATCTTGGGTGAGCTGGGAAGGCTGAGGCCACGGGGTTTGGGGGGTGGAGGGTGAATGGAAGGTGCGAAGGGTGAGGGGGCTTGGGAGGTGGAATATAGCTCCACGGGGAGTGTAGAGAGACTCTCTCGTGCACTGTGTGGACGCATCACCTGTCAATCAAAAGCTGTTGAGCTGTTAGCTTAGGCAGGAAATAGGAGGCGGGAGTTCCGGCAGGGAGAGAGGATTCTGGAATAGAGTTAGCCCTAATGCTGATGGAGAGGATCGCATCAAACTGAGAAGTGCTAACCAGGCATGTGGCATTCATAGAATAAACGGGTTAAATGAGATAGGAACCAGTCAGGGAACAAGCCCATGGCCAAGGCATTCATTCATGACATACTAAGTCTCAGAGGTGTTATTTTGGGAATTTGGGCCCCGGGGGTGGGGGGGGTGGGAGCCTTCAATGGAGCTGTCCCTCTGCTAGGAGAACCTCACCCACCTCTCTCTCTCTCTCTCTCTCTCTCTCTCTCTCTCTCTCTCTCTCTCTCCCTCCCTCCCCCTCCCCCTCCCCCTCCCCCTCCCCCCTCCCTCTCCCGCTCCGTCTCTATCTCTGTATCTGTAGGAGTGGTTGCTTTGTTCACCGTCCCCTTCTCTACAGACAACATCAGGTGAGTACAGCAACTTCTTCACTGTCAACATGGAAGCCAAAAGTGGGTGGTGTGACTTCCTCCCTCCTATAACCAGAGTCCTACAGACAGGTCCCAGGCAGACTCAGGAGCTCTGCTGACACACAGCACTCAGAGAGTGGGGCATGAGTTCAAATCCAGCTGCCTAGACTCTACCAATGAGGGGCTGGCTCACAGTTCAAGGAAGGGACCCCGAGTTCAGTGCCACCAAAGAAGTAAGGTGGATAAAAATTCACATGAAACTACTATTAATACATCACTCCCAACTCAGAGCACAGCCCAAGCTGCTCACCCTCGGTTCTGAGAGGTGTGGGTGTGGCGTTAACAATCTGAGAACCCAGAAGGCTGAGGCAGGAGGATCGTTGTACGTTCAAGGCCACTTAGGGCTATGTAGCAAACGAAGCACTGTCTGAAAAACTAAGAAGCAGGCTGAGGTTGTAGCTCAACTAACAGAGTCCTTGCCTAGCATGCACAAAGGCCCAGGTGGTGCACACACACAGTTCCCGCATTTGGGAGCTAGAAACAGAAGGCTCAAGGCCAGTGTCAACTACATTGCATGTTTGAGGCCATCTGGGGCTACATGAGACCCCGGCTCAAAACAACTAAGGCAGAAAGCCCGGCTATGGTTCTCACAGTTGAAACTGGAGTGCTAGGCCCTCTTCCAATTTGGAGCTGAAGGAGCTGAAGGTAGTGTCCCACATCAATTACCCAGAACCCTCTTTGTCTCTTTGGTCTCCCCAGGCCCAGATTGACCAGTATGTGGGGTTGGTGACCAACCAGTTGAGCCACATCAAAGCTAAGTAAGTTTATGAGAAGATGACAGGGAAAGGAGTGGAGCCTGAGATTTGCTGTTGTTTGCAGGGGGGTTTTCTTTCGTCTTTCCCCACTCCCTCAGCTTCCCACTTCCTACCCCCAAATCTCCCAGGGCACATTGGTTCCATTTCAAAGCAGGTCATCAAGTGGAGGGCAGGTGCTATCGTCTGCACCTCCTCCATCTCTTGCCACACCTCATGGCCCCTAATTTTGCTCTCAGGATCCGAGCTAAGATCCCGGGGACCGGAACCCTTGCCCCAGCAGCATCAGTCTCCGGATCCAAAGCCAAAGCCGAATGAGAAGGGTGTCTTTGCCCGAGGGACGCCTGCCACACCCCAGCAGCCCTCTTCCCTTTCATTTCCCGTGCATCTACACCCTCTCCCACTCGGCCGAGCCATTTCCCAGTGGGAAGTGCCTGAGCGACCCAGACTACATTTCCTAAGAGGCTCTGCTCTAAGAGTCCAGGAAAAGACCATGCTCCTTGGCCGCGGAGCCTGCTGGGACTTGTAGTTGAATAGTGAGGACGCTGCTCTGCACTTCCGTGACCCGCCGCTGGAGGCGCCGTGAGGGGTTGGTGTCTCTGAGGCCACCAACCCCTGTGCTGGGGCTTTGCATGGGGCCCAGGCGAGCCTTGAGCTTGGATTTACACTGTAATAAAGACTCCTGTGGAAAATTCACTGCCTTCTATGCTTTAAAGTCCTTTCACTTACACCTTCCTACATTGAAAAAAATTAAAACAAACAAATAAAAATGTAAAAAAACCTCTCTAGTTTCCTTAAATCCCAGCATTCAAGAGTCAGAGGCAGATGAATCTGCACTGTGAGTTTTAGAGCAGCCAGGGCTATGTAGAAAGACCCTGTCTCAAAACAGCCATCAACGGGTTGGAGAGATGGCTCAGTGGTTAAGAGGACTGACTGCTCTTCCAGGGGTCTTGAGTTCAATTCCCACCAACCACAAACCATCTGTAATGGGATCTGGTGCCCTCTTCTGATGAGTCTGAAGACAGTATACTCATATTACGTAAAGTAAATATTAAAAAACAAAAACAACAACCATTGGGGGACTGGTAAAGGATGAGTTAGATCATCTGAATCAAGAAAACAAGAGAACCCTCAGATATGTAAGTGTCATTTAATAATTTGACCTAAAAAATAGGGCTGGAGGGGTTGGGGGTTTAGCTCAGTGGTAGAGCACTTGCCTAGCACAAGTGCAAGGCCCTGGGTTCGGTCCTCAGCTCCAAAAAAAAAAAAGGGCTGGAGAGATGGCTCAGTGGTTAAGAGCACCAGTTTCTCTTTGCTCTGCCAGAGAACCGGGGTTCAATTCCCAGCACGGGGTTCAATTCCCAGCACCTACAGAGAGTGAGCGGCTCACAGCCATCTCCAACTCCAGATCTCAGGGGATCTGATGCCCCCTTCTGGTTTTTGCAGGCACTGCATGCACTTTGGTATACAAACACACATAACATAAACAAAACACAAAATAATACTGGCAATAAGGATTGGGAGACGGAACTGTCTCCATGATGTCATGTGTACACACACACATGATAACAATAAGAACGTTTTCTTTTTTTTTTTTTTTTTATTAACTTGAGTATTTCTTATGTACATTTCGAGTGTTATTCCCTTTCCCGGCTTCCGGCAAACATCCCTTCCTCCCCCCCTTCCTTATGGGTGTTCCCTCCCAACCCTCCCCCATTGCCGCCCTCCCCCGACAGTCTAGTTCACTGGGGGTTCAGTCTAGCAGGACCAAGGGCTTCCCCTTCCACTGGTGCTCTTACTAGGATATTCATTGCTACCCTCTGAGGTCAGAGTCCAGGGTCAGTCCATGTATAGTCTTTAGGTAGTGGCTTAGTCCCTGGAAATAAGAACGTTTTCTAATGTGATCCAGCAGAAATGCTCAATCCTAGAAGGTTCTACGGTTTTATTGTTTTATTCTATGATATTGTTTCCCATATGTCAGTCATTCCCTTGTGAGATCCATGCTAGGGATGTAGTTCACCGGATGAGCACTTGCCTGGCATATATATGGCTTGGGTTTAATAGACATAGACATTGCAGACAGACATGATGGCACACATCTGTAATCCCAGCACTGAGTTCCAGGCCTGAATTCCAGGTCAACTACATAGTTCAAAGCCAAACTAAGCTCTAGTAAGACTCTATCTTAAAAGATGAAAGGGTGGGTTATCTTAAAAGATGAAAGGGTAGGTGTGCAATTGCCTAGAATCCCCCAGTGAGGGATGGGAGTGTGGCTCAGTGTTAAACAGCTAGCCTAGATTGCAAAGGGTCCTGGGTTCCATCCTCAGCACCATAAGTAAGTAAAAAAAAAAAAAAAAAAAAACCAGAGCAAATATCTTTTTGTAAAGAAATGTTACTTGCCACCTTGGAAGCAAGCCAGCATTGCTTGTCAGAATAGATTACAGCAAAGACAAACACAGAAATGTTAAGATTTGTTTGTTCATCGCCGTGTCGCTTGCCTCTAGATGTACATATCATCGTGGGAGACAGAAACAAGGTGCCGAGTAGGAGTTGTAGGCACAGGTTTGTGTAGTGGGAAAGTGATGCGTGCATCAAACCGAGAGGGTCTAGGAGACGCCTAAGGCACTTGCAGCCATGCCCGATGACCTGAGTTCAGTCCCTGGAATCCACAAGATGAAAGGAGAAAACTAACTTCCAAAAATCGTTCCCTGCATCCGGGAGGCAGAAGTAAGCAGCTCTCTGAGTCAGAGACCAGCCTGGTCTAGGTAGTGAGTTCCAGGCCAGCCTGGGTTACGGAATAAGACTATGCCAAAATATAAAACAAAACCAACAAAAGAAAACAAACCCCACCACTACCACCAAAACAGCAATATTTGTATCTTCAGCCCAGGTCTACTTTTTAAACTTAGTTAGCTATTGTTGCCATTGTCCCCCTCCCCTTTGCTTAGCAAGGGAGAGGTCATAGAGCACAATCGCAGCGTGTCACATACCTATGGCAGAATGGCAAGGTGGCCCAGAGGGTGAAGGTGATTCCTCCAATGGGCATGGTAGCAGGACGAGCCAACTCTGCGAGTTGTCCTTGCACCTGCACGAAACAATTGTTGTTGTTGTTTAAAATAACGTTTTCTAAAGATGTTTTCTAAGATATCTTTCCTGAGACGTAGTGTTCATATCAAAGAATCAGGTGAGAGGAGAGTCCTGGTGAATAATGGGTCCAGGAACCTTAAAGCCCCCAGGCCCATCCCTGCGCCCCGACTGGGGCACAGAAAAACAAAAAACAAAAACAAACTGTTTCAGAATTGATGTACTGTCATCTAGCGCCTCCCAGAGGCCAACCCAATAGTCTACCGAAAGTGTATTTCATGGTTCACTGTGACTCCTCTAAGGGTGGAATGACTCTTCCACAGAGTCGTCTAACATCATTGGGAAACAAATGTTTACATTAGGATTCATAACAATAGCAAAACTACAGTTTTGAAGTATCAGTGAAAATAATTTTATAACTGGGGGGTGGTCACCACAACAATGAAGACATGTATTAAAGGGTCACACAGCATTAGCAATGAGGAGAACCGCAGCTCTAGAGAATTCTGTGTCTCAGATGCATTATGCAGATGGGGAAACTGAGCCTCAGAAAAAGATTTGGCATCCATTCACCTTCACAGTCAGGTAATAGGTAAAGGCATGTGGTGGTTTGGTTGTCTGTGGGAGGGGAGCCGAGCAATGATTTTCTAATATTTAAACCGGGGTCAGGTTGGAGGAGGCCTTACTAGGTGGTGGTATCTGAGACCAGGATGAGAGGAGGCTTTGGGCCACATGGACATGGGAAGGGAAGACAGTCAGGCTGAGGAGATTAACCAAGGAGGGCCAAGCCTGTGAGCCTCCTGCATTCCTCAAACCAGTTCCAGGAGGGTGGGGTGGGGGTGTTTATGGAGTGAAAGAGGTTAGATTATAGGGTTCTGTGAAGTAGGTAAAGAACTCTGATTTTCTGTCTTCTTATAAGTCATTGGAAGATTTAAATTCCATGCTGTGACTCATGCCTTTAATACCAGCATTTGAGAGGCTGAGGCAAGAAGATTGCCTCAAAGTTCTGGCAAGCCTGGGCTACATAATGAATTTCAGGTTGGCCAGGGCTAAAGAGTGATTTTATATATATATATATATATATATATATATATATATATATATATATATATATATATATATATATATATATATATGGGCTCAACTCTTACAAAAGAAAACATGGGGTTGAGGATTTAGCTCAGTGGGTTGGGGATTTAGCTCAGTGGTAGAGCGCTTGCCTAGCAAGTGCAAGGCCCTGGGTTCGGTCCCCAGCTCCGAAATAAAAAAAATAAAAAAAAAAAAAAGAAAACACATTAGGGCTGGCTTACAGTTTCTACAGTTCATTATCATCATGGTGGGAACATAGCGGCATCCAAGCAGACATGGTGCTGGAGAAAGAGCTGAGAGTTCTACATCTTGATCCAAAGGCAGCCAGAAGGAGACCGCCGGGATGGGACTAGACAACACAGGCCAGACTTGAATATGTATGAGACCTCAAAGCCTCGCTTCCAAGTGACACACTTTCTCTAACAAGTTACACCTCCTCCAACAAGAAGGCCACACCTGCTAATAGTCTCACTTTCCATGGGCCAAGCATATTCAAACCACAACGGTGTAGGTTTCATTTCCCCTAGGGAGTTGGGCTACAGGAACTCAGCTGTGGTATTATCTGTGCCTCAGTCTCCCTGGCCCAAACACATGGATATAAAAAGGGATGGTTTTTAGCGTCTAAACGCAAGGGGGACTCCTTAGGTTCCCTACACACTTGCAGTTCTACAAAAGAACAGCAGGTGTCACTCTGCGGCCGCGTGCCATCAGACCCTAGGAGAGGCTTGCTTCTCGCAGAAAAACTTGAAATCTGCTACGGAGGGGCTTCCGAGTGCCTCAGGGGGAGTTTTTTCTTTAAAAACAAACAAACAAAAAATAAATAAATAAAACTGACTTTTCACTTTGCAAAAAATTCTACTCCTAGACAGGGGGATAGGTACTTTAGGCTCTGTTTCCCAGAATGCAAGGCGCTATGCAAATGAAGCTACTAATGTTTTAGTTACTAGGGTCATTCAAGGAACACTTTACAAAGAAAACACATATTCAAAATAAAAAGTGCAAGAAAGATCGAAACTGTTAAAGTCAATCGTCTAATGAACGTCACAAAAACTCACCATAAGTGTAAAAATTTATAATATTTGCCCTTTATATAGCTGTCCGAAAATAGTTTCCTCTGCCCGGATGATCCTCAGTGGTCTGGGGTGCAGGCTTCAAACCTGTAGCTGTTTAGCGACAGAGTGGTTCAATTCCACCTTTCGGGCGGGAGTATCTATCCCACTTTTGCTCCCGGCGAACCGGGCGAGCAGCCTGGAGTTAAGCTATCCAAAGCCACCTCTATTCTCATTTATTCTCCCTTCGTAAGCCGCCTCTATTCTCATTTATTCTCCCTTCGTAGTTACTTATTTTTCCTCTCAGAAATTTCCGATCAAATACCTATCAAAAATGGGTTTAAATTAGTCTCCACAGTTCTAGGATGTTCCTGTGTATCCTTGGTGTCTCTCCTTCAAGGATTTGCTCATCCAGTCATCTGCTCGCTTATGCATTTAGTCACACATGCACTTATTAATGATATATTTGTTCATTTGTTCACTCCGGCTCAGTCCAGCCTCTGCGTTGGAGCAGTAATGAAGATACAGTTGTGATCACACCTTTGGCCCTGGTCTTTTGAGTGGGGAGAGCACGACGCCAGGCAATTCGTATTTAATGAACTCGAGCATATAAGGCCATCTCACAAGGAGACCTAAGCTGGGTGGCCTTGAGACACACGCTTGATGGAGGACAAGCTGACAGAAGATAGAGAAAGGGGTAATCGAGGCTCGAGCAAATATTTCCTCTTTTCCAAGAATCCCCCAGACCACCCGGTTGGTGAGCATCTCCTCCCGCAGCGAGTTATCTCTCAGGCTTTCTCTTAAAGAAGAGACATGTGTTCTGCCTCCTCCATGCCTCTTGGATCCTTCCTCTCCTCCGCTTCCCATTCTCGATCCTTCTTGAAACCCTCAGCGTCCTCCTCAGCCTGGGATGAGCTAGAAGAGACCACCTAAAGCAAACCTAACTCTGCTCAAAACCTGCTGCGGCTCTCTAGTGCTTTCAAAAGGGCATCTGAACTCTGCATTCTCAGAACGCCATTGCCTGTAGAATCTCCCTGGGGCTAACTCTCAGTCTCCACGTGCCCTCTGCTACCCTCACCGCGAACCTCTGGCTCCCCCGGTGTACCAAGTCCTCTCCCCATAACAGATCTTTGGACCTGGTATCTACCATCCACGTGACATCGAACTCCTGATCGCCTTGCCTCCACCTCCCAAACGCTAGGATTTACAAAGGTCCCAGCTTTTACACTGCCTTAGTTGCTGAAGCCATTGCACACCCAAGGTCCTGAATAAATTCTTTCCCGACTACGAAGTCTCCCAGACCCTTCACCAAATCCGTACCTTAAACTTTTCTGCCCCTTACTTTTCCAAGTAGATGGCACAGCCTGGGAACAAGAGAAGACCTAGCAAGTGTCCAGTTCCCTTCAGTCCCGCTGTAGGTCCTGATTCCTTAGGCGTCCCAATAAGTGCCTGCAAGATCTTCCTAGCAGTCCAAATTCTGTCTTACTGAAAGGAAGACGTGTAATAGGTGCCCAGGGAAAAACAGACACTTTGGCCTGAAGGATACATTTTTTTTAAAAGCTTTTTATTGGCGACAGTGCAGAACCAAGGGGGGAGGGGAACTGCTCAGTGCTAGACTGCCCCAGCACCCCCGGGGTCAAGTGCAAAATACAAAAAAACAAAATTTAAAAAAAAAATCACAAATACAGCCTGGGTGAGGGCTATGGAGTCAATGAACTGTGGTCGGCAGCGGCAGGAGGCCCTTCATCTGATCAGACATATCCACCCAGCATTCTCAACGATATAGATTGTAAAAATCTACCACCCAGTCACACTTACTTACAAAAGTAAAAGTGCATGTCCCCGACAAATCCGGAATTAACAGACAGACGGGAGGTCAGGGCCATTGAGAGAGGAGACATGTTGGAAGTGGTCTGAGCGAGACAGACTTGAGAAAAGATAAAAGGAAAGGAAGAGGCTGTTTCCAACAGCCAGAGGGGCTGAGACAACAACAAAAAAAGTGACAAGTTAGGAAAGGGACAGCCAGAAAGTCTGACTCAAATCCCCAAAAGCGATTTTGAATTCCACAGCACACTTGCAAACGAGGAAGCTCGCACGCACGCACGCACACACACGCACACCCATATATAATATATTTATTTATACATAATAGATATAAGTGCTTTTTGGGAACCAGGAAAGGGATAAATAGCTGAGGGTTGGGGGTTGGGATATAGGCTTGGAACCGAGGACCCAGGACAGAGTATGGAATGTTCCATGCAGCACGGGGGGGGCAGTAGGGCCCATCTCCCCAATATTAAAAAATAGAAATCTGACTCGTGGAATTCTCACGAGGTGAAAGCTGAGGGAAAAGCCAGAACCCATATTCGGGGCTGGAGGAATTGGATGGATTAGGATAGTGGGAACTCAGCCCCCTCTGAAGTATGCCAGTCCAAAAATATTTGGGGGTTCAAATATCGAGGGTAGGGGAGCCAAAGCCTCAGCCCTGAAAACTTCTCTGGAAATTGCCTCGACGACCTCTGTGAGAGGATGCGGGGCTCCCAGGATGGGGAGAAGTTGGCGTCCTAGGCTGGGGAAGGCGAAGGACTTAGAGAAAATGTCTGGGGCCTGAGCAAGAAGGCCACCGGGATGCATCGCGGTCACTCCTTTCGGGTCTAACTCCCTGTCAAGGGCTGGAAGGGGTCAAGTGGAAGAAGGAGAGGCCCAGGGAAGACTTTGGAGGGTTGGGGGTCAATCCCATCCGGCGCACCCAGCAATCCGGCCACTCATTCACAGTATAAAGCGCTCCAGCAAGACGGGCGTCGCAGCGCCCCCTGCTGCTCGAAACCAGAAAGGCCCAACGAGGACGGCCAAGGGCGCCTGGGTTGCGGGTGGGGGTGAGAGGGACATGGCATAATACTGCACGGGGGTGGGAGCGGGCCTGAGTTGGAAGGGGGCTCCATAGCAGATGAGAAAAAAAAATCCAACCTGAGTCAGTTTTCCCAGGAGGGAAAGACTGAACAGTCAGATAGGGGTTCACATTTTGGAATCAGCGGGGAAGTAGGGTTAGCAGACTCCCAAAGCGGGCATCGACTTCCCTCAGTCGGGGGTTCAATTCGTCCCGGAGGAGGTTGTAACCTCCTGGAAATGTTAGGTTAATCAGCTAAGGCCCGAGGGAGCAAAACAGAGCTATCTTGGTCACCCTGCACCCTGGAGGGTGGATGGGTGGGTAGGGAAGAGAAGGACAGTGCTGTCATTTCCTCGTTGGGTCTCTCTGGGGGTGCATGCCAGCTCGACCTCAACCCACCCTGTACCCCACACTCAGCACCCTTTCCCCTCCAGCCTCACGCAGGACGCCAAAGGTGGGCGTCGCATCCCACCCCACCCACCCAGCCAGCCAGCATCTATCCCCAGAAGGTGGGTTGAAGTAACAGGACAAAGTTATCTGCAGGAAGGGTGCACCCGCCCCACCCCGTCCCCAAAGTCACCAGCTCTCCGGCCTCGCCGGGGCGCAGAAAACCAGAGACGGAGCACAAAACACAAAGGAGGTCCTTCCGTCAAGTCCGATGGCAGAGGCGACAGGCGGTCAGACAGAAGAGTCAAGGGGTCCTCACACACACCCCGGACCGCTTCCTCCCCTCTCCTCCTCTTCCTCCTCCTCGTTCCTTGCGGGTTTGTTTGTTTTGTTTGTTTAAAGAGTTTACAGAGCAAGAAGGGAGGGCGAGTTCAGGGGGTCGGACGGCTGCTCGCTGCCGCTGGTGCGTTGGGCGCCGGCGAACGCGGAGACCTCCGGGCAGGTGAGGACAAACGAGGAAGTGTACGAAGGGCTAACAACGGGGAAGGGGTCGCCGAGGACTTGAACTTCACTGTGTGTAAAGAGAGAAGCCGTCAGGTTGGGGGGTGCGTCTCGGCTGCTCTGGAAGGGCAGGGGCGGTGGTGGAGGGGGCGGCAGCAGCCAGCCGAAGCCGTCTTCCTTAGCGGATGTTGACCCTGGCAAATCTCTCACCTCGGCCAGCGGGCCTGGCCCCGGCCCCTCTTCGTAGGGGATCTTGCAGCCCGGTTTGTGGGCCACCAGGACAAACTCCAGGCGTTCCTTCTCTTTTTGCAGCTCGGCGATCTCCGACTCCAGCTCTGCCTTTTCCTCTTCGAGCTGATCCGTTTCCTAATGGAGCCCAGCAGGAGGCCAGGTCATAGGAGACAGAGAAAGCAGGGATGCTGGTCAGTGACCACACAGGGTGGCTTCACCCACCCCAACCCCCACACATTCTAGCTGCTGATCCAGGGGCCTGGACGGCTCCCTCACAACTGAGGGGAACATCCCCTAAGAGGAACTCCTGGTAGACTATGCCACTCGGTGCCTCAGTTTCCCCATCAGACTAAGAGATGGTTGGGAAAAGGCTAGGCAGGAATGGAAGTCTCTGATGGGCAAGAACTACAAGCCTGGTGTGGTGGTGAACACGTGTAATCACAAGGTTCAGAGGCTGAGGCAAGGAGAGATGGCTATTTCTTTGCTGCCAGCCTGTTTTAAGGAGTCCTCTGCTTTAAAAGGGCGAAAGGGGCAATGCAGCTCACTGAGTCAAGGAGATTGTCAGCAAGCCTAGAAAAGTGGGTTCGATTCCTGAGACCCACAACATGGAGAGAACCAACTCTAAAAATTGCCCTCTGACGTCCTGTGGCGCACCAGCACGCACTCAAACATAGGTAAATAGTAAATGAACGAAATAACTTTTAAGAGAAAAGAAGAAAAACATTAAAGTTTGTTGAATCAGTAAATAATGCTTATGTGTTGTTTTTATGGTGGTTCTGTTACCCATCTCATTCAGCCTCCCAACGGGAAATCAGAGACACGCCCTGGTTTCAAGGGGTAAGAGGGCACCCTGCAGGCAGGTGGGGGGGAGTACACTGAGGTAGAAGAGAGAAAGAAGGGGGTTTGGTGGGCATCACCAGCTCAAGTTCAGGAGAACTGTAGAGAGCTGGGGTAGCAGGTAAGGAACTGACTTAGCACAAAATAGTTTCGAACAGGAGCCAGCCGGGATGATGGCATCTCAGCCAGGGGCTGAGACTTGAGGCTATTAAGTTGGGGTAGGGGGACTGAACTACCCAGGAAGTTCCTCATCTCAGAAAAAAAAAAAAAGGAGGCAGGGAGGTAAAATGGATTATTCTTTAGCCAAGGAAGGTGAGAGAATTACCTCCTCCAGCTTGTCTCCTTAGGCTTAGAGAAAGCCAGGAGGGTGGCATGTGGGGACATACCCAGGGAAAGTGGGGAACAGTCGGAAGTAAGCGGGCACGGGTCTGAGCATGCGCATAGAGCTCCTTCAGGTTACACTGACCCTTGCTCCCTAAGAGGGGTGTTCCTCATTTAGGACACAGGCGTAGTGAGAAGTGGGGGAAGAACAAGGCAGAGAGCTCCCAGCACAGCCTTGAGACACCCCTAAACCCCTCCTTACCGCCTGGAGTCGGTCTGTCAGCTCCCTCCGACGGTTTCTGCATTTAGCTGCAGCCAGCTTGTTCCGCTCTCTGCGAACCCTTCGTTTTTCTTCTTCTTCTGGGGTAAGCTGAGTCAAAGAGAAAAGGATCATGAGATCTGGGGGTACCTCTATCAGCCCTGAGAAAACTCCTCTTCCTCTCGAACCTCAAATAACAACCCCTACTCCTCAGTGGCAGGAATGATAAAGTTCCTGCAGGCTTGAGACCTCAGAGGAACCCCCCAACTGAATAGTGACAAAAGTACTGTCACCTGCTTTTACTTCCCTCACCCCTCAGGCCAACTTTTTAAAATAACGATCTCTTGCAGTCCAGGCTGGATTCAATAAGTAACACAGGCTGGCCTTGAACTCCTGTTCCTCCTGCCTCCAGGAGAGCTGGGGTTACAGGCCTGCACAACCATGCCTGGTATGTGCTGTACTGGGCATCTACTTCATGCATGCTAGCAAGCACTGTACCAACTGAGCCCACATCCCTAGACTCCTCCACACCAACTCCTGGGGCCTTATACTTACTGTTTCTTCTCGGGGTCTTCTAGGCCTGGCTCTGGCTGGGCGGGCAGACACGGGTCCACTGGTGCTTGTGCTGGTTGAAGGCCCACCACTTCCGCTTGCCCCACCAGTGCTGTAGGCACTCAGGCCCGGGGTTGAGTAGCTGGTTCCAGGCATGTCATAAGGGTCAACAGCTGGAGGCTGGGAGGCCAGTGGCTGCCCCTGGGACTGGGCCATGGAAGAGATGAGGGTGGGCTGCACGAGCCACTGAAGGTCCTGGCTGGTTGTGATTGCGGTGACCGTTGGCACGAAGGAGCCGGGCATTTCCCCGAGACCGGCGCACTCCTACGGGGTGAGACATACACACACAGGCGTAGACACACAAACAAAGCCACCGACACACAAACGCCCAACACACATAACACACACCGACCCCTGTGAGTGAGCACAGGGTGAGCGGGTGTGGATGTGTGTGTCACAGGCAAAAAGCCACAACACCCACCCTTCCACTACACCGTGACGCAGTGGTTAATGAGAGGATTCTGTTCAACTGCCTTCTACCTCCTCCTTCTTCCTCGGGGAAAGGTTGCACGGTTCCAGCGGGTGGTGAATCACACCCCGGGTTGGTGACTCTTAGGTGTGGGGGGGGGTGGGTGGAAGAGGAGGCTGGACAGAACCTGGTGACAAAACCTCCCGGGATGGAGCCACAGACATTCACACACACAGCCAAAACACCCCACCCCCACCACAGAGGGAGGGAGAGGGAGAGGCCTTAGCCCAAGCCTTCCTCTCCTCCACTCACACACAAACACACCCCCCACTGCATGAGGGCTCCCGCAGGGGCGGAGATCCCAGTTCCAACGATGTTGGGGGACCGGCCTAAGAGTTGAGAGCATCCCTCCCGAGTATCTGTCTCTTCCCCAGTGAGACTGACAGGTTTCAGTGGACTGATAGGGAGAGAAAAGTGACAGCGAGAATCTCTCAGATTGTTTTGCAGGGGATGCGGTGACATAGGATCTGCGTCCCCGAACCCAAGAAGCGTCCATTACCCCCCACCCCTTTCCCGCAAGTAGAATCCTAGAGGCTTAACTACTCTAGGGGGCGTGGCGAGGGAAGGGCTGAATCCCTGGCCAACCAGGGCCCTGGGAACGAGGAGAAGGCGGACCTTTTAGAGACCACCTGGCTGCCACTCGGTAGGCTAGCTCATCTAGGGTTTGAACACCTCGGGAGGACTAAGTGTCCAGAGCTCAGGGAGCACGTATATGTGTGCCTGGAGAAGGGACGACGACCTTCAATTCCCCTTACAGGAGCTAACACTGAGCCAAAAGCCTCTAGCTTATGACAACAGAGGGACCAGGTCCAAACAAGGTCCTCGCAGACCCACAGGGTGGCATCGAGTCGCCGGTTCCTGACAAGAATCCCCTAGCTCTCCCTTTGGAGACCACCCCCCCAACACGGGAAGAACCACAAAAAGCAAGGAAGGGAGCTACGCTCTACAAATAGGAAGGGAACGTTGATTGGCTAAAGGCGGCTCCGCGACAGCCAATCACAAAGCCACGCTGCCCCCTCCCTTAGCAACGTGGCCTCGGCGTTCCAAAATAGAACGTGCCCGGGACGTCAGGGGCGGGGCGGGCGGAGGGGGCGCCGCGCGCCGTGCGTGCCCCGCGTCAGACGGAGGATTCCAGCGCGTCAGCCTTTACGCACGGGTCCCCCGTTACGTCTCCGCGCAGGAGGCGGAGGCAGCGTGACCGGGGTTCGAGGCCCGAACTATTGCAGGGTGGAGGGTGACCGCGGACCTGCAGTCCGCGCTTGTAAGGAGGAGGGAAGAAGAGGAGGCTACTGGAAGCTTCTCTGGGATTTTTTTCTGTTTTGTTTTTCTTCCCTTACTTGCCTAGCTTTGGCTTAGGGAGCCGGATTTCGGCTAAAAGTTCTCAGCTTCTGCTAACCACTGCGTATATACTTTGCACAGGGCATCGCCAACGTTTGCCCAGCTGCATTCCTTTCCCGCGCTCCGCGCAAATAACCCTTTGCAAACATCACTCCATTCTTTGCAGTTTGCAAACAACAAAAACCAAAGTGCAAACCGAGTCTATTGCATTCCTAGATCCTGGGTTTTTGGCGCGTCTCTATTTGAGAGGATGCTCAATTCACACTTTAGCCTGAAAGAAACATTTTTTTCCCCGCACAACCACCAAAGTAGCATCTTTGAGATCTAGAACTTACCTGGGAGGCGGCGGCGGTGGGTGGACTGCCGAAGGAGTCCACCGAAGACAGGTACTGAGACTCGGCGGAGGGTGATGAGCTACACCGGGAGCCGGAGTCGTAGTCTCCGGGGAAAGCTTGAAACATTTCCCTGGGCACAGGGGGGCCCCTGTGACCACGCTGAGGTCTTCTGGAAGCCAAGGCTATGGCCGAGTGGGATGAGATGCGAGTCCGGAGTAGACCGGACACGTCTCCAAAGTGCGCTGCTCCGGGAAGCTTAGTCTCCGGTTCGGAGAACTGCCCAAGTTTCGATGCAAGTTCCCTCTGTTGCGCTCCCAGGTCCCCTTCAGACCTCCGCTGTACCTCCTGAAAGTCCAGGCTCTGTCGGTTTCACGGGGGGCGACGCGGGGATCGCTCCCCGCCCAGAAACCCGCCGGGCAGTGCCGCGGTGCAGCGTGCGATTCAGATACCTTTCTAATCCCGTCCAGGCGTCCAAAGAAATGAGGGAGAGCAGAGGGCCACGATCCAGAAGCCCACAGAAAGTAAGTCTATCCCCCGGACGAATCAGAAGAACGATCTAGAAAGAGTCTTGCAAAAAGGAAACCCACAAAACTTTCTCTCCAGTTAAAAAAAAATGTATATATCTATATAAATTATTCACGGCCTCCAAGAAGAAGAAAAAGAAAGAGTCACCAGTAGTCAAGTCCAGCAAGCCCCGACTCCGCGTGTCCCCGGCGTAGCCGCTCCAGTCTTATGAATGAAACCGGGAGCCG